>NW_028322233.1:11515151-11818181 GCF_059928025.1 Delphinapterus leucas | reverse complement strand
CCACAGAACCGCAGGTTTGCTTCAGGCCGTAATCAGGGTCCAGCACGTCACTCTGAGCCTTTGGTTAATTCCTCTTCCTGGTGGGAAATTAGAGTTAAATGTGCCCCTCCAGACACCTGCCTCACTCCCAGCCCCTTGGTGATGTGTGTCCTCTGGTTTGAGGCCTCATGTGCTGGGTTCCTCACCTTTGGCTGATGTGGGCCCACTGGTCTGCGGACACTCCTGCCTGGTTCCCATCCTCTTGGTGATGTGGGCCCTCCGGTGAGAGTCAGATCCTTGTTGGGTTACTCACACTTCTGTGCGGTGGGACCTCTTCTCTGAGGTCAACCTGCCTGGCTGGCACACCCAGCCTTGGCGACGTTGGCCCTCTGTTGGGAGTTGGTGCCTGCTGGGAGTCTCCTACCCTCGGTAATGAGGGCCCTCTGGCGTCAGGCCGTATCTCCTGGGCTCCAAAAATTTTCTGATGTGCACCCTGTGGTGCGAGTACACTCCTGCCAGTTTCCCAACCTCATGGGAATGTGGGCCTTCTGCTCTGAGGTCCCAACGTTGGGTTGCTCAGTTTCATGATGAGGGCCCTCAGGTGTGAGTTCACTCCTGCCTGGATCCCATAGCCTCGCTGCTCCTGGCCACCTGCTGGGAGGTTCCAACTGCGGGATTCCTCACCTTTTTTCTTCTATGGGCCCTCTGTTTTGAGACTCCTCCTGCCTGCCTCACTCCCAGCCCCTTGGTGATGTGTGTTCTCTGGTTTGAGGCCACGTGTGCTGCGTCCCTCACCTTTCGATGATGTGGCCCCACTGGTGTGAGGACACTCCTGCCTGGTTCCTATCCCTTTGATGATGTGGGCCCTCTGGTGAGAGTCTGGTCCTGGCTGGGTTCCTCACCCTTCTGTGAGGTGGGCCCTCTGCTGTGAGGTCACTCCTGCCTGGCTGGCACACCCCGCCTGGGCAACATCGGCCCTCTTGTGGCAGTTGGAGCCTCCTGGGAGCCTCCTCCCCTCGGTGATGACGGCCCTCTTGCATCAGGCCCTAACTGCTGGGTACCCACATTTTCTGATACGTGCTAAGTGGTGCGAGGACACTCCTGCGAGGTTCCCATCCCCATGGGGATGTGGGCCTTCTGCTCTGAGGTCCCAATGGCTGGGTTGCTCACAGTTTCATGATGTGGGCCCTCTGCTGTGAGTTCACTGCAGCCTGGATCGCATAGACTCGGTGCTCTGGGCCGCCTGCTGGGAGGTTCCCACTGCAGGATTCCTCAGCTTTTTTATTCTATGGCCCCTGTGTTTTGAGGCTCCTCCTGCCTGCCTCACTCTGAGCCCCTTCGAGATGTGGGTCTTCTGGTTTAGGCCACATGTGCTGGGTTCCTCACCTTTCTATGATGTGGCCACACTGGTGTGAAGACAGTCCTGCCTGTTTCTGATCCCCTTGGTGATATGGGCCCTCTGGTGAGAGTCTTATCCTGGCTGGGTTCCTCACCCTTCTGTGAGGTAGGCCCTCTGCTGTGAGGTCACTCCTGCCTGGCTGTCACACGTCCCCTTGGCGACATGGGCCCTCAGTTGGGAGTTGGTGCCTGCTTGGAGTCTCCTCCCCTTGGTAATGAGGGCCCTCTGGCATCAGGCCCTAACTTCTGAGCTCCCAAAATTCTCTGATGTGTGCCCTGTGGTGCGAGTACACTTATGCCATGTTCCCAACCACATGGGAATGTGGGCCTTCTGCTCTGAGGTCCCAACGGCTGGGTTGCTCAGAGTTTCATGATGAGGGCCCTCTGTTTTGAGTTCAGTCAGGTCTGGATCCCATAGCCTCGCTGCTCCTGGCCGTCTACTGGGAGGTTCCAACTGCTGGATTCCTCACCATTTTTATTCCATGGGCCCTATGTTTTGAGGCTCCTCCTGCCTGCCTCACTCCCAGCCCCTTGGTGAT
Organism: Delphinapterus leucas; assembly: GCF_059928025.1. Lineage (NCBI taxonomy): Eukaryota > Metazoa > Chordata > Mammalia > Artiodactyla > Monodontidae > Delphinapterus > Delphinapterus leucas. Next base: position 11,816,265 of record NW_028322233.1, on the reverse strand, counting down.
GTGTGTCCTCTGGTTTGAGGCCACGTGTGCTGGGTCACCCACATTTCGGTGATGACGCCTCACTGGTGTGAGGACACTCCAGCCTGGTTCCCATTCCCTTGGTGATGTGGGCCCTGTGGTGAGAGTCTGATCCTCTTTGGGTTCCTCACACTTTTGTGAGGTGGGCCCTCTGCTCTGAGGTCACTCCTGCCTGGCTGGCACATCCCGCATTGGCGATGGCGGCCCTCTGGTAGCAGTTGGAGCCTGCTGGGAGCCTCCTCTCCTCGGTGATGAGAGCCCTCTGGCGTCAGGCCCTAACTGCTGGGCTCCCCACATTTTCTGATGTGTGCCCACTGGTGCGATGACACTCCTGCTTGGTTCCCTTCCCCATGGGGATGTGGGCCTTGTGCTCTGAGGTCACAACGGCTGGTTTGCTCACAGTTTCATGATGAGGGCCCTCTGTTGTGAGTTCATCACTGCCTGGATCCCATAGCCTCGGTGCTCTGGGCCGCCTGCTGGGATGTTCCAACTGCTGGGTTCCTCACCTTTTTTATACAATGGGCCATGTGTTGTGAGGTTAATCCTGCCTGCCTCGCTCTGAAACTCATGGTGATGTGGGTCCTCTGGTTTGAGGCCACCTTTTTTGTGTACCTCAACTTTTGATGATGTGGCCCCACGGGTGTGATGATACTCCTGCGTGGTTCACAGCCCCTTGCTGATGTGGGCACTCTGGTGAGAGTCTGATCCTGGCTGGGTTCCTTACCCTTCTGTGAGGTGGGCCCTCTGATGTGAGGTCACTCCTGCCTGGCTGGCTCACATCGCCTTGGCGATGTGGGCCCACTGTTGGCCACGAAAGCATGCTGGGAGCCTCCTACCCTCTTTAATGAGGGCCCTGAAAAAACGCATATGCACTTTTTGACCAAGTGCATCATTGTCGAGGATCGGCCTCTTCTCCTATGCTTTCAGAGCACTGCCCGTCTACCTCCTGAAATCATATTCCTGGAATTCTGCCCCGCTTTCAAGCCCTCTTCGCAGCCTTACTTCAATATATTTTGGTATGATACCTGTCATTTATAACTCTGCAGGTTTGTTAATTACAGTGTCCCTGAGCTCCTTTCTTCAACTCGCTTTCTTGTGAGCTGGCCGCAAACCCACAGGATTGCTTCAGGCCCTAAAATGGTTTCGGCATGGCACGCTGAGACTTTGGTAAATTCCTCTTTCTGGTGGGAAATGAACATTTAAGTTGCCCGTGCAGACCCTAAAGCTAGTCTCTCATTGGTTCTCCCTATTCCTGTTCATCTTGCGCAGAAATTGCAAACTGTGCCAAACAGGAGGTTAAAGGCACTGACTCTCCAAGTGGGTAGAGAGTTAGTAAAGCGTCTGGAATGGTGAACCCAAGTACCAGGGAACGAAACCTGAGAGGCATTTAAAATCGTTTCCCAGTCACACGGCAGACCATACTCTGGGATTCCCAAGCATGTTTAAGCTGAAGGAAGAATTCCTTAAACCTGGAGAGTTGGGACCCATGGAACGGGTACCATGCAGTATGACTTCAAAGGGTCTGCATTTGCTCACTGAACCTCACCAATGCTATCAGTCAGAAGTGTCCAGCCTTATGTCTCACCCAGCTCTGGGTGTAGATGTGGTAAATCCAGGTTGCATCACAAGCCCTGAATGAATTATTTAAGAATTGCTCTCTATTTCACTGTCATTGTGTTTTGTTTTTGTAATTTAGTTTGATAATGGGATTTATCGGATTTTCACTGCTGTTTTATGCCGCTGTACACACGCTTGATTCTCTTACAGAGACATATAAATCCATGGGTTAGAAGATTCTTACTAGTCAGGTGTATTCCTAGGCGTTGAATATGCGGTGTTGAGTCCATGTCGTTGAGCAAGGAGTAGGTCTTGACTATTACATATTTGGCTTATGGAACGGTATCTGTGCTAATTTCAATCTCTGGTTTTATGCAGCACCTCTACTCACCTTTGCCCTTAAGCAAGCATTGGTTGCTTTTCTAAATTTGAGTCCCTGTTCTGTTTTGTAATTCAGTTCATGTGTAGCCAAGTTTACATTCCGTGTATTAGTGATATCTTATGATGTTTCTTGTTTTGTGTGACTTATTTCACTTAGAATCATTGGACCTGAATCCACTCTTTATGCCGCGATGGGCCTGATGACCTAGATTTCATTGCTGAGTGTTATTCCAAAGTACGTTCGTACCACAACTTCTTTATCCATTTTTCGCTTTCTGGGATATTTAACTTGTACCATAGATGGGGTTCTTGTAAACAGAGCCTTCTGAAATTTTAGAGTGGCTGTGTCTTTTTGATTTTAATTTCCGTAAGCTATAGGAGCTTAAGTGGAAGTGCCGTACGCTCCGTTGCTTTGTTTTTTAGGTGTTTCAGGAAACACCATACACTTCTCCAGAGTGGCTGTTGGCAATTTATATCCCATCCATCAGCATAACAAGGCTCCCTGTTTCCATGGCCTGTCCTGCCTTTCTGGATTTTACACTTTTTTCAGAAGGCCCTTTTCACCGGGGGGCAGTGAGACTTCATTGTAGTGCAGATTTCCTTTACACGCTTGCTTGGTTGGCCAAAAGGTGCGTATGCGTTATTTCCTGAATATATTCAGGTAAAAACGCATACGCCCTTTTTGGCCAAGTGCATCATTGTCGACGTTATGACTCTTTTCTATGCTTTAAATGCAATTCCAGTCTACCCCCTGAAATCGTTTTCCAGCAATTCTGCCCCGCTGTCAACTCCTCTTCGCAGCCTTCTTCAATGTATTTCTGGACGATAGTTGTCATTTATAACTCTGCAGGTTTGTGAATGACAGTGCCCCTGAGCTCCTTTCTTCAACTCGTTTTCTTGTGAGCTGGCCGCAAAACCGCAGGATTGCTTCAGGCCCTAATCTGGTTCAAGCCCGGCATGCTGAGCCTTTGGTTAATTCCACTTCCTGGAGGGAAATGAGCATAAATTTGCCCGTGCAGACACCTACAGCTAGTCTCTCATTGTTTCTCCCTATTCCTGTTCATCTTGCGCAGAAATTGCACACTGTGTCAAACAGGAGGTTAAAGGCACTGACTCTCCAAGCGGGGAGAGTGTTATTATACCGTCCGGAATGGTCAACCCGAGTATCAGGGGACGAAAACTTAGATGCATTTAAAAACGTTGCGCAGTCACAGGGACCATACTCTGGGTTTCCCATGCATGTTTTAGCTAAAGGAAGAATCCCTTAAACCTGGAGAGTTGGGACCCATGGAATGGGTATCATGCAGTATGACTTCAAAGGGTCTGCATTTGCTCACCGAACCTCACCAATGCTATCAGCTCAAAGTGTCCAGCCTTATGTCTCACCCAGCTCTGGGTGTAGATATGGTAAATCCAGGTTGCATCACAAGTCCTGAATGAATTATTTAAGAATTGCTTTCTATTTCACTGTCATTGTGTTTTGTTTTTATAATTCATTTTGATAATGGGATTTATCGGATTTTCACTGCTGTGTTTATACCGCTGTATACACGCTTGATTCTCTTATGGAGACATATAAATCCATGGGTTTTAAGATTCTTACTAGTCAGGTATATTCCTAGGCGTTGAATTTGGGCTGTTGAGTCCATTTTATTGAGCAAGGAGTAGGTCTTGACTATTGCATATTCGACTTATGGAACGGTATCTGTGCTAATTTCAATCTCTGGTTTTATGTAGCACTCCAACTCACCTTTCGCCTTAAGCAAGCATTGGTTGGTTTGCTAAATTTGAGACCCTGTTCTGTTTTGTAATTCAGTTAATGTGTAGCCAAGTTTACATTCCGTGTATTAGTGATATCTTATCATGTTTCTTGCTCTGTGTGACTAATTTCACTTAGAGTCTTCATACCTGAATCCACTCATTATGCCACGACGGGCCTGAAGACATAGATTTCATTGCTGAGTGATATTCCATTCTACGTTCGTAGCACAATTTCTTTATCCATTTTCCGCTTTCTGGGATATTTAACTTGTACCATAGATGAGTATATTGTAAACAGAGCCATTCGAAAATTTGGGGTGGCTGCGTGGTTTTGATTTTAATTTCCCTAAACTATAGGACCATAAGTGGAAGTGCCGTAGGCGCCGTTGCTTTGTTTTTTAGGTGTTTGAGGAAACACCATACACTTCTCCAGAGTGGCTGTTGGCAATTTACATCCCGCCAATCAGCATAACAAAACTTCCTGTTCTCCATGGCCTGTGCTGCCTTTCTGGATTTTACACTTTTTTCAGATGGCCCTTTTGACCGGGGGGCAGTGAGACTTCATTGTAGTGCAGATTACTTTAACATGCTTGCTTGGTTGGCCAAAAAGGGCGTATGCGTTTTTTCCTGAATATATTCAGGAAAATACGCATACGCCCTTTTTGGCCAAGTGCATCATTGTCGACGTTCTGCCTCTTTTCCTATGCTTTAAATGCAATTCCATTCTACCCCCTGAAACCGTTTTCCTGCAATTCTGCCCCGATTTCAAGTCCTCTTCGCAGCCTACCTTCAATATATTTTTAGACGATAGCTGTCAATTATAACTCTGCCTGTTTGTGAATTACAGTGTCCCTGAGCTCCTTCCTTCAACTCGCTTTCTTGTGAGCTATCCGCAAACCCGCAGGATTGCTTCAGGCCCTAATCTGGTTCCGGAATGGCATGCTGAGCCTTTGGTTAATTCCTCTTCCTGGTGGGAAATGAGCGTTACATTTGCCCGTGCAGACACCTACAGCTAGTCACTCATTTGTTCTCCCTATTCCTGTTCATCTTGTGCGGAAATTGCAAACTGTGCCAAACAGGAGGTTAAAGGCACTGACTCTCCAAGTGGTGAGAGTGTTAGTAAATGGTCTGGAATTGTGAACACGAGTAAAAGGGGACGAAAACTGAGATGCATTTGAAAAGACTTCCCGGTCACACGGTGCACCATACTCTGGGGTTCCCAAGCATGTTTAAGTTGAAGGAAGAATCCCTTAAACCTGGAGAGTTGGGACCCATGGAATGGGTACCATGCAGTATGACTTCAAAGGGTCTGCATTTGCTTACCGAACCTCACCAATGCTATCAGCCCGAAGTGTCCAGCCTTTTGTCTCACCCATCTCTGGGTGTAGATGTGGTAAATCCAGGTTGCATCACAAGCCCTGAATGAATTATTTAAGAATTGCTCTCTATTTCACTGTCATTGTGTTTTGTTTTTGAAATTTATTTTGATAATGTGATTTAGCTGATTTTCACTGCTGCCTTCATGCAGCTGTACACACGCTTGATTCTCTTACCGAGACATATAAATCCATAGGTATTAAGACTCTTACTCGTCCCGTATATTCCTAGGTGCTGAATATGGGGTGTTGAGTCCATTTCGTTGACCAGGGAGTAGGTTTTTTCTATTACATATTTGGCTTATGGAACGGTATCTGTGCTAATTTCAATCTCTGGTTTTATGCAGCACCCCAACTCTCCTTTATCCTTAAGCAAGCATAAGTTGGTTTTCTAAATCTGAGACCCCGTTCTGTTTTGTAACTCAGTTCATTTTTAGCCTCGTTTATATTCCATGTATTAGTAGTATCGTATGTCTTTTTCTTTTTGAATTATGTGACTTCGAATGATCATACGTAACTCCTCTGGGGTTGTTACAACTGGCCATATTTCATTGATTTTCAGGCTGAGTAATATTCCACTCTACATAAGTGCCACATCTCTATCCATTTTTTCCCTCCACAGACATATAAATTATATCCTAGTCGAGGATCTCTTAAACAGAGAGGCGGTAAACATTGGGGTGCCTGTGTCCTCTCCATTTTTGTTTTTCCCAAGATATACGTCCATGAGTGCAAGTGCCCTGTGCTCTGTAGCTCATTTTTTAGATGCTTTAGTAAACACAATACACTTATCCAGAGTGACCGTTGGCAATATACATTTCCACTATAAGCCTCACAGGGCTCCCTTTTCTCCTTGCCCTGTCCTGCATTTCTGGTGTTTACACTTTATGAGGAAGGCTCTTCTGACTGATGCGAAGTGATATGTTTTGTAGTACTGATTTCCAGTGCCCACCTGTTTGGTTGGCTAAAAAAGTGTATGCCCTTTTCTTGAATATATACAGAAAAAGACACATACACCCTTTTTGGCCAACTGCAATGTTGGCAATGTTCAGCCCCTTTTCTTGTGCTTAATGGCGAGTCCTTTCTACCTCTTCCAATCCCTTTCCTGCCATTCTCCGTTGCTTACAAGTCCTTTTCTCTGACTTTCCTCAAGACATTTTTCAGTGATAGATATTTTCAACTCTGCAGTTTCGTGAATTTTAGTGTCCCTGAGTTCCATTTTTCAACTTGTGTTTATGGGAACTGGCCACAAAGCAGCGGGATTTCCTCAAGCCCAATTCTGTTTCCATGGGCAACCCTAGCGTTTGGTCAATTCGTCTTCCTGATTGGAAATTAGAGTGACATGTGCCTGTCCGAACACCTAGGACTTGTCTCTCATTGTTCCTCCTCCTTCTGCTTCATCCTCTGGACAAATTCCAAACAGGATGTTGACAGTGTTGACATCTCCAAGTGGGGAGACTGTTCGTAAAGACGCTGGAGGGGTGAACCCGAGCACCAGGAGATGAGGAGATGAGATGCCTTTTCCAAACTCTTCCCGATCAGACGGTATACCATCCTCTGGGTGTGACAGGCATGTTTTAGCTGTAGGAAGTGTCCCATTCATGTGAGGAGAACACCAGGGCTTTGTCAAAATCAGTGTCTCTCCACAACCCAAACTGGGGAATTTTTTAAGCTACGGCTACACATAGGTTCATTAAGGGCCTTGGGAAGTAGGCAGAGTCCAAACTTTAGATGATTGAAGTCTTCAGGGTCAGAAGCACTCACCACTGGCTTCCCTTAGGTTCCATTTTAACTGTCATTAATAGATGATGTCAATAAAAACATCTATTCTTTTTCAGATTATTTCCCCTTATAGGTTATTGCAAAATATTGAGTGTAGTTCCCTGTGCTATACAGTAGTTCCTTGTTGATGATCGATTTTATACATAGCAGTGTGTATGTGTTAATCCCAAACTGTTAATTTATCCCTCCTCCCACCTTTCCCATTTGGTCTTAATAAATTATAAGATTTTATACTTCTCAGAAATGGGGGAGCTGAAAGAGAGGTATCATTTTCAATGGAAAAGCATTTAAAACAAGATTGAAGCTTTAACCAAGATTATTAGATGTACATCCTTGGAAAGAAATCACTTCGTTTCTCTAGTATTGACCTGACAAATAAGACCTTTTCACTGAACTTGCTTATAATAAAGTGATGGAAATATCAAATGGAAGTGTTAGAAACATCTTATTTTGCCCGAGCCTTATACACTGTTCTATGTTAATTACAGTTTGGCTCACACATCTGTTCATTGAAGTTACAATGTTCTCAATTTCTGTTACTGATCCTCCAGAGTGGACCCCAACAAGTGTCCCCCTGCCCAGTGTCATTGGAGCCAACAGATTGAGACTGAGTTTGGTTCAGAAGCAAAGGAAACTTTATATTTTGATCAGAGAATGGAGAGGTGAGAGCATGTGCTACCCCGTGGGCTGTGGGCTGGGCTGCTGTGTAGAAATCCTGTCAGAGTCAGTGGGAGGGAGGGGGCGAATCTCTCGAGTGCCCAGTTGGCTGCAGCTCAGGCTCTATATCGCGGAGTCTGCACTGTGCCCCAGGAGCTGAGGTGTCGACCCAGCCATTCTGCACTAGGAAATCTGGTCTGAAGTGCTGGCTGTTGAACCTCTGTATGTGGGACCCTAAGAGCACGTGAAATTAGACAAAGCACAAAGGATAAAAAAGGTTAGACTTTATTTTATTGCCCAGATTCTATTTTTATCTCCCAGGGATTTTTAAGGGGCTTTGCCTGGGACAAACCCCTCTTCTGCATTTTGTCCCCTTCCTCATTCTTAGAGTGCTGAGGGTGCAGACCCTTCATCTGTAACTGCTGAGTGCTGAGTTAGGAGCCCTCATACCCGTGGGCGAGGGTCAGAACTTCTCCTCAGCAGCCTCCAGGTGACGTTGATTGTCCCCAGGCCTCCTGCCTCCCTGCTCGTCCGCCTGAGCACAAGTATTGGTAGTGTTATAGATTCTAATGACCTTTAAGGGTCCAGGAAGGAGATGTGCAGTGACGCTGTGAGGTCCAGTTTCACCCCGCCCCACATTTGTTCGGCCACCTTAGGCTGACCGTTTCTGCCAGCCTAGATGCTCTGACCAGTAGTCTGCGCTTTCTTCAATTAGGCCCCTGAATTAACGTAAAAACAGCACCAGGTGTCAGGACCCTGCCTGCTCAACTCCCAGACAGTCCAGGGTCAGTGGTGATGAAGGACCATGATGGCCACTGAGTCAACAGCCTTTTGAAGTAAACAGGAGTCCAGCCGGTCTTATTGGCCACCATCATCACAGTGTCTGTAGGCTCTTCTATGGTGACAGCGTGATATACGGTTCCCCCGCCAAGATTATTACCTCCCCTCTGGGTGCAGTAAGTCCTGCAAGCAGTAGTCTACTCTTTTGGGACACACTCTTGTTGTTTTATGAGAGAAACTCCAGGTCAAGTGATGGTCACACGAGTCGTCATGGTGCCCCTTTGCCCCGGTTATCTCTCTGGAGGTTGGAGTTGGAGGGCCTCCTCCCTCAAGGTCAGTGTGCCCACGGAGCAAACCCTGCAACTTCAGGGCATGGTTGGGGGTTAGGATCACCACGTGGGGTCCTTTTCCCTTAGGAGGGAGGTGGCCTTTTGGGCTGCTGATTTCCAGGTTTTCAGATACTGCCAGTATCTTGGCCAGATGTGGCGGTGGGCCAAGCCCCTTGGTGACCGTAGTTTATCCTACCTGGATGGCATTCTTGCATTGTTCCATTTCAAGTGGTCCCAGGTTTTGCACTAATACTCCAATGGCGATTCACCTTTCACCAGGAATGTAAAGGTCAAAGGGTTTAGCTAAATTAGGGAGTTCCAGGGCAAGGGTCTGAATTGACTGCTCTTTCCATTCTTGAAAGGCCACTTCTGGATTCTATTCAGAAGGATCATCATCTTTTCCTTTCAGTGTTTCATATAGAGGCCCAGCTAGTAGACTGTAGTTAGGGATCCAGAAGCAGCAAACCCTGGCCTCCCCAGGAACCCCTAAGCTGTCTTCTAGTTTTAGAAAGGGGTAAGGCTGTAAATTGTTTCTTCCCTTTCCTGGGATGGGCTTCTCCGACCTTCTGTGAGAATGAAGCCCAGGCAGGTCACCGTAGTCTGTGATATTTGAGCTTTTTCTTGGACAACTTGTATCCTTTATTGGCTTGGTAGTTCAGAGGTCTCCTTAGTAGGGCTGGCGATCAGAATGTCGTCTGCATATTGAAGGAGTGTTTCCTTTTCCAGAGGTAGAACTTTTAGGTCTTTAGCTGAGCTTTCCCCAAAGATGGTGTGGGAATTTTTGAACCCTTGGGGCCACACGGCCCGGAAGTATTGTTTTAGTTGTATGTTGAGTCCTGCCACTCACAAGCCAAAATTTCTTGTGACTCTGGGACTAATAGAATACAAAAGAAGGCATCATTGAAGACTAATACAGAATACCATGTCCTGGTGGTTGGTAGAATGACCAGCAGGGTGTAGGATTTAGGAACTACTGGAGGTCTATCCTCAGTGGCTTCACTGACTGTCCTGACATCCTTTACCAGGACTCCAGCAGCCCATGGGGCTCTCGAGGTCAGGCCAATCCCAGGATATGGAGCTCACCTGGGCAGGTACCTCACCCCCACCCCAGCCCACGGGGCTCTCGTGTTCAGGCCCCTCCCAGGATATGGGGTTCCCTGGGCAGGTTCCCCTGCAGCCCATGGGGCTCTCGTGGTCAGACCCCTCCCCGGATACAGAGCTACCCTTGCAGGTACTGTGGCAGGGCTGGGCACACAGGAACCATGCACATCACCCACATTGCAGAGCACTCCCAGCTCACCTGTCACTCAGATCTGACACAGAGCACCTCAGAGCAGGACTTGAACTAAGAAACGGCAGCTCCGACAGGTCTGTGACCCTGGGCATCACTCTGTGTGGCCTCCCTCCACCTGGTCTTCCAGAGACTTCCACTGCACCCGGGGCACCAGGCCTCTCTCTCCACCCACCACCCACCCCTCCTCTCCCTGACTCCTGGGTTCCTCTCATTAGGAGAGGGTTTTCTTGAAGTTGTCTCCCACTCATGGGCCAGATAATATAATTAGAAAACAAGCCAGAGCTGCAGCCCCTTGTCTATCCTGACTCTCAGGAGCCCACACCTGTTCCTTGGACCTGGCCGATTCAGCAAGTTCCAGTTTCTGCAACTGTGAGCCCCTGAGGGGTGATTATTGGCTGGCCTGGGAAGCCTGACCGTGCCGGCCAGCCCTCCCCTGTTGTGCCTGGGTTGAGATCAATATAAACACCACTCCAGGCAGCAAGAGCCCCTGCAGCTGTGCCTGACGCCATTTTCTCTGCCCTGTCAGCAGTCTCGGGGCTGGACTGGTGGGAGGGAGTGAGAGGCCATGGCTTTGTTGGTGGCCCAGTGTGAGTGGGGCTCTGCTGGACTTTCTGCAGCAGTTGCCAAGATGCCACCTGCTAAAGAAGAGGATGTGTCACCCATACCTGCCGCTGGAATTTCTCCCTGGGCAGAGGTGAGTGAGGAAGAAAGCAGTGGGGGCCGGGACAGCAGGGGTATCTCAGGCAGGGAAATGGAAAGCTTCCAGAAGAGCACCCAGGGCCAGGACCATCCTGGCTGGCCTGCAGGTACCAAGTCGGCTGGCATGCTGGTGCTCATGTGGCTCCATGGCCCTTCCTCTAGGCTTTCAAGTCCTTGTACATATTCAGGTGTTTTACCTGGGAAGGGTGGGAACATTTCAGCAGCAGCTGGCCTGGGGCTCAGCCCACGTTTACTCACAGATGCCTCGGCACGGTCCCCCAGCTTTGCAATGAGGACGCTTGTTGTGTGGGGCCTGCTGGCTGAATGGGAGATGATTCCCCACCACTGACCAACTTCAGAATTGTTTACAACTGGAGCAAGTGCCCTGATACGGTTTTCCTCTGTGTAACTGGTGGGTTCTGTTTTTTTTTCTTTCTTTCGTTTTTGCTTCAAGGTAGATTTTATTCCTCTTTTTTGTATTTACAGATATAAGCATGGAAATAATTTATTCATATAAATACATGTATGTGAAGGGAAGAATATTTTGTCTGTTTTACTTTTGGTAATTTTGAATTTTATTTTATTTTTTTATACAGCAGGTTCTTTTTGGTTATCGATTTTATACATATAAATGTATACATGCCAATCCCAATCTCTCAACTCCTCCCACCACCACCCCCCAACAGCTTTCCCCCCTTGGTGTCCATACGTTTGTTGTCTACATCTGTTGCTCTATTTCTGCCTTGCAAAACGGTTCATCTGTACAATTTTTCTAGGTTCCACATATATGCATTAATATACAAGATTTGTTTTTCTATTTCTGACTTACTTCACTCTGTATGACAGTCTCTAGATCCATCAACGTCTCTACAAATGACCCAATTTCATTCCTTTTTATGGTTTAGTGATATTCCATTTTATATATGTACCACATCTTTATGCATTCGTCTGTCTGTGGGCATTTAGGTTGCTTCCATTACCTGGATATTGTAAATAGTGATGCAATGAACATTGCGGTGAATGTCTCTTTTTGATTTATGGTTTTGTCTGGGTATATGCCCAGTAGTGGCATTGCTGTATCATATGGTAATTCTATTCTTAGTTTTATAAGAAACTCCATAATGTTCTCCACAGTGACTGTATCAATTTACATTCCCAACAATAGTGGAAGAGGGTTCCTTATCTCCACACCCTTTCCAGCACCTGTTGTTTGTAGATTTTCTGATGATGCCCATTCTAACAGGTGTGAGGTGATACACCATGGATGAGTCTATTTCGTTGAGCAAAGAGTAGGTCTTGTCTATTACATATTTGGCTTATGGAACGGTATGTGTGCTAATTACAATCTCTGGTTTTATACAGCACCCCAGCTCAACTTTCCCCTTAAGCAAGCATAAGTGTTTATCTAAATGTGAGACTCTGTTCGGTTTTGTAATTCAGTTTATGTGTAGCCAAGTTTACACTCTCTCTATTAGTGATATCTTATGATAATTATCTTACTCTGTGTGACATATTTCTCTGTTTCTCTTAGAATCATCATACTTAAATCCACTCAATTTGCTGCTACAGGCCTGATGACACTGATTTCATTGCTGAGGGAAATTCCGTTGTACGTAAGTAGCACAACTCCTTTATCCATTTTTTTCTTTCTGGGATATTTAATTTGTACTGGACTCGAGGTTCTTGTAAACACAGCAGACCTAAATTTTGTGTTGGCTGTGTCTTCTTGATTTTAATTTTCCTAAGCTATAGGGCCAAAAGTGGGAGTGCCCTAGGGTCTGTAGCTTTGTTTGTCAGATGTTTCAGGATACACCATAAACATCTCCAGAGTGTCTGTTGGCAATTTACATCCCGCCCATCAGCATAACAAGGCTCCCTGTTCTCCATGGCCTGTCCTGTGTTTCTGGTTTTTACACTGCTTTCAGATGGCCCTTTTGACGAATGGGAAATGAGACTTCATTGTAGTGCAGATTTCCATTGCTCGAGTGCTTGGTTGGCCAAAAAGGGCATATGCATTTTTTCCTGAATATATTCAGGAAAAAATGTATATGCACTTTTGTCCAAGTGCATCACTGTCAAAGATCTGCCGCATTTCACATGCTTTAAATGCAATTCCAATCTTCCTCCTGAAATATGATTCCTGCAATTCTGCCCCGTTTGCAAGTCCTCTTTGCAGACTTACTTCAATATATTTTTGCCAATAGCTGTCATTTATAACTCTGCAGGTTTGTGAATTACAGTGCCCGTGATTTCCTTTCTTAACTTGTTTCCTTGAAAGCTGGCCACAGAACCGCAGGTTTGCTTCAGGCCATAATCAGTGTCCGGCATGGCACTCTGAGCCCTTGGTTAATTCCTCTTCCTGGTGGGATATTAGAGTTCAATGTGCCCCTCCAGACACCTGCCTCACTCCCAGCCCCTTGGTGATGTGTGTCCTCTGGTTTGAGGCCACATGTGCTGGATTCCTCACCTTTGGCTGATGTGGCCCCACTGGTGTGAGGACACTCCTGCTTGGTTCCCACCCCCTTGGTGATGTGGGCCCTCCGGTGAGAGTCTGATCCTGGTTGGGTTACTCACACTTCTGTGAGGTGGGCCCTCTTCTCTGAGGTCACTCCTGCCTGGCTGGCACACCCCGCCTTGGTGACGTCGGCCATCTGGTGGGAGTTGGTGCCTGCTGGGAGTCTCCTCCCCTCGGTAATGAGGGCCCTCTGGCGTCAGGCCCTAACTCCTGGGCTCCCAAAATTTTCGGATGTGTGCCCTGTGGTACGAGTACATTCCTGCCAAGTTCACAACCTCATGGGAATGTGGGCCTTCTGCTCTGCGGTCCCAACGGTGGGTTGCTCAGTTTCATGATGAGGGCCCTCTGGTGTGAGTTCACTCCGGCCTGGATCCCATAGCCACGCTGCTCCTGGCCACCTGCGGGGAGGTTATAACTGCACGATTCCTCACCTTTTTTCTTCTATGGGCCCTCTGTTTTGAGACTCCTCCTGCCTGCCTCACTCCCAGCCCCTTGGTGATGTGTGTTCTCTGGTTTGAGGCCACGTGTGCTGCGTCCCTCACCTTTCGATGATGTGGCCCCACTGGTGTGAGGACACTCCTGCCTGGTTCCTATCCCTTTGATGATGTGGGCCCTCTGGTGAGAGTCTGGTCCTGGCTGGGTTCCTCACCCTTCTGTGAGGTGGGCCCTCTGCTGTGAGGTCACTCCTGCCTGGCTGGCACACCCCGCCTGGGCAACATCGGCCCTCTTGTGGCAGTTGGAGCCTCCTGGGAGCCTCCTCCCCTCGGTGATGACGGCCCTCTTGCATCAGGCCCTAACTGCTGGGTACCCACATTTTCTGATACGTGCTAAGTGGTGCGAGGACACTCCTGCGAGGTTCCCATCCCCATGGGGATGTGGGCCTTCTGCTCTGAGGTCCCAATGGCTGGGTTGCTCACAGTTTCATGATGTGGGCCCTCTGCTGTGAGTTCACTGCAGCCTGGATCGCATAGACTCGGTGCTCTGGGCCGCCTGCTGGGAGGTTCCCACTGCAGGATTCCTCAGCTTTTTTATTCTATGGCCCCTGTGTTTTGAGGCTCCTCCTGCCTGCCTCACTCTGAGCCCCTTCGAGATGTGGGTCTTCTGGTTTAGGCCACATGTGCTGGGTTCCTCACCTTTCTATGATGTGGCCACACTGGTGTGAAGACAGTCCTGCCTGTTTCTGATCCCCTTGGTGATATGGGCCCTCTGGTGAGAGTCTTATCCTGGCTGGGTTCCTCACCCTTCTGTGAGGTAGGCCCTCTGCTGTGAGGTCACTCCTGCCTGGCTGTCACACGTCCCCTTGGCGACATGGGCCCTCAGTTGGGAGTTGGTGCCTGCTTGGAGTCTCCTCCCCTTGGTAATGAGGGCCCTCTGGCATCAGGCCCTAACTTCTGAGCTCCCAAAATTCTCTGATGTGTGCCCTGTGGTGCGAGTACACTTATGCCATGTTCCCAACCACATGGGAATGTGGGCCTTCTGCTCTGAGGTCCCAACGGCTGGGTTGCTCAGAGTTTCATGATGAGGGCCCTCTGTTTTGAGTTCAGTCAGGTCTGGATCCCATAGCCTCGCTGCTCCTGGCCGTCTACTGGGAGGTTCCAACTGCTGGATTCCTCACCATTTTTATTCCATGGGCCCTATGTTTTGAGGCTCCTCCTGCCTGCCTCACTCCCAGCCCCTTGGTGATGTGTGTCCTCTGGTTTGAGGCCACGTGTGCTGGGTCACCCACATTTCGGTGATGACGCCTCACTGGTGTGAGGACACTCCAGCCTGGTTCCCATTCCCTTGGTGATGTGGGCCCTGTGGTGAGAGTCTGATCCTCTTTGGGTTCCTCACACTTTTGTGAGGTGGGCCCTCTGCTCTGAGGTCACTCCTGCCTGGCTGGCACATCCCGCATTGGCGATGGCGGCCCTCTGGTAGCAGTTGGAGCCTGCTGGGAGCCTCCTCTCCTCGGTGATGAGAGCCCTCTGGCGTCAGGCCCTAACTGCTGGGCTCCCCACATTTTCTGATGTGTGCCCACTGGTGCGATGACACTCCTGCTTGGTTCCCTTCCCCATGGGGATGTGGGCCTTGTGCTCTGAGGTCACAACGGCTGGTTTGCTCACAGTTTCATGATGAGGGCCCTCTGTTGTGAGTTCATCACTGCCTGGATCCCATAGCCTCGGTGCTCTGGGCCGCCTGCTGGGATGTTCCAACTGCTGGGTTCCTCACCTTTTTTATACAATGGGCCATGTGTTGTGAGGTTAATCCTGCCTGCCTCGCTCTGAAACTCATGGTGATGTGGGTCCTCTGGTTTGAGGCCACCTTTTTTGTGTACCTCAACTTTTGATGATGTGGCCCCACGGGTGTGATGATACTCCTGCGTGGTTCACAGCCCCTTGCTGATGTGGGCACTCTGGTGAGAGTCTGATCCTGGCTGGGTTCCTTACCCTTCTGTGAGGTGGGCCCTCTGATGTGAGGTCACTCCTGCCTGGCTGGCTCACATCGCCTTGGCGATGTGGGCCCACTGTTGGCCACGAAAGCATGCTGGGAGCCTCCTACCCTCTTTAATGAGGGCCCTGAAAAAACGCATATGCACTTTTTGACCAAGTGCATCATTGTCGAGGATCGGCCTCTTCTCCTATGCTTTCAGAGCACTGCCCGTCTACCTCCTGAAATCATATTCCTGGAATTCTGCCCCGCTTTCAAGCCCTCTTCGCAGCCTTACTTCAATATATTTTGGTATGATACCTGTCATTTATAACTCTGCAGGTTTGTTAATTACAGTGTCCCTGAGCTCCTTTCTTCAACTCGCTTTCTTGTGAGCTGGCCGCAAACCCACAGGATTGCTTCAGGCCCTAAAATGGTTTCGGCATGGCACGCTGAGACTTTGGTAAATTCCTCTTTCTGGTGGGAAATGAACATTTAAGTTGCCCGTGCAGACCCTAAAGCTAGTCTCTCATTGGTTCTCCCTATTCCTGTTCATCTTGCGCAGAAATTGCAAACTGTGCCAAACAGGAGGTTAAAGGCACTGACTCTCCAAGTGGGTAGAGAGTTAGTAAAGCGTCTGGAATGGTGAACCCAAGTACCAGGGAACGAAACCTGAGAGGCATTTAAAATCGTTTCCCAGTCACACGGCAGACCATACTCTGGGATTCCCAAGCATGTTTAAGCTGAAGGAAGAATTCCTTAAACCTGGAGAGTTGGGACCCATGGAACGGGTACCATGCAGTATGACTTCAAAGGGTCTGCATTTGCTCACTGAACCTCACCAATGCTATCAGTCAGAAGTGTCCAGCCTTATGTCTCACCCAGCTCTGGGTGTAGATGTGGTAAATCCAGGTTGCATCACAAGCCCTGAATGAATTATTTAAGAATTGCTCTCTATTTCACTGTCATTGTGTTTTGTTTTTGTAATTTAGTTTGATAATGGGATTTATCGGATTTTCACTGCTGTTTTATGCCGCTGTACACACGCTTGATTCTCTTACAGAGACATATAAATCCATGGGTTAGAAGATTCTTACTAGTCAGGTGTATTCCTAGGCGTTGAATATGCGGTGTTGAGTCCATGTCGTTGAGCAAGGAGTAGGTCTTGACTATTACATATTTGGCTTATGGAACGGTATCTGTGCTAATTTCAATCTCTGGTTTTATGCAGCACCTCTACTCACCTTTGCCCTTAAGCAAGCATTGGTTGCTTTTCTAAATTTGAGTCCCTGTTCTGTTTTGTAATTCAGTTCATGTGTAGCCAAGTTTACATTCCGTGTATTAGTGATATCTTATGATGTTTCTTGTTTTGTGTGACTTATTTCACTTAGAATCATTGGACCTGAATCCACTCTTTATGCCGCGATGGGCCTGATGACCTAGATTTCATTGCTGAGTGTTATTCCAAAGTACGTTCGTACCACAACTTCTTTATCCATTTTTCGCTTTCTGGGATATTTAACTTGTACCATAGATGGGGTTCTTGTAAACAGAGCCTTCTGAAATTTTAGAGTGGCTGTGTCTTTTTGATTTTAATTTCCGTAAGCTATAGGAGCTTAAGTGGAAGTGCCGTACGCTCCGTTGCTTTGTTTTTTAGGTGTTTCAGGAAACACCATACACTTCTCCAGAGTGGCTGTTGGCAATTTATATCCCATCCATCAGCATAACAAGGCTCCCTGTTTCCATGGCCTGTCCTGCCTTTCTGGATTTTACACTTTTTTCAGAAGGCCCTTTTCACCGGGGGGCAGTGAGACTTCATTGTAGTGCAGATTTCCTTTACACGCTTGCTTGGTTGGCCAAAAGGTGCGTATGCGTTATTTCCTGAATATATTCAGGTAAAAACGCATACGCCCTTTTTGGCCAAGTGCATCATTGTCGACGTTATGACTCTTTTCTATGCTTTAAATGCAATTCCAGTCTACCCCCTGAAATCGTTTTCCAGCAATTCTGCCCCGCTGTCAACTCCTCTTCGCAGCCTTCTTCAATGTATTTCTGGACGATAGTTGTCATTTATAACTCTGCAGGTTTGTGAATGACAGTGCCCCTGAGCTCCTTTCTTCAACTCGTTTTCTTGTGAGCTGGCCGCAAAACCGCAGGATTGCTTCAGGCCCTAATCTGGTTCAAGCCCGGCATGCTGAGCCTTTGGTTAATTCCACTTCCTGGAGGGAAATGAGCATAAATTTGCCCGTGCAGACACCTACAGCTAGTCTCTCATTGTTTCTCCCTATTCCTGTTCATCTTGCGCAGAAATTGCACACTGTGTCAAACAGGAGGTTAAAGGCACTGACTCTCCAAGCGGGGAGAGTGTTATTATACCGTCCGGAATGGTCAACCCGAGTATCAGGGGACGAAAACTTAGATGCATTTAAAAACGTTGCGCAGTCACAGGGACCATACTCTGGGTTTCCCATGCATGCTTTAGCTAAAGGAAGAATCCCTTAAACCTGGAGAGTTGGGACCCATGGAATGGGTATCATGCAGTATGACTTCAAAGGGTCTGCATTTGCTCACCGAACCTCACCAATGCTATCAGCTCAAAGTGTCCAGCCTTATGTCTCACCCAGCTCTGGGTGTAGATATGGTAAATCCAGGTTGCATCACAAGTCCTGAATGAATTATTTAAGAATTGCTTTCTATTTCACTGTCATTGTGTTTTGTTTTTATAATTCATTTTGATAATGGGATTTATCGGATTTTCACTGCTGCGTTTATACCGCTGTATACACGC
This sequence comes from Delphinapterus leucas, assembly GCF_059928025.1. Classification (NCBI taxonomy): domain Eukaryota; kingdom Metazoa; phylum Chordata; class Mammalia; order Artiodactyla; family Monodontidae; genus Delphinapterus; species Delphinapterus leucas. The sequence goes on along the minus strand of NW_028322233.1, from coordinate 11,797,922 downwards.
TTGATTCTCTTATGGAGACATATAAATCCATGGGTTTTAAGATTCTTACTAGTCAGGTATATTCCTAGGCGTTGAATTTGGGGTGTTGAGTCCATTTTATTGAGCAAGGAGTAGGTCCTGACTATTGCATATTCGACTTATGGAACGGTATCTGTGCTAATTTCAATCTCTGGTTTTATGTAGCACTCCAACTCACCTTTCGCCTTAAGCAAGCATTGGTTGGTTTGCTAAATTTGAGACCCTGTTCTGTTTTGTAATTCAGTTAATGTGTAGCCAAGTTTACATTCCGTGTATTAGTGATATCTTATCATGTTTCTTGCTCTGTGTGACTAATTTCACTTAGAGTCTTCATACCTGAATCCACTCATTATGCCACGACGGGCCTGAAGACATAGATTTCATTGCTGAGTGATATTCCATTCTACGTTCGTAGCACAATTTCTTTATCCATTTTCCGCTTTCTGGGATATTTAACTTGTACCATAGATGAGTATATTGTAAACAGAGCCATTCGAAAATTTGGGGTGGCTGCGTGGTTTTGATTTTAATTTCCCTAAACTATAGGACCATAAGTGGAAGTGCCGTAGGCGCCGTTGCTTTGTTTTTTAGGTGTTTGAGGAAACACCATACACTTGTCCAGAGTGGCTGTTGGCAATTTACATCCCGCCAATCAGCATAACAAAACTTCCTGTTCTCCATGGCCTGTGCTGCCTTTCTGGATTTTACACTTTATTCAGATGGCCCTTTTGACCGGGGGGCAGTGAGACTTCATTGTAGTGCAGATTACTTTAACATGCTTGCTTGGTTGGCCAAAAAGGGCATATGCGTTTTTTCCTGAATATATTCAGGAAAAAACGCATATGCCCTTTTTGGCCAAGTGCATCATTGTCGACGTTCTGCCTCTTTTCCTATGCTTTAAATGCAATTCCAGTCTACCCCCTGAAACCGTTTTCCTGCAATTCTGCCCCACTTTCAAGTCCTCTTCGCAGCCTACCTTCAATATATTTTTAGACGATAGCTGTCAATTATAACTCTGCCTGTTTGTGAATTACAGTGTCCCTGAGCTCCTTCCTTCAACTCGCTTTCTTGTGAGCTATCCGCAAACCCGCAGGATTGCTTCAGGCCCTAATCTGGTTCCGGAATGGCATGCTGAGCCTTTGGTTAATTCCTCTTCCTGGTGGGAAATGAGCGTTACATTTGCCCGTGCAGACACCTACAGCTAGTCACTCATTTGTTCTCCCTATTCCTGTTCATCTTGTGCGGAAATTGCAAACTGTGCCAAACAGGAGGTTAAAGGCACTGACTCTCCAAGTGGTGAGAGTGTTAGTAAATGGTCTGGAATTGTGAACACGAGTAAAAGGGGACGAAAACTGAGATGCATTTGAAAAGACTTCCCGGTCACACGGTGCACCATACTCTGGGGTTCCCAAGCATGTTTAAGTTGAAGGAAGAATCCCTTAAACCTGGAGAGTTGGGACCCATGGAATGGGTACCATGCAGTATGACTTCAAAGGGTCTGCATTTGCTTACCGAACCTCACCAATGCTATCAGCCCGAAGTGTCCAGCCTTTTGTCTCACCCATCTCTGGGTGTAGATGTGGTAAATCCAGGTTGCATCACAAGCCCTGAATGAATTATTTAAGAATTGCTCTCTATTTCACTGTCATTGTGTTTTGTTTTTGAAATTTATTTTGATAATGTGATTTAGCTGATTTTCACTGCTGCCTTCATGCAGCTGTACACACGCTTGATTCTCTTACCGAGACATATAAATCCATAGGTATTAAGACTCTTACTCGTCCCGTATATTCCTAGGTGCTGAATATGGGGTGTTGAGTCCATTTCGTTGACCAGGGAGTAGGTTTTTTCTATTACATATTTGGCTTATGGAACGGTATCTGTGCTAATTTCAATCTCTGGTTTTATGCAGCACCCCAACTCTCCTTTATCCTTAAGCAAGCATAAGTTGGTTTTCTAAATCTGAGACCCCGTTCTGTTTTGTAACTCAGTTCATTTTTAGCCTCGTTTATATTCCATGTATTAGTAGTATCGTATGTCTTTTTCTTTTTGAATTATGTGACTTCGAATGATCATACGTAACTCCTCTGGGGTTGTTACAACTGGCCATATTTCATTGATTTTCAGGCTGAGTAATATTCCACTCTACATAAGTGCCACATCTCTATCCATTTTTTCCCTCCACAGACATATAAATTATATCCTAGTCGAGGATCTCTTAAACAGAGAGGCGGTAAACATTGGGGTGCCTGTGTCCTCTCCATTTTTGTTTTTCCCAAGATATACGTCCATGAGTGCAAGTGCCCTGTGCTCTGTAGCTCATTTTTTAGATGCTTTAGTAAACACAATACACTTATCCAGAGTGACCGTTGGCAATATACATTTCCACTATAAGCCTCACAGGGCTCCCTTTTCTCCTTGCCCTGTCCTGCATTTCTGGTGTTTACACTTTATGAGGAAGGCTCTTCTGACTGATGCGAAGTGATATGTTTTGTAGTACTGATTTCCAGTGCCCACCTGTTTGGTTGGCTAAAAAAGTGTATGCCCTTTTCTTGAATATATACAGAAAAAGACACATACACCCTTTTTGGCCAACTGCAATGTTGGCAATGTTCAGCCCCTTTTCTTGTGCTTAATGGCGAGTCCTTTCTACCTCTTCCAATCCCTTTCCTGCCATTCTCCGTTGCTTACAAGTCCTTTTCTCTGACTTTCCTCAAGACATTTTTCAGTGATAGATATTTTCAACTCTGCAGTTTCGTGAATTTTAGTGTCCCTGAGTTCCATTTTTCAACTTGTGTTTATGGGAACTGGCCACAAAGCAGCGGGATTTCCTCAAGCCCAATTCTGTTTCCATGGGCAACCCTAGCGTTTGGTCAATTCGTCTTCCTGATTGGAAATTAGAGTGACATGTGCCTGTCCGAACACCTAGGACTTGTCTCTCATTGTTCCTCCTCCTTCTGCTTCATCCTCTGGACAAATTCCAAACAGGATGTTGACAGTGTTGACATCTCCAAGTGGGGAGACTGTTCGTAAAGACGCTGGAGGGGTGAACCCGAGCACCAGGAGATGAGGAGATGAGATGCCTTTTCCAAACTCTTCCCGATCAGACGGTATACCATCCTCTGGGTGTGACAGGCATGTTTTAGCTGTAGGAAGTGTCCCATTCATGTGAGGAGAACACCAGGGCTTTGTCAAAATCAGTGTCTCTCCACAACCCAAACTGGGGAATTTTTTAAGCTACGGCTACACATAGGTTCATTAAGGGCCTTGGGAAGTAGGCAGAGTCCAAACTTTAGATGATTGAAGTCTTCAGGGTCAGAAGCACTCACCACTGGCTTCCCTTAGGTTCCATTTTAACTGTCATTAATAGATGATGTCAATAAAAACATCTATTCTTTTTCAGATTATTTCCCCTTATAGGTTATTGCAAAATATTGAGTGTAGTTCCCTGTGCTATACAGTAGTTCCTTGTTGATGATCGATTTTATACATAGCAGTGTGTATGTGTTAATCCCAAACTGTTAATTTATCCCTCCTCCCACCTTTCCCATTTGGTCTTAATAAATTATAAGATTTTATACTTCTCAGAAATGGGGGAGCTGAAAGAGAGGTATCATTTTCAATGGAAAAGCATTTAAAACAAGATTGAAGCTTTAACCAAGATTATTAGATGTACATCCTTGGAAAGAAATCACTTCGTTTCTCTAGTATTGACCTGACAAATAAGACCTTTTCACTGAACTTGCTTATAATAAAGTGATGGAAATATCAAATGGAAGTGTTAGAAACATCTTATTTTGCCCGAGCCTTATACACTGTTCTATGTTAATTACAGTTTGGCTCACACATCTGTTCATTGAAGTTACAATGTTCTCAATTTCTGTTACTGATCCTCCAGAGTGGACCCCAACAAGTGTCCCCCTGCCCAGTGTCATTGGAGCCAACAGATTGAGACTGAGTTTGGTTCAGAAGCAAAGGAAACTTTATATTTTGATCAGAGAATGGAGAGGTGAGAGCATGTGCTACCCCGTGGGCTGTGGGCTGGGCTGCTGTGTAGAAATCCTGTCAGAGTCAGTGGGAGGGAGGGGGCGAATCTCTCGAGTGCCCAGTTGGCTGCAGCTCAGGCTCTATATCGCGGAGTCTGCACTGTGCCCCAGGAGCTGAGGTGTCGACCCAGCCATTCTGCACTAGGAAATCTGGTCTGAAGTGCTGGCTGTTGAACCTCTGTATGTGGGACCCTAAGAGCACGTGAAATTAGACAAAGCACAAAGGATAAAAAAGGTTAGACTTTATTTTATTGCCCAGATTCTATTTTTATCTCCCAGGGATTTTTAAGGGGCTTTGCCTGGGACAAACCCCTCTTCTGCATTTTGTCCCCTTCCTCATTCTTAGAGTGCTGAGGGTGCAGACCCTTCATCTGTAACTGCTGAGTGCTGAGTTAGGAGCCCTCATACCCGTGGGCGAGGGTCAGAACTTCTCCTCAGCAGCCTCCAGGTGACGTTGATTGTCCCCAGGCCTCCTGCCTCCCTGCTCGTCCGCCTGAGCACAAGTATTGGTAGTGTTATAGATTCTAATGACCTTTAAGGGTCCAGGAAGGAGATGTGCAGTGACGCTGTGAGGTCCAGTTTCACCCTGCCCCACATTTGTTCGGCCACCTTAGGCTGACCGTTTCTGCCAGCCTAGATGCTCTGACCAGTAGTCTGCGCTTTCTTCAATTAGGCCCCTGAATTAACGTAAAAACAGCACCAGGTGTCAGGACCCTGCCTGCTCAACTCCCAGACAGTCCAGGGTCAGTGGTGATGAAGGACCATGATGGCCACTGAGTCAACAGCCTTTTGAAGTAAACAGGAGTCCAGCCGGTCTTATTGGCCACCATCATCACAGTGTCTGTAGGCTCTTCTATGGTGACAGCGTGATATACGGTTCCCCCGCCAAGATTATTACCTCCCCTCTGGGTGCAGTAAGTCCTGCAAGCAGTAGTCTACTCTTTTGGGACACACTCTTGTTGTTTTATGAGAGAAACTCCAGGTCAAGTGATGGTCACACGAGTCGTCATGGTGCCCCTTTGCCCCGGTTATCTCTCTGGAGGTTGGAGTTGGAGGGCCTCCTCCCTCAAGGTCAGTGTGCCCACGGAGCAAACCCTGCAACTTCAGGGCATGGTTGGGGGTTAGGATCACCACGTGGGGTCCTTTTCCCTTAGGAGGGAGGTGGCCTTTTGGGCTGCTGATTTCCAGGTTTTCAGATACTGCCAGTATCTTGGCCAGATGTGGCGGTGGGCCAAGCCCCTTGGTGACCGTAGTTTATCCTACCTGGATGGCATTCTTGCATTGTTCCATTTCAAGTGGTCCCAGGTTTTGCACTAATACTCCAATGGCGATTCACCTTTCACCAGGAATGTAAAGGTCAAAGGGTTTAGCTAAATTAGGGAGTTCCAGGGCAAGGGTCTGAATTGACTGCTCTTTCCATTCTTGAAAGGCCACTTCTGGATTCTATTCAGAAGGATCATCATCTTTTCCTTTCAGTGTTTCATATAGAGGCCCAGCTAGTAGACTGTAGTTAGGGATCCAGAAGCAGCAAACCCTGGCCTCCCCAGGAACCCCTAAGCTGTCTTCTAGTTTTAGAAAGGGGTAAGGCTGTAAATTGTTTCTTCCCTTTCCTGGGATGGGCTTCTCCGACCTTCTGTGAGAATGAAGCCCAGGCAGGTCACCGTAGTCTGTGATATTTGAGCTTTTTCTTGGACAACTTGTATCCTTTATTGGCTTGGTAGTTCAGAGGTCTCCTTAGTAGGGCTGGCGATCAGAATGTCGTCTGCATATTGAAGGAGTGTTTCCTTTTCCAGAGGTAGAACTTTTAGGTCTTTAGCTGAGCTTTCCCCAAAGATGGTGTGGGAATTTTTGAACCCTTGGGGCCACACGGCCCGGAAGTATTGTTTTAGTTGTATGTTGAGTCCTGCCACTCACAAGCCAAAATTTCTTGTGACTCTGGGACTAATAGAATACAAAAGAAGGCATCATTGAAGACTAATACAGAATACCATGTCCTGGTGGTTGGTAGAATGACCAGCAGGGTGTAGGATTTAGGAACTACTGGAGGTCTATCCTCAGTGGCTTCACTGACTGTCCTGACATCCTTTACCAGGACTCCAGCAGCCCATGGGGCTCTCGAGGTCAGGCCAATCCCAGGATATGGAGCTCACCTGGGCAGGTACCTCACCCCCACCCCAGCCCACGGGGCTCTCGTGTTCAGGCCCCTCCCAGGATATGGGGTTCCCTGGGCAGGTTCCCCTGCAGCCCATGGGGCTCTCGTGGTCAGACCCCTCCCCGGATACAGAGCTACCCTTGCAGGTACTGTGGCAGGGCTGGGCACACAGGAACCATGCACATCACCCACATTGCAGAGCACTCCCAGCTCACCTGTCACTCAGATCTGACACAGAGCACCTCAGAGCAGGACTTGAACTAAGAAACGGCAGCTCCGACAGGTCTGTGACCCTGGGCATCACTCTGTGTGGCCTCCCTCCACCTGGTCTTCCAGAGACTTCCACTGCACCCGGGGCACCAGGCCTCTCTCTCCACCCACCACCCACCCCTCCTCTCCCTGACTCCTGGGTTCCTCTCATTAGGAGAGGGTTTTCTTGAAGTTGTCTCCCACTCATGGGCCAGATAATATAATTAGAAAACAAGCCAGAGCTGCAGCCCCTTGTCTATCCTGACTCTCAGGAGCCCACACCTGTTCCTTGGACCTGGCCGATTCAGCAAGTTCCAGTTTCTGCAACTGTGAGCCCCTGAGGGGTGATTATTGGCTGGCCTGGGAAGCCTGACCGTGCCGGCCAGCCCTCCCCTGTTGTGCCTGGGTTGAGATCAATATAAACACCACTCCAGGCAGCAAGAGCCCCTGCAGCTGTGCCTGACGCCATTTTCTCTGCCCTGTCAGCAGTCTCGGGGCTGGACTGGTGGGAGGGAGTGAGAGGCCATGGCTTTGTTGGTGGCCCAGTGTGAGTGGGGCTCTGCTGGACTTTCTGCAGCAGTTGCCAAGATGCCACCTGCTAAAGAAGAGGATGTGTCACCCATACCTGCCGCTGGAATTTCTCCCTGGGCAGAGGTGAGTGAGGAAGAAAGCAGTGGGGGCCGGGACAGCAGGGGTATCTCAGGCAGGGAAATGGAAAGCTTCCAGAAGAGCACCCAGGGCCAGGACCATCCTGGCTGGCCTGCAGGTACCAAGTCGGCTGGCATGCTGGTGCTCATGTGGCTCCATGGCCCTTCCTCTAGGCTTTCAAGTCCTTGTACATATTCAGGTGTTTTACCTGGGAAGGGTGGGAACATTTCAGCAGCAGCTGGCCTGGGGCTCAGCCCACGTTTACTCACAGATGCCTCGGCACGGTCCCCCAGCTTTGCAATGAGGACGCTTGTTGTGTGGGGCCTGCTGGCTGAATGGGAGATGATTCCCCACCACTGACCAACTTCAGAATTGTTTACAACTGGAGCAAGTGCCCTGATACGGTTTTCCTCTGTGTAACTGGTGGGTTCTGTTTTTTTTTCTTTCTTTCGTTTTTGCTTCAAGGTAGATTTTATTCCTCTTTTTTGTATTTACAGATATAAGCATGGAAATAATTTATTCATATAAATACATGTATGTGAAGGGAAGAATATTTTGTCTGTTTTACTTTTGGTAATTTTGAATTTTATTTTATTTTTTTATACAGCAGGTTCTTTTTGGTTATCGATTTTATACATATAAATGTATACATGCCAATCCCAATCTCTCAACTCCTCCCACCACCACCCCCCAACAGCTTTCCCCCCTTGGTGTCCATACGTTTGTTGTCTACATCTGTTGCTCTATTTCTGCCTTGCAAAACGGTTCATCTGTACAATTTTTCTAGGTTCCACATATATGCATTAATATACAAGATTTGTTTTTCTATTTCTGACTTACTTCACTCTGTATGACAGTCTCTAGATCCATCAACGTCTCTACAAATGACCCAATTTCATTCCTTTTTATGGTTTAGTGATATTCCATTTTATATATGTACCACATCTTTATGCATTCGTCTGTCTGTGGGCATTTAGGTTGCTTCCATTACCTGGATATTGTAAATAGTGATGCAATGAACATTGCGGTGAATGTCTCTTTTTGATTTATGGTTTTGTCTGGGTATATGCCCAGTAGTGGCATTGCTGTATCATATGGTAATTCTATTCTTAGTTTTATAAGAAACTCCATAATGTTCTCCACAGTGACTGTATCAATTTACATTCCCAACAATAGTGGAAGAGGGTTCCTTATCTCCACACCCTTTCCAGCACCTGTTGTTTGTAGATTTTCTGATGATGCCCATTCTAACAGGTGTGAGGTGATACACCATGGATGAGTCTATTTCGTTGAGCAAAGAGTAGGTCTTGTCTATTACATATTTGGCTTATGGAACGGTATGTGTGCTAATTACAATCTCTGGTTTTATACAGCACCCCAGCTCAACTTTCCCCTTAAGCAAGCATAAGTGTTTATCTAAATGTGAGACTCTGTTCGGTTTTGTAATTCAGTTTATGTGTAGCCAAGTTTACACTCTCTCTATTAGTGATATCTTATGATAATTATCTTACTCTGTGTGACATATTTCTCTGTTTCTCTTAGAATCATCATACTTAAATCCACTCAATTTGCTGCTACAGGCCTGATGACACTGATTTCATTGCTGAGGGAAATTCCGTTGTACGTAAGTAGCACAACTCCTTTATCCATTTTTTTCTTTCTGGGATATTTAATTTGTACTGGACTCGAGGTTCTTGTAAACACAGCAGACCTAAATTTTGTGTTGGCTGTGTCTTCTTGATTTTAATTTTCCTAAGCTATAGGGCCAAAAGTGGGAGTGCCCTAGGGTCTGTAGCTTTGTTTGTCAGATGTTTCAGGATACACCATAAACATCTCCAGAGTGTCTGTTGGCAATTTACATCCCGCCCATCAGCATAACAAGGCTCCCTGTTCTCCATGGCCTGTCCTGTGTTTCTGGTTTTTACACTGCTTTCAGATGGCCCTTTTGACGAATGGGAAATGAGACTTCATTGTAGTGCAGATTTCCATTGCTCGAGTGCTTGGTTGGCCAAAAAGGGCATATGCATTTTTTCCTGAATATATTCAGGAAAAAATGTATATGCACTTTTGTCCAAGTGCATCACTGTCAAAGATCTGCCGCATTTCACATGCTTTAAATGCAATTCCAATCTTCCTCCTGAAATATGATTCCTGCAATTCTGCCCCGTTTGCAAGTCCTCTTTGCAGACTTACTTCAATATATTTTTGCCAATAGCTGTCATTTATAACTCTGCAGGTTTGTGAATTACAGTGCCCGTGATTTCCTTTCTTAACTTGTTTCCTTGAAAGCTGGCCACAGAACCGCAGGTTTGCTTCAGGCCATAATCAGTGTCCGGCATGGCACTCTGAGCCCTTGGTTAATTCCTCTTCCTGGTGGGATATTAGAGTTCAATGTGCCCCTCCAGACACCTGCCTCACTCCCAGCCCCTTGGTGATGTGTGTCCTCTGGTTTGAGGCCACATGTGCTGGATTCCTCACCTTTGGCTGATGTGGCCCCACTGGTGTGAGGACACTCCTGCTTGGTTCCCACCCCCTTGGTGATGTGGGCCCTCCGGTGAGAGTCTGATCCTGGTTGGGTTACTCACACTTCTGTGAGGTGGGCCCTCTTCTCTGAGGTCACTCCTGCCTGGCTGGCACACCCCGCCTTGGTGACGTCGGCCATCTGGTGGGAGTTGGTGCCTGCTGGGAGTCTCCTCCCCTCGGTAATGAGGGCCCTCTGGCGTCAGGCCCTAACTCCTGGGCTCCCAAAATTTTCGGATGTGTGCCCTGTGGTACGAGTACATTCCTGCCAAGTTCACAACCTCATGGGAATGTGGGCCTTCTGCTCTGCGGTCCCAACGGTGGGTTGCTCAGTTTCATGATGAGGGCCCTCTGGTGTGAGTTCACTCCGGCCTGGATCCCATAGCCACGCTGCTCCTGGCCACCTGCGGGGAGGTTATAACTGCACGATTCCTCACCTTTTTTCTTCTATGGGCCCTCTGTTTTGAGACTCCTCCTGCCTGCCTCACTCCCAGCCCCTTGGTGATGTGTGTTCTCTGGTTTGAGGCCACGTGTGCTGCGTCCCTCACCTTTCGATGATGTGGCCCCACTGGTGTGAGGACACTCCTGCCTGGTTCCTATCCCTTTGATGATGTGGGCCCTCTGGTGAGAGTCTGGTCCTGGCTGGGTTCCTCACCCTTCTGTGAGGTGGGCCCTCTGCTGTGAGGTCACTCCTGCCTGGCTGGCACACCCCGCCTGGGCAACATCGGCCCTCTTGTGGCAGTTGGAGCCTCCTGGGAGCCTCCTCCCCTCGGTGATGACGGCCCTCTTGCATCAGGCCCTAACTGCTGGGTACCCACATTTTCTGATACGTGCTAAGTGGTGCGAGGACACTCCTGCGAGGTTCCCATCCCCATGGGGATGTGGGCCTTCTGCTCTGAGGTCCCAATGGCTGGGTTGCTCACAGTTTCATGATGTGGGCCCTCTGCTGTGAGTTCACTGCAGCCTGGATCGCATAGACTCGGTGCTCTGGGCCGCCTGCTGGGAGGTTCCCACTGCAGGATTCCTCAGCTTTTTTATTCTATGGCCCCTGTGTTTTGAGGCTCCTCCTGCCTGCCTCACTCTGAGCCCCTTCGAGATGTGGGTCTTCTGGTTTAGGCCACATGTGCTGGGTTCCTCACCTTTCTATGATGTGGCCACACTGGTGTGAAGACAGTCCTGCCTGTTTCTGATCCCCTTGGTGATATGGGCCCTCTGGTGAGAGTCTTATCCTGGCTGGGTTCCTCACCCTTCTGTGAGGTAGGCCCTCTGCTGTGAGGTCACTCCTGCCTGGCTGTCACACGTCCCCTTGGCGACATGGGCCCTCAGTTGGGAGTTGGTGCCTGCTTGGAGTCTCCTCCCCTTGGTAATGAGGGCCCTCTGGCATCAGGCCCTAACTTCTGAGCTCCCAAAATTCTCTGATGTGTGCCCTGTGGTGCGAGTACACTTATGCCATGTTCCCAACCACATGGGAATGTGGGCCTTCTGCTCTGAGGTCCCAACGGCTGGGTTGCTCAGAGTTTCATGATGAGGGCCCTCTGTTTTGAGTTCAGTCAGGTCTGGATCCCATAGCCTCGCTGCTCCTGGCCGTCTACTGGGAGGTTCCAACTGCTGGATTCCTCACCATTTTTATTCCATGGGCCCTATGTTTTGAGGCTCCTCCTGCCTGCCTCACTCCCAGCCCCTTGGTGATGTGTGTCCTCTGGTTTGAGGCCACGTGTGCTGGGTCACCCACATTTCGGTGATGACGCCTCACTGGTGTGAGGACACTCCAGCCTGGTTCCCATTCCCTTGGTGATGTGGGCCCTGTGGTGAGAGTCTGATCCTCTTTGGGTTCCTCACACTTTTGTGAGGTGGGCCCTCTGCTCTGAGGTCACTCCTGCCTGGCTGGCACATCCCGCATTGGCGATGGCGGCCCTCTGGTAGCAGTTGGAGCCTGCTGGGAGCCTCCTCTCCTCGGTGATGAGAGCCCTCTGGCGTCAGGCCCTAACTGCTGGGCTCCCCACATTTTCTGATGTGTGCCCACTGGTGCGATGACACTCCTGCTTGGTTCCCTTCCCCATGGGGATGTGGGCCTTGTGCTCTGAGGTCACAACGGCTGGTTTGCTCACAGTTTCATGATGAGGGCCCTCTGTTGTGAGTTCATCACTGCCTGGATCCCATAGCCTCGGTGCTCTGGGCCGCCTGCTGGGATGTTCCAACTGCTGGGTTCCTCACCTTTTTTATACAATGGGCCATGTGTTGTGAGGTTAATCCTGCCTGCCTCGCTCTGAAACTCATGGTGATGTGGGTCCTCTGGTTTGAGGCCACCTTTTTTGTGTACCTCAACTTTTGATGATGTGGCCCCACGGGTGTGATGATACTCCTGCGTGGTTCACAGCCCCTTGCTGATGTGGGCACTCTGGTGAGAGTCTGATCCTGGCTGGGTTCCTTACCCTTCTGTGAGGTGGGCCCTCTGATGTGAGGTCACTCCTGCCTGGCTGGCTCACATCGCCTTGGCGATGTGGGCCCACTGTTGGCCACGAAAGCATGCTGGGAGCCTCCTACCCTCTTTAATGAGGGCCCTGAAAAAACGCATATGCACTTTTTGACCAAGTGCATCATTGTCGAGGATCGGCCTCTTCTCCTATGCTTTCAGAGCACTGCCCGTCTACCTCCTGAAATCATATTCCTGGAATTCTGCCCCGCTTTCAAGCCCTCTTCGCAGCCTTACTTCAATATATTTTGGTATGATACCTGTCATTTATAACTCTGCAGGTTTGTTAATTACAGTGTCCCTGAGCTCCTTTCTTCAACTCGCTTTCTTGTGAGCTGGCCGCAAACCCACAGGATTGCTTCAGGCCCTAAAATGGTTTCGGCATGGCACGCTGAGACTTTGGTAAATTCCTCTTTCTGGTGGGAAATGAACATTTAAGTTGCCCGTGCAGACCCTAAAGCTAGTCTCTCATTGGTTCTCCCTATTCCTGTTCATCTTGCGCAGAAATTGCAAACTGTGCCAAACAGGAGGTTAAAGGCACTGACTCTCCAAGTGGGTAGAGAGTTAGTAAAGCGTCTGGAATGGTGAACCCAAGTACCAGGGAACGAAACCTGAGAGGCATTTAAAATCGTTTCCCAGTCACACGGCAGACCATACTCTGGGATTCCCAAGCATGTTTAAGCTGAAGGAAGAATTCCTTAAACCTGGAGAGTTGGGACCCATGGAACGGGTACCATGCAGTATGACTTCAAAGGGTCTGCATTTGCTCACTGAACCTCACCAATGCTATCAGTCAGAAGTGTCCAGCCTTATGTCTCACCCAGCTCTGGGTGTAGATGTGGTAAATCCAGGTTGCATCACAAGCCCTGAATGAATTATTTAAGAATTGCTCTCTATTTCACTGTCATTGTGTTTTGTTTTTGTAATTTAGTTTGATAATGGGATTTATCGGATTTTCACTGCTGTTTTATGCCGCTGTACACACGCTTGATTCTCTTACAGAGACATATAAATCCATGGGTTAGAAGATTCTTACTAGTCAGGTGTATTCCTAGGCGTTGAATATGCGGTGTTGAGTCCATGTCGTTGAGCAAGGAGTAGGTCTTGACTATTACATATTTGGCTTATGGAACGGTATCTGTGCTAATTTCAATCTCTGGTTTTATGCAGCACCTCTACTCACCTTTGCCCTTAAGCAAGCATTGGTTGCTTTTCTAAATTTGAGTCCCTGTTCTGTTTTGTAATTCAGTTCATGTGTAGCCAAGTTTACATTCCGTGTATTAGTGATATCTTATGATGTTTCTTGTTTTGTGTGACTTATTTCACTTAGAATCATTGGACCTGAATCCACTCTTTATGCCGCGATGGGCCTGATGACCTAGATTTCATTGCTGAGTGTTATTCCAAAGTACGTTCGTACCACAACTTCTTTATCCATTTTTCGCTTTCTGGGATATTTAACTTGTACCATAGATGGGGTTCTTGTAAACAGAGCCTTCTGAAATTTTAGAGTGGCTGTGTCTTTTTGATTTTAATTTCCGTAAGCTATAGGAGCTTAAGTGGAAGTGCCGTACGCTCCGTTGCTTTGTTTTTTAGGTGTTTCAGGAAACACCATACACTTCTCCAGAGTGGCTGTTGGCAATTTATATCCCATCCATCAGCATAACAAGGCTCCCTGTTTCCATGGCCTGTCCTGCCTTTCTGGATTTTACACTTTTTTCAGAAGGCCCTTTTCACCGGGGGGCAGTGAGACTTCATTGTAGTGCAGATTTCCTTTACACGCTTGCTTGGTTGGCCAAAAGGTGCGTATGCGTTATTTCCTGAATATATTCAGGTAAAAACGCATACGCCCTTTTTGGCCAAGTGCATCATTGTCGACGTTATGACTCTTTTCTATGCTTTAAATGCAATTCCAGTCTACCCCCTGAAATCGTTTTCCAGCAATTCTGCCCCGCTGTCAACTCCTCTTCGCAGCCTTCTTCAATGTATTTCTGGACGATAGTTGTCATTTATAACTCTGCAGGTTTGTGAATGACAGTGCCCCTGAGCTCCTTTCTTCAACTCGTTTTCTTGTGAGCTGGCCGCAAAACCGCAGGATTGCTTCAGGCCCTAATCTGGTTCAAGCCCGGCATGCTGAGCCTTTGGTTAATTCCACTTCCTGGAGGGAAATGAGCATAAATTTGCCCGTGCAGACACCTACAGCTAGTCTCTCATTGTTTCTCCCTATTCCTGTTCATCTTGCGCAGAAATTGCACACTGTGTCAAACAGGAGGTTAAAGGCACTGACTCTCCAAGCGGGGAGAGTGTTATTATACCGTCCGGAATGGTCAACCCGAGTATCAGGGGACGAAAACTTAGATGCATTTAAAAACGTTGCGCAGTCACAGGGACCATACTCTGGGTTTCCCATGCATGTTTTAGCTAAAGGAAGAATCCCTTAAACCTGGAGAGTTGGGACCCATGGAATGGGTATCATGCAGTATGACTTCAAAGGGTCTGCATTTGCTCACCGAACCTCACCAATGCTATCAGCTCAAAGTGTCCAGCCTTATGTCTCACCCAGCTCTGGGTGTAGATATGGTAAATCCAGGTTGCATCACAAGTCCTGAATGAATTATTTAAGAATTGCTTTCTATTTCACTGTCATTGTGTTTTGTTTTTATAATTCATTTTGATAATGGGATTTATCGGATTTTCACTGCTGTGTTTATACCGCTGTATACACGCTTGATTCTCTTATGGAGACATATAAATCCATGGGTTTTAAGATTCTTACTAGTCAGGTATATTCCTAGGCGTTGAATTTGGGCTGTTGAGTCCATTTTATTGAGCAAGGAGTAGGTCTTGACTATTGCATATTCGACTTATGGAACGGTATCTGTGCTAATTTCAATCTCTGGTTTTATGTAGCACTCCAACTCACCTTTCGCCTTAAGCAAGCATTGGTTGGTTTGCTAAATTTGAGACCCTGTTCTGTTTTGTAATTCAGTTAATGTGTAGCCAAGTTTACATTCCGTGTATTAGTGATATCTTATCATGTTTCTTGCTCTGTGTGACTAATTTCACTTAGAGTCTTCATACCTGAATCCACTCATTATGCCACGACGGGCCTGAAGACATAGATTTCATTGCTGAGTGATATTCCATTCTACGTTCGTAGCACAATTTCTTTATCCATTTTCCGCTTTCTGGGATATTTAACTTGTACCATAGATGAGTATATTGTAAACAGAGCCATTCGAAAATTTGGGGTGGCTGCGTGGTTTTGATTTTAATTTCCCTAAACTATAGGACCATAAGTGGAAGTGCCGTAGGCGCCGTTGCTTTGTTTTTTAGGTGTTTGAGGAAACACCATACACTTCTCCAGAGTGGCTGTTGGCAATTTACATCCCGCCAATCAGCATAACAAAACTTCCTGTTCTCCATGGCCTGTGCTGCCTTTCTGGATTTTACACTTTTTTCAGATGGCCCTTTTGACCGGGGGGCAGTGAGACTTCATTGTAGTGCAGATTACTTTAACATGCTTGCTTGGTTGGCCAAAAAGGGCGTATGCGTTTTTTCCTGAATATATTCAGGAAAATACGCATACGCCCTTTTTGGCCAAGTGCATCATTGTCGACGTTCTGCCTCTTTTCCTATGCTTTAAATGCAATTCCATTCTACCCCCTGAAACCGTTTTCCTGCAATTCTGCCCCGATTTCAAGTCCTCTTCGCAGCCTACCTTCAATATATTTTTAGACGATAGCTGTCAATTATAACTCTGCCTGTTTGTGAATTACAGTGTCCCTGAGCTCCTTCCTTCAACTCGCTTTCTTGTGAGCTATCCGCAAACCCGCAGGATTGCTTCAGGCCCTAATCTGGTTCCGGAATGGCATGCTGAGCCTTTGGTTAATTCCTCTTCCTGGTGGGAAATGAGCGTTACATTTGCCCGTGCAGACACCTACAGCTAGTCACTCATTTGTTCTCCCTATTCCTGTTCATCTTGTGCGGAAATTGCAAACTGTGCCAAACAGGAGGTTAAAGGCACTGACTCTCCAAGTGGTGAGAGTGTTAGTAAATGGTCTGGAATTGTGAACACGAGTAAAAGGGGACGAAAACTGAGATGCATTTGAAAAGACTTCCCGGTCACACGGTGCACCATACTCTGGGGTTCCCAAGCATGTTTAAGTTGAAGGAAGAATCCCTTAAACCTGGAGAGTTGGGACCCATGGAATGGGTACCATGCAGTATGACTTCAAAGGGTCTGCATTTGCTTACCGAACCTCACCAATGCTATCAGCCCGAAGTGTCCAGCCTTTTGTCTCACCCATCTCTGGGTGTAGATGTGGTAAATCCAGGTTGCATCACAAGCCCTGAATGAATTATTTAAGAATTGCTCTCTATTTCACTGTCATTGTGTTTTGTTTTTGAAATTTATTTTGATAATGTGATTTAGCTGATTTTCACTGCTGCCTTCATGCAGCTGTACACACGCTTGATTCTCTTACCGAGACATATAAATCCATAGGTATTAAGACTCTTACTCGTCCCGTATATTCCTAGGTGCTGAATATGGGGTGTTGAGTCCATTTCGTTGACCAGGGAGTAGGTTTTTTCTATTACATATTTGGCTTATGGAACGGTATCTGTGCTAATTTCAATCTCTGGTTTTATGCAGCACCCCAACTCTCCTTTATCCTTAAGCAAGCATAAGTTGGTTTTCTAAATCTGAGACCCCGTTCTGTTTTGTAACTCAGTTCATTTTTAGCCTCGTTTATATTCCATGTATTAGTAGTATCGTATGTCTTTTTCTTTTTGAATTATGTGACTTCGAATGATCATACGTAACTCCTCTGGGGTTGTTACAACTGGCCATATTTCATTGATTTTCAGGCTGAGTAATATTCCACTCTACATAAGTGCCACATCTCTATCCATTTTTTCCCTCCACAGACATATAAATTATATCCTAGTCGAGGATCTCTTAAACAGAGAGGCGGTAAACATTGGGGTGCCTGTGTCCTCTCCATTTTTGTTTTTCCCAAGATATACGTCCATGAGTGCAAGTGCCCTGTGCTCTGTAGCTCATTTTTTAGATGCTTTAGTAAACACAATACACTTATCCAGAGTAACCGTTGGCAATATACATTTCCACTATAAGCCTCACAGGGCTCCCTTTTCTCCTTGCCCTGTCCTGCATTTCTGGTGTTTACACTTTATGAGGAAGGCTCTTCTGACTGATGCGAAGTGATATGTTTTGTAGTACTGATTTCCAGTGCCCACCTGTTTGGTTGGCTAAAAAAGTGTATGCCCTTTTCTTGAATATATACAGAAAAAGACACATACACCCTTTTTGGCCAACTGCAATGTTGGCAATGTTCAGCCCCTTTTCTTGTGCTTAATGGCGAGTCCTTTCTACCTCTTCCAATCCCTTTCCTGCCATTCTCCGTTGCTTACAAGTCCTTTTCTCTGACTTTCCTCAAGACATTTTTCAGTGATAGATATTTTCAACTCTGCAGTTTCGTGAATTTTAGTGTCCCTGAGTTCCATTTTTCAACTTGTGTTTATGGGAACTGGCCACAAAGCAGCGGGATTTCCTCAAGCCCTATTCTGTTTCCATGGGCAACCCTAGCCTTTGGTCAATTCGTCTTCCTGATTGGAAATTAGAGTGACATGTGCCTGTCCGAACACCTAGGACTTGTCTCTCATTGTTCCTCCTCCTTCTGCTTCGTCCTCTGGACAAATTCCAAACAGGATGTTGACAGTGCTGACATCTCCAAGTGGGGAGACTGTTCGTAAAGACGCTGGAGGGGTGAACCCGAGCACCAGGAGATGAGGAGATGAGATGCCTTTTCCAAACTCTTCCCGATCAGACGGTATACCATCCTCTGGGTGTGACAGGCATGTTTTAGCTGTAGGAAGTGTCCCATTCATGTGAGGAGAACACCAGGGCTTTTTCAAAATCAGTGTCTCTCCACAACCCAAACTGGGGAATGTTTTAAGCTACGGCTACACATAGGTTCATTAAGGGCCTTGGGAAGTAGGCAGAGTCCAAACTTTAGATGATTGAAGTCTTCAGGGTCAGAAGCACTCACCACTGGCTTCCCTTAGGTTCCATTTTAACTGTCATTAATAGATGATGTCAATAAAAACATCTATTCTTTTTCAGATTATTTCCCCTTATAGGTTATTGCAAAATATTGAGTGTAGTTCCCTGTGCTATACAGTAGTTCCTTGTTGATGATCGATTTTATACATAGCAGTGTGTATGTGTTAATCCCAAACTGTTAATTTATCCCTCCTCCCACCTTTCCCATTTGGTCTTAATAAATTATAAGATTTTATACTTCTCAGAAATGGGGGAGCTGAAAGAGAGGTATCATTTTCAATGGAAAAGCATTTAAAACAAGATTGAAGCTTTAACCAAGATTATTAGATGTACATCCTTGGAAAGAAATCACTTCGTTTCTCTAGTATTGACCTGACAAATAAGACCTTTTCACTGAACTTGCTTATAATAAAGTGATGGAAATATCAAATGGAAGTGTTAGAAACATCTTATTTTGCCCGAGCCTTATACACTGTTCTATGTTAATTACAGTTTGGCTCACACATCTGTTCATTGAAGTTACAATGTTCTCAATTTCTGTTACTGATCCTCCAGAGTGGACCCCAACAAATGTCCCCCTGCCCAGTGTCATTGGAGCCAACAGATTGAGACTGAGTTTGGTTCAGAAGCAAAGGAAACTTTATATTTTGATCAGAGAATGGAGAGGTGAGAGCATGTGCTACCCCGTGGGCTGTGGGCTGGGCTGCTGTGTAGAAATCCTGTCAGAGTCAGTGGGAGGGAGGGGGCGGATCTCTCGAGTGCCCAGTTGGCTGCAGCTCAGGCTCTATATCGCGGAGTCTGCACTGTGCCCCAGGAGCTGAGGTGTCGACCCAGCCATTCTGCACTAGGAAATCTGGTCTGAAGTGCTGGCTGTTGAACCTCTGTATGTGGGACCCTAAGAGCACGTGAAATTAGACAAAGCACAAAGGATAAAAAAGGTTAGACTTTATTTTATTGCCCAGATTCTATTTTTATCTCCCAGGGATTTTTAAGGGGCTTTGCCTGGGACAAACCCCTCTTCTGCATTTTGTCCCCTTCCTCATTCTTAGAGTGCTGAGGGTGCAGACCCTTCATCTGTAACTGCTGAGTGCTGAGTTAGGAGCCCTTATACCCGTGGGCGAGGGTCAGAACTTCTCCTCAGCAGCCTCCAGGTGACGTTGATTGTCCCCAGGCCTCCTGCCTCCCTGCTCGTCCGCCTGAGCACAAGTATTGGTAGTGTTATAGATTCTAATGACCTTTAAGGGTCCAGGAAGGAGATGTGCAGTGACGCTGTGAGGTCCAGTTTCACCCCGCCCCACATTTTTTCGGCAACCTTAGGCTGACCATTTCTGCCAGCCTAGATGCTCTGACCAGTAGTCTGCGCTTCTTCAATTAGGCCCCTGAATTAATGTAAAAACAGCACCAGGTGTCAGGACCATGCCTGCTCAACTCCCAGACAGTCCAGGGTCAGTGGTGATGAAGGACCATGATGGCCACTGAGTCAACAGCCTTTTGAAGTAAACAGGAGTCCAGCCGGTCTTATTGGCCACCATCATCACAGTGTCTGTAGGCTCTTCTATGGTGACAGCGTGATATACGGTTCCCCCGCCAAGATTATTACCTCCCCTCTGGGTGCAGTAAGTCCTGCAAGCAGTAGTCTACTCTTTTGGGACACACTCTTGTTGTTTTATGAGAGAAACTCCAGGTCAAGTGATGGTCACACGAGTCGTCATGGTGCCCCTTTGCCCCGGTTATCTCTCTGGAGGTTGGAGTTGGAGGGCCTCCTCCCTCAAGGTCAGTGTGCCCACGGAGCAAACCCTGCAACTTCAGGGCATGGTTGGGGGTTAGGATCACCACGTGGGGTCCTTTTCCCTTAGGAGGGAGGTGGCCTTTTGGGCTGCTGATTTCCAGGTTTTCAGATACTGCCAGTATCTTGGCCAGATGTGGCGGTGGGCCAAGCCCCTTGGTGACCGTAGTTTATCCTACCTGGATGGCATTCTTGCATTGTTCCATTTCAAGTGGTCCCAGGTTTTGCACTAATACTCCAATGGCGATTCACCGTTCACCAGGAATGTAAAGGTCAAAGGGTTTAGCTAAATTAGGGAGTTCCAGGGCAAGGGTCTGAATTGACTGCTCTTTCCATTCTTGAAAGGCCACTTCTGGATTCTATTCAGAAGGATCATCATCTTTTCCTTTCAGTGTTTCATATAGAGGCCCAGCTAGTAGACTGTAGTTAGGGATCCAGAAGCAGCAAACCCTGGCCTCCCCAGGAACCCCTAAGCTGTCTTCTAGTTTTAGAAAGGGGTAAGGCTGTAAATTGTTTCTTCCCTTTCCTGGGATGGGCTTCTCCGACCTTCTGTGAGAATGAAGCCCAGGCAGGTCACCGTAGTCTGTGATATTTGAGCTTTTTCTTGGACAACTTGTATCCTTTATTGGCTTGGTAGTTCAGAGGTCTCCTTAGTAGGGCTGGCGATCAGAATGTCGTCTGCATATTGAAGGAGTGTTTCCTTTTCCAGAGGTAGAACTTTTAGGTCTTTAGCTGAGCTTTCCCCAAAGATGGTGTGGGAATTTTTGAACCCTTGGGGCCACACGGCCCGGAAGTATTGTTTTAGTTGTATGTTGAGTCCTGCCACTCACAAGCCAAAATTTCTTGTGACTCTGGGACTAATAGAATACAAAAGAAGGCATCATTGAAGACTAATACAGAATACCATGTCCTGGTGGTTGGTAGAATGACCAGCAGGGTGTAGGATTTAGGAACTACTGGAGGTCTATCCTCAGTGGCTTCACTGACTGTCCTGACATCCTTTACCAGGACTCCAGCAGCCCATGGGGCTCTCGAGGTCAGGCCAATCCCAGGATATGGAGCTCACCTGGGCAGGTACCTCACCCCCACCCCAGCCCACGGGGCTCTCGTGTTCAGGCCCCTCCCAGGATATGGGGTTCCCTGGGCAGGTTCCCCTGCAGCCCATGGGGCTCTCGTGGTCAGACCCCTCCCCGGATACAGAGCTACCCTTGCAGGTACTGTGGCAGGGCTGGGCACACAGGAACCATGCACATCACCCACATTGCAGAGCACTCCCAGCTCACCTGTCACTCAGATCTGACACAGAGCACCTCAGAGCAGGACTTGAACTAAGAAACGGCAGCTCCGACAGGTCTGTGACCCTGGGCATCACTCTGTGTGGCCTCCCTCCACCTGGTCTTCCAGAGACTTCCACTGCACCCGGGGCACCAGGCCTCTGTCTCCACCCACCACCCACCCCTCCTCTCCCTGACTCCTGGGTTCCTCTCATTAGGAGAGGGTTTTCTTGAAGTTGTCTCCCACTCATGGGCCAGATAATATAATTAGAAAACAAGCCAGAGCTGCAGCCCCTTGTCTATCCTGACTCTCAGGAGCCCACACCTGTTCCTTGGACCTGGCCGATTCAGCAAGTTCCAGTTTCTGCAACTGTGAGCCCCTGAGGGGTGATTATTGGCTGGCCTGGGAAGCCTGACCGTGCCGGCCAGCCCTCCCCAGGTGTGCCTGGGTTGAGATCAATATAAACACCGCTCCAGGCAGCAAGAGCCCCTGCAGCTGTGCCTGACGCCATTTTCTCTGCCCTGTCAGCAGTCTCGGGGCTGGACTGGTGGGAGGGAGTGAGAGGCCATGGCTTTGTTGGTGGCCCAGTGTGAGTGGGGCTCTGCTGGACTTTCTGCAGCAGTTGCCAAGATGCCACCTGCTAAAGAAGAGGATGTGTCACCCATACCTGCCGCTGGAATTTCTCCCTGGGCAGAGGTGAGTGAGGAAGAAAGCAGTGGGGGCCGGGACAGCAGGGGTATCTCAGGCAGGGAAATGGAAAGCTTCCAGAAGAGCACCCAGGGCCAGGACCATCCTGGCTGGCCTGCAGGTACCAAGTCGGCTGGCATGCTGGTGCTCATGTGGCTCCATGGCCCTTCCTCTAGGCTTTCAAGTCCTTGTACATATTCAGGTGTTTTACCTGGGAAGGGTGGGAACATTTCAGCAGCAGCTGGCCTGGGGCTCAGCCCACGTTTACTCACAGATGCCTCGGCACGGTCCCCCAGCTTTGCAATGAGGACGCTTGTTGTGTGGGGCCTGCTGGCTGAATGGGAGATGATTCCCCACCACTGACCAACTTCAGAATTGTTTACAACTGGAGCAAGTGCCCTGATACGGTTTTCCTCTGTGTAACTGGTGGGTTCTGTTTTTTTTTCTTTCTTTCGTTTTTGCTTCAAGGTAGATTTTATTCCTCTTTTTTGTATTTACAGATATAAGCATGGAAATAATTTATTCATATAAATACATGTATGTGAAGGGAAGAATATTTTGTCTGTTTTACTTTTTGTAATTTTGAATTTTATTTTATTTTTTTATACAGCAGGTTCTTTTTGGTTATCGATTTTATACATATAAATGTATACATGCCAATCCCAATCTCTCAACTCCTCCCACCACCACCCCCCAACAGCTTTCCCCCCTTGGTGTCCATACGTTCGTTGTCTACATCTGTTGCTCTATTTCTGCCTTGCAAAACGGTTCATCTGTACAATTTTTCTAGGTTCCACATATATGCATTAATATACAAGATTTGTTTTTCTATTTCTGACTTACTTCACTCTGTATGACAGTCTCTAGATCCATCAACGTCTCTACAAATGACCCAATTTCATTCCTTTTTATGGTTTAGTGATATTCCATTTTATATATGTACCACATCTTTATGCATTCGTCTGTCTGTGGGCATTTAGGTTGCTTCCATTACCTGGATATTGTAAATAGTGATGCAATGAACATTGCGGTGAATGTCTCTTTTTGATTTATGGTTTTGTCTGGGTATATGCCCAGTAGTGGCATTGCTGTATCATATGGTAATTCTATTCTTAGTTTTATAAGAAACTCCATAATGTTCTCCACAGTGACTGTATCAATTTACATTCCCAACAATAGTGGAAGAGGGTTCCTTATCTCCACACCCTTTCCAGCACCTGTTGTTTGTAGATTTTCTGATGATGCCCATTCTAACAGGTGTGAGGTGATACACCATGGATGAGTCTATTTCGTTGAGCAAAGAGTAGGTCTTGTCTATTACATATTTGGCTTATGGAACGGTATGTGTGCTAATTACAATCTCTGGTTTTATACAGCACCCCAGCTCAACTTTCCCCTTAAGCAAGCATAAGTGTTTATCTAAATGTGAGACTCTGTTCGGTTTTGTAATTCAGTTTATGTGTAGCCAAGTTTACACTCTCTCTATTAGTGATATCTTATGATAATTATCTTACTCTGTGTGACATATTTCTCTATTTCTCTTAGAATCATCATACTTAAATCCACTCAATTTGCTGCTACAGGCCTGATGACACTGATTTCATTGCTGAGGGAAATTCCGTTGTACGTAAGTAGCACAACTCCTTTATCCATTTTTTTCTTTCTGGGATATTTAATTTGTACTGGACTCGAGGTTCTTGTAAACACAGCAGCCCTAAATTTTGTGTTGGCTGTGTCTTCTTGATTTTAATTTTCCTAAGCTATAGGGCCAAAAGTGGAAGTGCCCTAGGGTCTGTAGCTTTGTTTGTCAGATGTTTCAGGATACACCATAAACATCTCCAGAGTGTCTGTTGGCAATTTACATCCCGCCCATCAGCATAACAAGGCTCCCTGTTCTCCATGGCCTGTCCTGTGTTTCTGGTTTTTACACTGCTTTCAGATGGCCCTTTTGACGAATGGGAAATGAGACTTCATTGTAGTGCAGATTTCCATTGCTCGAGTGCTTGGTTGGCCAAAAAGGGCATATGCATTTTTTCCTGAATATATTCAGGAAAAAATGTATATGCACTTTTGTCCAAGTGCATCACTGTCAAAGATCTGCCGCATTTCACATGCTTTAAATGCAATTCCAATCTTCCTCCTGAAATATGATTCCTGCAAT
The DNA here is from genome assembly GCF_059928025.1 of Delphinapterus leucas. Classification (NCBI taxonomy): domain Eukaryota; kingdom Metazoa; phylum Chordata; class Mammalia; order Artiodactyla; family Monodontidae; genus Delphinapterus; species Delphinapterus leucas. The sequence goes on along the minus strand of NW_028322233.1, from coordinate 11,773,819 downwards.
TCTGCCCCGTTTGCAAGTCCTCTTTGCAGACTTACTTCAATATATTTTTGCCAATAGCTGTCATTTATAACTCTGCAGGTTTGTGAATTACAGTGCCCGTGATTTCCTTTCTTAACTTGTTTCCTTGAAAGCTGGCCACAGAACCGCAGGTTTGCTTCAGGCCATAATCAGTGTCCGGCATGGCACTCTGAGCCGTTGGTTAATTCCTCTTCCTGGTGGGATATTAGAGTTCAATGTGCCCCTCCAGACACCTGCCTCACTCCCAGCCCCTTGGTGATGTGTGTCCTCTGGTTTGAGGCCACATGTGCTGGATTCCTCACCTTTGGCTGATGTGGCCCCACTGGTGTGAGGACACTCCTGCTTGGTTCCCACCCCCTTGGTGATGTGGGCCCTCCGGTGAGAGTCTGATCCTGGTTGGGTTACTCACACTTCTGTGAGGTGGGCCCTCTTCTCTGAGGTCACTCCTGCCTGGCTGGCACACCCCGCCTTGGTGACGTCGGCCATCTGGTGGGAGTTGGTGCCTGCTGGGAGTCTCCTCCCCTCGGTAATGAGGGCCCTCTGGCGTCAGGCCCTAACTCCTGGGCTCCCAAAATTTTTGGATGTGCGCCCTGTGGTACGAGTACATTCCTGCCAAGTTCACAACCTCATGGGAATGTGGGCCTTCTGCTCTGCGGTCCCAACGGTGGGTTGCTCAGTTTCATGATGAGGGCCCTCTGGTGTGAGTTCACTCCGGCCTGGATCCCATAGCCACGCTGCTCCTGGCCACCTGCGGGGAGGTTATAACTGCGCGATTCCTCACCTTTTTTCTTCTATGGGCCCTCTGTTTTGAGACTCCTCCTGCCTGCCTCACTCCCAGCCCCTTGGTGATGTGTGTTCTCTGGTTTGAGGCCACGTGTGCTGGGTCCCTCACCTTTTGATGATGTGGCCCCACTGGTGTGAGGAAACTCCTGCCTGGTTCCTATCCCCTTGATGATGTGGGCCCTATGGTGAGAGTCTGATCATGGCTGGGTTCCTCACCCTTCTGTGAGGTGGGCCCTCTGCTGTGAGGTCACTCCTGCCTGGCTGGCACACCCCGCCTGGGCAACATCGGCCCTCTTGTGGCAGTTGGAGCCTGCTGAGAGCCTCCTTCCCTCGGTGATGAAGGCCTTCTGGCGTCAGGCCCTAACTGCTGGGTACCCACATTTTCTGATACGTGCTAAGTGGTGCGAGGACACTCCTGCGAAGTTCCCATCCCCATGGGGATGTGGGCCTTCTGCTCTTAGGTCCCAATGTCTGGGTTGCTCACAGTTTCATGTTGTGGGCCCTCTGCTGTGAGTTTACTGCAGCCTGGATCGCATAGACTTGGTGCTCTGGGCCACCTGCTGGGAGGTTCCCACTGCAAGATTCCTCAGCTTTTTTATTCTGTGGGCCCTGTGTTGTGAGGCTCCTCCTGCCTGCCTCACTCCGAGCCCCTTGGAGATGTGGGTCCTCTGGTTTAGGCCACATGTGCTGGGTTCCTCTCCTTTCTATGATGTGGCCACACAGGTGTGAAGACAGTCCTGCCTGGTTCAGATCCCATTGGTGATGTGGGCCCTCTGGTGAGAGTCTTATCCTGGCTGGGTTCCTCACACTTCTGTGAGGTAGGCCCTCTGCTGTGAGGTCACTCCTGCCTGGCTGTCACACGTCACCTTGGCGACATGGGCCCTCAGTTGGGAGTTTGTGCCTGCTTGGAGTCTCCTCCCCTTGGTAATGAGGGCCCTCTGGCGTCAGGCGCTAACTTCTGGGCTTCCAAAATTCTCTGATGTGTGCCCTGTGGTGCGAGGACACTTATGCCATGTTCCCAACCACATGGGAATGTGGGCCTTCTGCTCTGAGGTCCCAACGGCTGGGTTGTTCACAGTTTCATGATGAGGGCCCTCTGTTTTGAGTTCAGTCAGGTCTGGATCCCATAGCCTCGCTGCTCCTGGCCACCTGCTAGGAGGTTCCAACTGCGAGATTCCTCACCATTTTTATTCTATGGTCCCTGTTTTGAGGCTCCTCCTGTCTGCCTCACTCCCAGCCCCTTGGTGATATGTGTCCTCTGGTTTGAAGCCATGTGTGCTGGGTCACTCACATTTCGGTGATGAGGCCCCACTGGTGTGAGGACACTCCAGCCTGGTTCCCATTCCCTTGGTGATGTGGGCCCTGTGGTGAGAGTCTGATCCTGCCTGGGTTCCTTACCCTTCTGTGAGGTGGGCCCTGTGATGTGAGGTCACTCCTGCCTGGCTGGCTCACATCGCCTTGGCGATGTGGGCCCTCTGTTGGCCACGAAAGCATGCTGGGAGCCCTCTACCCTGTGTAATGAGGGCCCTGAAAAAACGCATATGCACTTTTTGACCAAGTGCATCATTGTCGAAGTTCTGCCTCTTTTCCTATGCTTTAAATGAATTCCAGTCTGCCCCCTGAAATCGTTTTCCTGCAATTCTGCCCCGCTTACAAATCCTCTTCACAGCCTTCCTTCAATATATTTTTGGACGATAGCTGTCATTTATAACTGTGCAGGTTTGTGAATTACAGTGCCCCTGAGCTCCTTTCTTCAAATCGCTTTCTTATGAGCTGGCCGCAAACCCGCAGGATTGCTTCAGGCCCTAATCTTGTTCCGGCACGGCATGCTGAGCCTTTGGTTAATTCCTCTTCCTGGCTGGAAATGAGCGTTAAATTTGCCCGTGCAGACACCTACAGCTAGTCTGTACTTGGTTCTCCCTATTCCTGTTCATCTTGCGCAGAAATTGCAAACTGTGCCAAACAGGAGGTTAAAGGCACTGACTCTCCAAGTGGGGAGAGTGTTAGTAAATGGTCTGGAATAGTGAACCCGAGTAAAAGGGGACGAAAACTGAGATGCATTTGAAAACGTTTCCCGGTCACACGGTGCACCATACTGTGGGTTTCCCATGCATGTTTTAGCTGAAGGAAGAATCGCTTAAACCTGGAGAGTTGGGACCCATGGAATGGGTACCATGCAGTATGACTTCAAATGGTCTGCATTTGCTCATCGAACCTCACCAATGCTATCAGCCCGAAGTGTCCAACCTTATGTCTCACTCAGCTGTGGGTGTAGATGAGGTAAATCCAGGTTGCATCACAAGCCCTGAATGAATTATTTAAGAATTGCTCTCTATTTCACTGTCATTGTGTTTTGTGTTTGTAATTCATTTTGATAATGGGATTTATCGGATTTTCTCTGCTGCCTTCATGCAGATGTACACACGCTTGATTCTCTTATGGAGACATATAAACCCATGGGTTTGAAAATTCTTTCTAGTCAGGTGTATTCCTAGGCGTTGAATAGAGGGTGTTTAGCCCATTTCGTTGAGCAAGGGGTAGGTCTTGACTATTACATATTTGACGTATGGAATGGTATCTGTGCTAATTTCTATCTCTGGTTTTATGCAGCACCCCAACTCACCTTTCCCCTTAAGCAAACATAAGTTGGTTTTCTAAATTTGAGACCCTGTTCTGTTTTGTAATTCAGTTAATGTGTAGCCAAGATTTCATTCCGTGTATTAGTGATATGATATTTCATTTTCTGTGTGGCTTATTTCACTTAGAATCATCGTACCTGAATCCACTCATTATGCCACGATGGGCCATATGACATAGATTTCATTGGTGAGTGATATTCCATTGTACGTACGTACCAAAACTTCTTTATCCATTTTTCCCTTTCTGGGATATTTCACTTGTACCGTAGACGAGGTTCTTGTAAACAGAGCCGTCTGAAACTTTGGGGTGGCTGTGTGTTTTTGATTTTAATTTCCCTAAGCTTTAGGACCATAAGTGGAAGTGCCATAGGCTCCGTTACTTTGTTTTTTTGGTGTTTCAGGAAACACCATACACTTCTCCAGAGTGGCTCTTGGCAATTTACATCCCACCCATCAGCATAACAAGGCTCCCTGTTCTCCATGGCCTGTGCTGCATTTCTGGATTTTACACTTTTTTCAGATGGCCCTTTTGACCGGGGGGCAGTGAGACTTCATTGTAGTGCAGATTTCTTTAACATGCTTGCTTGGTTGGCCAAAAAGGGCGTATGCGTTTTTTCCTGAATATTTTCTGGATAAAACGCCTACGCCCTTTTTGGCCAAGTGCATCATTGTCGACGTTCTGCCTCTTTTCCTATGCTTTTAATGCAATTCCAGTCTACCCCTTGAAATCGTTTTCCTGCAATTCTGCCCCGCTTTCAAGTCCTCTTCGCAGCCTTCCTTCAATATATTTTTGGACGATAGCTGTCATTTATAACTCTGCAGGTTCGTGAATTACAGTGCCCCTGAGCTCCTTTCTTCAAATCGCTTTCTTGTGAGCTGGCCGCAAACCCGCAGGATTGCTTCAGGCCCAAATCTGGTTCCGGCACGGCATGCTGAGCCTTTGGTTAATTCCTCTTCCTGGTGAGAAATGTGTGTTGAATTTGCCCGTGCAGACACCTACAGCTAGTCTCTCATTGGTTCTCCCTATTCCTGTTCATCTTGCGCAGAAATTGCAAACTGTGCCAAACAGCAGGTTAAATGCAGTGACTCTCCAAGTGGGGAGAGTGTTAGTAAAGTGTCTGGAACTGTGAACCCGAGTAAAAGGGGACAAAAACTGAGATGCATTTGAAAACGTTTCCCGGTCACACGGTGCATCATACTGTGGGTTTCCCATGCATGCTTTAGCTGAAGGAAGAATCACTTAAACCTGGAGAGTTGGGACCCATGGAATGGGTACCATGCTGTATGACTTCAAATGGTGTGCATTTGCTCATCGAACCTCACCAATGCTATCAGCCCGAAGTGTCCAACCTTATGTCTCACTCAGCTCTGGGTTTAGATGAGGTAAATCCAGGTTGCATCACAAGCCCTGAATGAATTATTTAAGAATTGCTCTCTATTTCACTGTCATTGTGTTTTGTTTTTGTAATTCATTTTGATAATAGGATTTATCGGATTTTCTCTGCTGCCTTCATGCAGCTGTACACACGCTTGATTCTCTTATGGAGACATATAAATCCATGATTTGAAGATTCTTACTAGTCAGGTGTATTCCTAGGCGTTGAATATAGGGTGTTTAGCCCATTTCGTTGAGCAAGGGGTAGGTCTTGACTATTACATATTTGACGTATGGAATGGTATCTGTGCTAATTTCTATCTCTGGTTTTATGCGGCACCCCAACTCACCTTTCCCCTTAAGCAAACATAAGTTGGTTTTCTAAATTTGAGACCCTGTTCTGTTTTCTAATTCAGTTCATGTGTAGCCAAGATTACTTTGGTGTATTAGTGATATCTTATGATGTTTCATTTTCTGTGTGACTTATTTCACTTAGAATCATCATACCTGAATCCACTCATTATGCCAGGACGGGCCAGATGACATAGACTTCATTGGTGAGTGATATTCCATTGTACGTACGTACCACAACTTCTTTATCCATTTTTCGCATTCTGGGATATTTAACTTGTACCGTAGACGAGGTTCTTGTAAACAGAGCCGTCTGAAATTTTGGGGTGGCTGTGTGTTTTTGATTTTAATTTCCCTAAGCTATAGGACCATAAGTGGAAGTGCTGTAGGCTCCTTTAGCTTGTGTTTTAGGTGTTTCAGGAAACACCATACAATTCTCCAGAGTGGCTGTTGGCAATTTACATCCCACCCATCAGCATAACCAGGCTCCCTGTTCTCCATGGCCTGTGCTGCATTTCTGGATTTTACACTTTTTTCAGATGGCCCTTTTGTCCGGGGGGCAGTGAGACTTCATTGTAGTGCAGATTTCTTTAACATGCTTGCTTGGTTGGCCAAAAAGTGCCTATGCGTTTTTTCCTGATAATGTGCAGGAAAAAACGCATACGCACTTTTTGGCCAAGTGCATCATTGTCGACGTTCTGCCTCTTTTCCTATGCTTTAAATGCAATTCCAGTCTACCCCCTGAAATCGTTTTCCTGCAATTCTGCCCTGCGTTCATGTCCTCTTCGCAGCCTTCCTTCAATATATTTTTGGACGATAGCTGTCATTTATAACTCTGCAGGTTTGTGAATTACAGTGCCCCTGAGCTCCTTTCTTCAAATCGCTTTCTTGTGAGCTGGCCGCAAACCCGCAGGATTGCTTCAGGCCCTAATCTGGTTCCGGCACGGCATGCTGAGCCTTTGGTTAATTCCTCTTCCTGGTGGAAATGAGCATTAAATTTGCCCGTGCAGACACCTACAGCTAGCCTCTCATTGGTTCTCCCTATTCCTGTTCATCTTGCGCAGAAATTGCAAACTGTGCCAAACAGGAGGTTAAAGGCACTGACTCTCCAAGTGGGGACAGTGTTAGTAAAGGGTCTGGAATTGTGAACCTGAGTAAAAGGGGACGAAAGTGAGATGCATTTGAAAACGTTTCCCGGTCACACGGTGCACCATACTGTGGGTTTCCCATGCCTGTTTTAGCTGAAGGAAGAATCGCTTAAACCTGGAGATTTGTGACCCATGGAATGGGTACCATGCAGTATGACTTCATATGGTCTGCATTTGCTCATCAAACCTCACCAATGCTATCAGCCCGAAGTGTCCAACCTTATGTCTCACTCAGCTCTGGGTTTAGATGAGGTAAATCCAGGTTGCATCACAAGCCCTGAATGAATTATTTAAGAATTGCTCTCTATTTCACTGTCATTGTGTTTTGTTTTTGTAATTCATTTTGATAATGGGATTTATCGGATTGTCTCTGCTGCCTTCATGCAGCTGTACACACGCTTGATTCTCTTATGGAGACATATAAATCCATGGGTTTGAAAATTCTTTCTATTCAGGTGTATTCCTAGGCATTGAATATAGGGTGTTTAGCCCATTTCGTTGAGCAAGGGGTAGGTCTTGACTATTACATATTTGACGTATGGAATGGTATCTGTGCTAATTTCTATCTCTGGTTTTATGCAGCACCCCAACTCACCTTTCCCCTTAAGCAAACATAAGTTGGTTTTCTAGGTTTGAGACCCTGTTCTGTTTTGTAATTCAGTTCATGTGTAGCCAAGATTACATTCCGTGTATTAGTGATATCTTATGATGTTTCATTTTCTGTGTGAATTATTTCATTTAGAATCATCGTACCTGAATCCACTCATTATGCCACGATGGGCCAGATGACATAGATTTCATTGGTGAGTGATATTCCATTGTACGTACGTGCAACAACTTCTTTATCCATTTTTCGCTTTCTGGGATATTTAACGTGTACCGTAGACGAGGTTCTTGTAAACAGAGCTGTCTGAAACATTGGGGTGGCTGTGTGTTTTTGATTTTAAATTCCCTAAGCTATAGGACCATAAGTGGAAGTGCCAGAGGCTCCGTTGCTTTGTTTTTTAGGTGTTTCAGGAAACACCATACACTTCTCCAGAGTGGCTCTTGGCAGTTTATATCCGACACATCAGCAAAACAAGGCTCCCTGTTCTCCATGGCCTGTGCTGCATTTCTGGATTTTACACTTTTTTCAGATGGCCCTTTTGACCGGGGGGCAGTGAGACTTCATTGTAGTGCAGATTTCTTTAACATGCTTGCTTGGTTTGCCAAAAGGGCGTATGCGTTTTTTCCTGAATATATTCCGGGAAAAACGCATACGCCCTTTTTGGCCAGGTGCATCATTGTCGACGTTCTGCCTCTTTTCCTATGCTTTAAATGCAATTCCAGTCTGCACCCTGAAATCGTTTTCCTGCAATTCTGCCCCGCTTCCAAGTCCTCTTCGCAGCCTTCCTTCAATATATTATTGGACGACAGCTGTCATTTATAACTGTGCAGGTTTGTGAATTACAGTGCCCCTGAGCTCCTTTCTTCAAATCGCTTTCTTGTGAGCTGGCCGCAAACCCGCAGGATTGCTTCAGGCCCTAATCTGGTTCCGGTACGGCATGCTGAGCCTTTGGTTAATTCCTCTTCCTGGTGGAAATGAGCATTAAATTTGCCCGTGCAGACACCTACAGCTAGTTTCTCATTGGTTCTCCCTATTCCTGTTCATCTTGCTCAGAAATTGCAAACTGTCCCAAACAGGAGGTTAAAGGCACTGACTCTCCAAGTGGGGAGAGTGTTAGTAAAGGGTCTGGAATGGTGAACCCGAGTAAAAGGGGCGAAAACTGAGATGCATTTGAAAACGTTTGCCGGTCACACGGTGCACCATAATGTGGATTTCCCATGCATGTTTTAGCTGAAGGAAGAATCGCTTAAACGTGGAGAGTTGGGACCCATGGAATGGGTACCATGCAGTATGACTTCAAATGGTCTGCATTTGCTCATCGAACCTCACCAATGCTATCAGCCCGAAGTGTCCAACCTTATGTCTCACTCAGCTCTGGGTTTAGATGAGGTAAATCCAGGTTGCATCACAAGCCCTGAATGAATTATTTAAGAATTGCTCTCTATTTCACTGTCATTGTGTTTTGTTTTTGTAATTCATTTTGATAATAGGATTTATCGGATTTTCTCTGCTGCCTTCATGCAGCTGTACACACGCTTGATTCTCTTATGGAGACATATAAATCCATGGGTTTGAAGATTCTTACTAGTCAGGTGTATTCCTAGGCGTTGAATATAGGGTGTTTAGCCCATTTCGTTGAGCAAGGGGTAGGTCTTGAGTATTACGTATTTGACGTATGGAATGGTATCTGTGCTAATTTCTAACTCTGGTTTTATGCAGCACCCCGACTCACCTTTCCCCTTAAGCAAACATAAGTTGGTTTTCTAAATTTGAGACCCTGTACTGTTTTGTAATTCAGTTCATGTGTAGCCAAGATTACATTCGGTGTATTAGTGATATCATATGATGTTTCATTTTCTGTGTGACTTATTTCACTTAGAATCATCGTACCTGAATCCACTCATTATGCCACGACGGGCCAAATGACATAGATTTCATTGGTGAGTGATATTCCATTGTACGTACGTACCACAACTTCTTTAACCATTTTTCGCTTTCTGGGATATTTAACTTGTACCGTAGACGAGGTTCTTGTAAACAGAGCCGTCTGAAACTTTGGGGTGGCTGTGTGTTTTTGATTTTAATTTCCCTAAGCTATAGGACCATAAGTTGAAGTGCCGTAGGCTCCGTTGCTTTGTTATTTAGGTGTTTCAGGAAACACCATACACTTCTCCAGAGTGGCTGTTGGCAATTTACATCCCACCCATCAGCATAACAAGGCTCCCTGTTCTCCATGGCCTGTGCTGCATTTCTGGATTTTACACTTTTTTCAGATGGCCCTTTTGACCGGGGGGCAGTGAGACTTCATTGTAGTGCAGATTTCTTTAACATGCTTGCTTGGTTGGCCAAAAAGTTCGTATGCGTTTTTTCCTGAATATATTCAGGAAAAAACGCATACGCCCTTTTTGGCCAAGTGCATCATTGTCGACGTTCTGCCTCTTTTCCTATGCTTTAAATGCAATTCCAGTCTACCCTCTGAAATCGTTTTCCTGCAATTCTGCCCCGCTTTCAAGTCCTCTTCGCAGCCTTCTTTCAATATATTATTGGACGATAGCTGTCATTTATAACTCTGCAGGTTTGTGAATTACAGTGCCCCTGAGCTCCTTTCTTCAAATTGCTTCCTTTTGAGCTGGCCGCAAACCCGCAGGATTGCTTCAGGCCCTAATCTTTTTCCGGCACCGCATGCTGAGCCTTTGGTTTATTCCTCTTCCTAGTGGGAATTGAGCATTAAATTTGCCCGTGCAGACTCCTACAGCTAGTCTCTCATTGGTTCTCCCTATTCCTGTTCATCTTAAGCAGAAATTGCAAACTCTGCCAAACAGGAGGTTAAAGGCCCTGACTCTACATGTGGGGAGAGTGTTAGTAAAGGGTCTGGAATTGTGAACCCGAGTAAAAGAGGACAAAAACTGAGATGCATTTGAAAACGTTTCCCGGTCACACGGTGCACCATACTGTGGGTTTACAATGCATGCTTGAGCTGAAGGAAGAATCGCTTAAACCTGGAGAGTTGGGACCCATGAATGGGTACCATGCAGTATGACTTCAAATGGTCTGCATTTGCTCATCGAACCTCACCAATGCTATCAGCCCGAAGTGTCCAACCTTATGTCTCACTCATCTCTGGGTGTAGATGAGGTAAATCCAGGTTGCATCACAAGCCCTGAATGAATTATTTAAGAATTGCTCTCTATTTCACTGTCATTGTGTTTTGTTTTTGTAATTCATTTTGATAATGGGATTTATCGGATTGTCTCTGCTGCCTTCATGCAGCTGTACACACGCTTGATTCTCTTATGGAGACATATAAATCCATGGGTTTGAAAATTCTTTCTAGTCAGGTGTATTCCTAGGCATTGAATATAGGGTGTTTAGCCCATTTCGTTGAGCAAGGCGTAGGTCTTGAATATTACATGTCTGACGTATGGAATGGTATCTGTGCTAATTTCTATCTCTCGTTTTATGCAGCACCCCAACTCACCTTTCCCCTTAAGCAAACATAAGTTGGTTTTCTAAATTTGAGACCCTGTTCTGTTTTGTAATTCAGTTCATGTGTAGCCAAGATTACATTCCGTGTATTAGTGATATCTTATGATGTTTCATTTTCTGTGTGACTTATTTCACTTAGAATCATCGTACCTGAATCCACTCATTATGCCACGACGGGCCAGATGACATAGATTTCATTGGTGAGTGATATTCCATTGTACGTACGTACTACAACTTCTTTATCCATTTTTCGCTTTCTGGGATATTTAACTTGTAATGTTGATGAAGTTCTTGTAAACAGAGCCGTCTGAAATTTTGTGGTGGCTGTGTGTTTTTGATTTTAATTTCCCTAATCTATAGGACCATAAGTGGAAGTGCCGTAGGCTCCGTTGCTTTGTTTTTTAGGTGTTTCAGGAAACACCATACACTTCTCCAGAGTGGCTGTTGGCAATTTACATCCCACCCATCAGCATAACAAGGCTCCCTGTTCTCCATTGCCTGTGCTGCATTTCTGGATTTTACACTTTTTTCAGATGGCCCTTTTGACCGGGGGGCAGTGAGACTTCATTGTAGTGCAGATTCCTTTAACATGCTTGCTTGGTTGGCCAAAAAGGCCGTATGCGTTTTTTCCTGAATATATTCAGGAAAAAACGCATACGCACTTTTTGGCCAAGTGCATCATTGTCGACGTTCTGCCTCTTTTCCTATGCTTTTAATGCAATTCCAGTCTACCCCCTGAAATCGTTTTCCTGCAATTCTGCCCCGCTTTCAAGTCCTCTTCGCAGCCTTCCTTCAATATATTTTTGGACGATAGCTGTCATTTATAACTCTGCAGGTTTGTGAATTACAGTGTCCCTGAGCTCCTTTCTTCAAATCGCTTTCTTTTGAGCTGGCCGCAAACCCGCATGATTGCTTCAGGCCCTAATCTGGTTCAGGCAAGGCATGCTGAGCCTTTGGTTAATTCCTATTCCTGGTTGGAAATGAGCATTAAATTTGCCCGTGCAGACACCTACAGCTAGTCTCTCATTGGTTCTCCCTATTCCTGTTCATCTTGCGCAGAAATTGCAAACTGTGCCAAACAGCAGGTTAAAGGCACTGACTCTCCAAGCGGGGAGAGTGTTAGTAAAGGGTCTGGAATTGTGAACCCGAGTAAAAGGGGACGAAAACTGAGATGCATTTGAAAACGTTTCCCGGTGACACGGTGCACCATACTGTGGGTTTCCCATGCATGTTTTAGCTGAAGGAAGCATCGCTTAAACCTGGAGAGTTGGGACCCATGGAATGGGTACCATGCAGGATGACTTCAAATGGTCTGCATTTGCTCATTGAACCTCACCAATGCTATCAGCCCGAAGTGTCCAACCTTATATCGCACTCAGCACTGGGTGTAGATGAGGTAAATCCAGGTTGCATCACAAGCCCTGAATGAATTATTTACGAATTGCTCTCTATTTCAGTTTCATTGTGTTTGTTTTTGTAATTCATTTTGATAATTGGATTTATCGGATTTTCTCTGCTGCATTCATGAAGCTGTACACACGCTTGATTCTCTTATGGAGACATATAAATCCATGGGTTTGAAGATTCTTACTAGTCAGGTGTATTCCTAGTCATTGAATATAGGGTGTTTATCCCATTTCGTTGAGAAAGGGGTAGGTCTGGAGTATTACATATTTAACTTATGGAATGGTATCTGTGCTAATATCTATCTCTGGTTTTATGCAGCACCGCAACTCACCTTTCCCCTTAAGCAAACATAAGTTGGTTTTCTAAATTTGAGACCCTGTTCTGTTTTGTAATTCAGTTCATGTGTAGCCAAGATTACATTCTGTGTATTAGTGATATCATATGATGTTTCATTTTCTGTGTGACTTATTTCACTTAGAATCATTGTACCTGAATCCACTCATTGTGCCACGTTGGGCCAGATGACATAGATTTCATTGGTGAGTGATATTCCATTGTACGTACGTACCACAACTTCTTTATCCATTTTTTGCTTTCTGGGATATTTAACTTGTACCGTAGACGAGGTTCTTGTAAACAGATCCGTCTGAAATTTAGGTTGGCTGTCTGTTTTTGATTTTAATTTCCCTAAGCTATAGGACCATAAGTGGAAGAGCCGTAGGCTCCGTTGCTTTGTTTTTTAGGTGTTTCAGGAAACACCATACACTTCTCCAGAGTGGCTGTTGGCAATTTACATCCCACCCATCAGCATAACAAGGCTCCCTGTTCTCCATGGCCTGTGCTGCATTTCTGGATTTTAAACTTTTTTCAGATTGCCCTTTTGACCGGGGGGCAGTGAGACTTCATTGTAGTGCAGATTTCTTTAACATGCTTGCTTGGTTGGCCAAAAAGGGTGTATGCGTTTTTTCCTGAATATATTTAGGAAAAAACTCATACGCCCTTTTTAGCCGAGTGCATCATTGTTGACGTTCTGCCTCTTTTCCTATGCTTTAAATGCAATTCCAGTCTACCCCCTGAAATCGTTTTCCTGCAATTCTGCCCCGCTTTCAAGTCCTCTTCGCAGACTTCCTTCAATATGTTTTTGGACGATAGCTGTCATTTATAACTCTGCAGTTTTGTGAATTACAGTGCCCCTGACCTACTTTCTTCAAATCGCTTTCTTGTGAGCTGGCCGCAAACCCGCAGGATTGCTTCAGGCCCTAATCTGGTTCCAGCACGGCATGCTGAGCCTTTGGTTAATTCCTCTTCCTGGTGGGAAATGAGCATGAAATTTGCCCGTGCAGACACCTACAGCTAGTCTCTCATTGGTTCTCCCTATTCCTGTTCATCTTGCGTAGAAATTGCAAACTGTGCCAAACAGCAGGTTAAAGGCACTGACTCTCCAAGTGGGGAGAGTGTTAGTAAAGGGTCTGGAATTGTGAACCCGAGTAAAAGGGGACGAAAACTGAGATGCATTTGAAAACGTTTCCCAGTCACACGGTGCACCATACTGTGGGTTTCCCATGCATGCTTTAGCTGAAGGAAGAATCGCTTAAACCTGGAGAGTTGGGACCAATGGAATGGGTACCATGCAGTATGACTTCAAATGGTCTGCATTTGCTCATCGAACCTCACCAATGTTATCAGCCCGAAGTGTACAACCTTATGTCTCACTCAGCTCTGGGTGTAGATGTGGTAAATCCAGGTTGCATCACAAGCCCTGAATGAATTATATAAGAATTGCTCTCTATTTCACTGTCATTGTGTTTTGTTTTTGTAATTCATTTTCATATTAGGATTTTTCGGATTTTCTCTGCTGCCTTCATGCAGCTGTACAAACGCTTGATTCTCTTATGGAGACATATAAATCCATGGGTTTGAAGATTCTTACTAGTCAGGTGTATTCCTAGGCATTGAATATAGGGTGTTTAGCCCATTTCGTTGAGCAAGGGTTAGGTCTTGACTTACATATTTGACGTATGGACTGGTATCTGTGCTCATTTCTATCTCTGGTTTTATGCAGCACCCCAACTCACCTTTCCCCTTAAGCAAACATAAGTTGCTTTTCTAAATTTGAGACCCTGTTCTGTTTTGTAATTCAGTTCATGTGTAGCCAAGATTACATTCGGTGTATTAGTGATATCTTATGATGTTTCATTTTCTGTGTGACTTATTTCACTTAGAATCATCGTACCTGAATCCACTCATTATGCCACGACGGGCCAGATGACATAGATTTCATTGGTGAGTGATATTCCATTGTATGTACGTACCACAATTTCTTAATCCATTTTTCGCTTTCTGGGATATTTAACTTGTACCGTAGATGAGGTTTTTGTAAAGAGAGCCATCCCAAATTTTGGGGTGGATGTGTGTTTTTGATTTTAATGTGCCTAAGCTACTGGACCATAAGTGGAAGTGCCATAGGCTGTGTTGATTTGTTTCCTACGTGTTTCAGGAAACACCATACACTTCTCCAGTGTGGCTGTTGGCAATTTACATCCTGCCCATCAGCATAACAAGGCTCCATGTTCTCCATGGCCTGTCCTGCCTTTCTGGATTTTACACTTTTTCCAGATGGCCCTGTTGACTGGGGGGCAGTGAGACTTCCCTTGTAGTGCACATTTCCTTTACATGCTTGCTTAGTTGGCCAAAAAGGGCGTATGCCTTTTTTCCTGAATATATTCAGGAAAAAACGCATATGCACTTTTTGGCCAAGTGCATCATTGTCGACGTTCTGCCTCTTTTCCTATGCTTTAAATGCAATTCCCGTGTACCCCCTGAAGTCGTTTTCCTGCAATTCTGCCACGCTTACAAGTTCTCTTTGCATCCTTCCTTCAATATATTTTTGGACGATAGCTGTCATTTATAACTGTGCAGGTTTGTGAGTTACAGTGCCCCTGAGCTCCTTTCTTCAACTCGCTATCTTGTGAGCTGGCCGCAAACCCGCAAGATTGCTTCAGGCCCTAATCTGGTTCGGGCAGGGCATGCTGAGCCTTTGGTTAATTCCTCTTCCTGGTGGGAAATGAGCGTTAAATTTGCCTGTGCAGACACCTACAGCTAGTCTCTCAATGGTTCTCCCTATTCCTGTTCATCTTGCGCAGAAACTGCAAACTGTGCCAAACAGGAGGTTAAAGGCACTGACTCTCCAAGTGGGGAGAGTGTTAGTAAAGGGTCTGGAATGGTGAACGCGAGTAAAAGGGGACGAAAACTGAGATGAATTTGAAAACGTTTGCCGGTCACATGGTGCACCATACTGTGGGTTCCCCATGCATGTTTTAGCTGAAGGAAGAATCCTTTAAACCTGGAGAGTTGAGACCCAAGGAATGGGTACCATGCAGTATGACTTCAAAGGGTCTGCATTTGCTCATCGAACCTCACCAATGCTATCAGCCCGAAGTGCCCAACCTTATGTCTCACTCAGCTCTGGGTGTACATGTGGTAAATCCAGGTTGCATCACAAGCCCTGAATGAATTATTTAAGAATTGCTCTCTATTTCACTGTCATTGTGTTTTGTTTTTGTAATTCATTTGATAATGGGATTTATCGGATTTTCTCTGCTGCATTCATGCCGCTGTATACACACTTGATTTCCTTATTGAGACATATAAATCCATGGGTTTGAAGATTCTTACTAGTCAGGTATATTCCCAGGCGTTGAATATGGGGTGTTGAGTCCATTTCGTTTAGCAAGGAGTAGGTCTTGTCTATTACATATTTGGCTTATGGAATGGTATCTGTGTTAATTTCAATCTCTGGTACTATGCAGTACGCCAACTCATCTTTCCCCATAAGCAAGCATAAGTTGTTTTTCTAAATTTAAGGCCCTGTTCTGTTTTGTAATTCAGTTCATGTGTAGCCAAGTTTACATTCCGTGTATTAGTGATATCTTATGATGTTTCTTTTTCTGTGTGACTTATTTCACTTAGAATCATCGTACCTGAATCCACTCATTATGCCGCTACGGGCCTGATGACATAGATTTGATTGCTGAGTGATATTACATTGTACGTACATACCACAAATTTTTTATCCATTTTTCGCTTTCTGGGATATTTAACTTGTACCGTAGACGAGGTTCTTGTAAACAGAGCCGTCCCAAACATTGGGGTGGATGTGTGTTTTTGATTTTAATGTCCCTAAGCTACAGGAATATAAGTGGAAGTGCCATAGGCTGTGTTGCTTTGTTTCCTACAAGTTTCAGTAAACACCATACACTTCTCCAGAGTGGCTGTTGGCAATTTACATCCCGCCCGTCAGCATAACAAGGCTCCCTGTTCTCCATGGCCTGTCCTGTATTTCTGGATTTTACACTTTTTTCAGATGGCCCTTTTGACCGGGGGGCAGTGAGACTTCATTGTAGTGCAGATTTCTTTAACATGCTTGCTTGGTTGGCCAAAAAGTGCGTATGCGTTTTTTCCTGAATACATTCAGGAAAAAACGCATACGCACTTTTTGGCCAAGTGCATCATTGTCGACGTTCTGCCTCTTTTCCTATGCTTTCAATGCAATTGCAGTGTACCCCCTGAAATCGTTTTCCTCAATTCTGCCCTGCGTTCAAGTCCTCTTCGCAGCCTTCCTTCAATATATTTTTGGACGATAGCTGTCATTTATAACTCTGCAGGTTTGTGAATTACAGTGCCCCTGAGCTCCTTTCTTCAAATCGCTTTCTTGTGAGCTGGCCGCAAACCCGCAGGATTGCTTCAGGCCCTAATCTGGTTCCGGCACGGCATGCTGAGCCTTTGGTTAATTCCTCTTCCTGGTGGAAATGAGCATTAAATTTGCCCGTGCAGACACCTACAGCTAGTTTCTCATTGGTTCTCCCTATTCGTATTCATCTTGCGCAGAAATTGCAAACTGTAGCAAACAGGAGGTTAAAGGCACTGACTCTCCAAGTGGGGAGAGTGTTAGTAAAGGGTCCGGAATTGTGAACCCGAGTAAAAGGGGACGAAAACTGAGATGCATTTGAAAACGTTTCCCGGTCACACGGTGTACCATACTCTGGGTTTCCCATGCATGTTTTAGCTGAAGGAAGAATCGCTTAAACCTGGAGATTTGGGACCCTTGGAATTGGTACCATGGAGTATGACTTCAAATGGTCTGCATTTGCTCATCGAACCTCACCAATGTTATCAGCCCGAAGTGTACAGCCTTATGTCTCACACAGCTCTGGGTGTAGATGAGGTAAATGCAGGTTGCATCACAAGCCCTGAATGAATTATTTAAGAATTGCTCTCTATTTCACTGTCATTGTGTTTTGTTTTTGTAATTCATTTTGATAATAGGATTTATCGGATTTTCTCTGCTGCCTTCATGCAGCTGTACACACGCTTGATTCTCTTATGGAGACATATAAATCCATGGGTTTGAAGATTCTTACTAGTCTGGTGTATTCCTAGGCATTGAATAGAGGGTGTTTAGCCCATTTCGTTCAGCAAGGGGTAGGTCTTGACTATTACGTATGTGACGTATGGAATGGTATCTGTGCTAATTTCTATCTCTGGTTTTATGCAGCACCCCAACTCACCTTTCCCCTTAAGCAAACATAAGTTGGTTTTCAAAATTTGAGACCCTGTTCTGTTTTGTAATTCAGTTCATGTGTAGCCAAGATTACATTCCGTGTATTAGTGATATCTTATGATGTTTCATTTTCTGTGTGACTTATTTCACTTAGAATCATCGTACCTGAATCCACTCATTATGCCACGACGGGCCAAATGACATAGATTTCATTGGTGAGTGATATTCCATTGTACGTACGTACCACAACTTCTTTATCCATTTTTCGCTTTCTGGGATATTTAACTTGTACCGTAGACGAGTTTCTTGCAAACAGAGCCGTCTGAAACTTTGGGGTGGCTGTGTGTTTTTGATTTTAATTTCCCTAAGCTATAGGACCATAAGTGGAAGTGCCGTAGGCTCCGTTGCTTTGTTTTTTAGGTGTTTCAGGAAACACCATACTCTTCTTCAGAGTGGCTCTTGGCAATTTACATCCCGCCCATCAGCATAACAAGGCTCCCTGTTCTCCATGGTCTGTGCTGCATTTCTGGATTTTACACTTTTTTCACATGGCCCTTTTGACCAGGGGGCAGTGAGACTTCATTGTAGTGCAGATTTCTTTAACATGCTTGCTTGGTTTGCCGAAAGGGCGTATGCGTTTTTTCCTGAATATATTCCGGAAAAAACGCATATGCCCTTTTTGTCCAAGTGCATCATTGTTGACGTTCTGCCTCTTTTCCTATGCTTTAAGTGCAATTCCAGTCTACCCCCTGAAATCGTTTTCCTGCAATTCTGCCCCGCTTTCAAGTCCTCTTCGCAGCCTTGCTTCAATATAGTTTTGGACGATAGCTGTCATTTATAACTCTGCAGGTTTGTGAATTACAGTGCCCCTGAGCTCCTTTCTTCAAATCGCTTTCTTGTGAGCTGGCCGCAAACCCGCAGGATTGCTTCAGGCCATAATCTGGTTCCGGCACGGCATGCTGAGCCTTTGGTTAATTCCTCTTCCTGGTTGGAAATGAGCGTTAAATTTGCCCGTGCAGACACCTACAGCTAGTCTCTCATTGGTTCTCCCTATTCCTGTTCATCTTGCGCAGAATTTGCAAACTGTGCCAAACAGCAGGTTAAAGGCACTGACTCTCCAAGTGGGGAGAGTGTTAGTAAAGGGTCTGGAATTGTGAACCCGAGTAAAAGGGGACGAAAACTGAGATGCATTTGAAAACGTTTCCCGGTCACACGGTGTACCATACTGTGGGCTTCCCATGCATGTTTTAGCTGAAGGAAGAATCGCTTAAACCTGGAGATTTGGGACCCTTGGAATTGGTACCATGCAGTATGACTTCAAATGGTCTGCATTTGCTCATCGAACCTCACCAATGTTATCAGCCTGAAGTGTACAACCTTATGTCTCACACAGCTCTGGGTGTAGATGAGGTAAATGCAGGTTGCATCACAAGCCCTGAATGAATTATTTAAGAATTGCTCTCTATTTCACTGTCATTGTGTTTTGTTTTTGTAATTCATTTTGATAATAGGATTTATCGGATTTTCTCTGCTGCCTTCATGCAGCTGTACACACGCTTGATTCTCTTATGGAGACATATAAATCCATGGGTTTGAAGATTCTTACTAGTCAGGTGTATTCCTAGGCGTTGAATAGAGGGTGTTTAGCCCATTTCGTTGAGCAAGGGGTAGGTCTTGACTATTACGTATTTGACGTATGGAATGGTATCTGTGCTAATTTCTCACTCTGGTTTTATGCAGTACCGTGATTCACCTTTCCCCTTAAGCAAACATAAGTTGGTTTTCTAAATTTGAGACCCTGTTCTGTTTTGTAATTCAGTTCATGTGTAGCCAAGATTACATTCCGTGTATTAGTGATATCTTATGATGTTTCATTTTCTGTGTGACTTATTTCACTTAGAATCATCGTACCTGAATCCACTCATTATGCCACGACGGGCCAGATGACATAGATTTCATTGGTGAGTGATATTCCATTGTACGTACGTACCACAATTTCTTTATCCATTTTTCGCTTTCTGGGATATTTAACTTGTACCGTAGACGAGTTTCTTGCAAACAGAGCCGTCTGAAACTTTGGGGTGGCTGTGTGTTTTTGATTTTAATTTCCCTAAGCTATAGGACCATAAGTGGAAGTGCCGTAGGCTCCGTTGCTTTGTTTTTTAGGTGTTTCAGGAAACACCATACACTTCTTCAGAGTGGCTCTTGGCAATTTACATCCCGCCCATCAGCATAACAAGGCTCCCTGTGCTCCATGGTCTGTGCTGCATTTCTGGATTTTACACTTTTTTCAGACGGCCCTTTTGACCAGGGGGCAGTGAGACTTCATTGTAGTGCAGATTTCTCTAACATGCTTGCTTGGTTTGCCAAAAGGGCGTATGCGTTTTTTCCTGAATATATTCCGGAAAAAACGCATACGCCCTTTTTGTCCAAGTGCATCATTGTTGACGTTCTGTTCTTTCCTATGCTTTAAACGCAATTCCAGTCTACCCCCTGAAATCGTTTTCCTGCAATTCTGCCCCGCTTTAAAGTCCTCTTCGCAGCCTTGCTTCAATATAGTTTTGGACGATAGCTGTCATTTATAACTCTGCAAGTTTGTGAATTACAGTGCCCCTGAGCTCCTTTCTTCAAATCGCTTTCTTGTGAGCTGGCCGCAAACCCGCAGGATTGCTTCAGGCCATAATCTGGTTCTGGCATGGCATGCTGAGCCTTTGGTTAATTCCTCTTCCCGGTGGGAAATGAGCATTAAATTTGCCCGTGCAGACACCTAGAGCTAGTCTTTCATTGGTTCTCCCTATTCCTGTTCATCTTGCGCAGAATTTGCAAACTGTGCCAAACAGCAGGTTAAAGGCACTGTCTCTCCAAGTGGGGAGAGTGTTAGTAAAGGGTCTGGAATTGTGAACCCGAGTAAAAGGGGACGAAAACTGAGATGCATTTGAAAACGTTTCCCGGTCACACGGTGTACCATACTCTGGGTTTCCCATGCATGTTTTAGCTGAAGGAAGAATCGCTTAAACCTGGAGATTTGGGACCCTTGGAATTGGTACCATGCAGTATGACTTCAAATGGTCTGCATTTGCTCATCGAACCTCACCAATGTTATCAGCCCGAAGTGTACAACCTTATGTCTCACACAGCTCTGGGTGTAGATGAGGTAAATGCAGGTTGCATCACAAGCCCTGAATGAATTATTTAAGAATTGCTCTCTATTTCACTGTCATTGTGTTTTGTTTTTGTAATTCATTTTGATAATAGGATTTATCGGATTTTCTCTGCTGCCTTCATGCAGCTGTAACACGCTTGATTCTCTTATGGAGACATATAAATCCATGGGTTTGAAGATTCTTACTAGTCTGGTGTATTCCTAGGCATTGAATAGAGGGTGTTTAGCCCATTTCGTTCAGCAAGGGGTAGGTCTTGACTATTACGTATGTGACGTATGGAATGGTATCTGTGCTAATTTCTATCTCTGGTTTTATGCAGCACCCCAACTCACCTTTCCCCTTAAGCAAACATAAGTTGGTTTTCAAAATTTGAGACCCTGTTCTGTTTTGTAATTCAGTTCATGTGTAGCCAAGTTTACATTCCGTGTATTAGTGATATCTTATGATGTTTCATTTTCTGTGTGACTTATTTCACTTAGAATCATCGTACCTGAATCCACTCATTATGCCACGACGGGCCAAATGACATAGATTTCATTGGTGAGTGATATTCCATTGTACGTACGTACCACAACTTCTTTATCCATTTTTCGCTTTCTGGGATATTTAACTTGTACCGTAGACGAGTTTCTTGCAAACAGAGCCGTCTGAAACTTTGGGGTGGCTGTGTGTTTTTGATTTTAATTTCCCTAAGCTATAGGACCATAAGTGGAAGTGCCGTAGGGTCCGTTGCTTTGTTTTTTAGGTGTTTCAGGAAACACCATACACTTCTTCAGAGTGGCTCTTGGCAATTTACATCCCACCCATCAGCATAACAAGGCTCCCTGTTCTCCATGGTCTGTGCTGCATTTCTGGATTTTACACTTTTTTCACATGGCCCTTTTGACCGGGGGGCAGTGAGACTTCATTGTAGTGCAGATTTCTTTAACATGCTTGCTTGGTTTGCCAAAAGGGCGTATGCGTTTTTTCCTGAATATATTCCGGAAAAAACGCATACGCCCTTTTTGTCCAAGTGCATCATTGTTGACGTTCTGCCTCTTTTCCTATGCTTTAAGTGCAATTCCAGTCTAACCCCTGAAATCGTTTTCCTGCAATTCTGCCCCGCTTTCAAGTCCTCTTCGCAGCCTTGCTTCAATATAGTTTTGGACGATAGCTGTCATTTATAACTCTGCAGGTTTGTGAATTACAGTGCCCCTGAGCTCCTTTCTTCAAATCGCTTTCTTGTGAGCTGGCCGCAAACCCGCAGGATTGCTTCAGGCCATAATCTGGTTCCGGCACGGCATGCTGAGCCTTTGGTTAATTCCTCTTCCTGGTTGGAAATGAGCGTTAAATTTGCCCGTGCAGACACCTACAGCTAGTCTCTCATTGGTTCTCCCTATTCCTGTTCATCTTGCGCAGAATTTGCAAACTGTGCCAAACAGCAGGTTAAAGGCACTGACTCTCCAAGTGGGGAGAGTGTTAGTAAAGGGTCTGGAATTGTGAACCCGAGTAAAAGGGGACGAAAACTGAGATGCATTTGAAAACGTTTCCCGGTCACACGGTGTACCATACTGTGGGTTTCCCATGCATGTTTTAGCTGAAGGAAGAATCGCTTAAACCTGGAGATTTGGGACCCTTGGAATTGGTACCATGCAGTATGACTTCAAATGGTCTGCATTTGCTCATCGAACCTCACCAATGTTATCAGCCCGAAGTGTACAACCTTATGTCTCACACAGCTCTGGGTGTAGATGAGGTAAATGCAGGTTGCATCACAAGCCCTGAATGAATTATTTAAGAATTGCTCTCTATTTCACTGTCATTGTGTTTTGTTTTTGTAATTCATTTTGATAATAGGATTTATCGGATTTTCTCTGCTGCCTTCATGCAGCTGTACACAGGCTTGATTCTCTTATGGAGACATATAAATCCATGGGTTTGAAGATTCTTACTAGTCAGGTGTATTCCTAGGCGTTGAATATAGGGTGTTTAGCCCATTTCGTTGAGCAAGTGGTACGTCTTGACTATTACGTATTTGACATATGGAATGGTATCTGTGCTAATTTCTAACTCTGGTTTTATGCAGCACCCCAACTCACCTTTCCCCTTACGCAAACATAAGTTGGTTTTCTAAATTTGAGACCCTGTTCTGTTTTGTAATTCAGGTCATGTGTAGCCAAGATTACATTCCGTGTATTAGTGATATGATGTTTCATTTTCTGTGTGACTTATTTCACTTAGAATCATTGTACCTGAATCCACTCATTATGCCACGACGGGCCTGATGATATAGATTTCATTGGTGAGTGATATTCCATTGTACGTACGTACCACAATTTCTTTATCCATTTTTTGCTTTCTGGGATATTTAACTTGTACCGTAGACGAGGTTCTTGTGAAGAGAGCCGTCTGAAACTTTGGGGTGGCTGTGTGTTTTTGATTTTAATATCCCTAAGCTATAGGACCATAAGTGGAAGTGCCGTAGGCTCTCTTGCTTTGTTTTTTAGGTGTTTCAGGAAACACCATACACTTCTCCAGAGTGTCTCTTGGCAATTTACATCCCACCCATCAGCATAACAAGGCTCCCTGTTCTCCATGGCCTGTACTGCCTTTCTGGATTTTACACTTTTTTCAGATGGCCCTTTTGACCGGGGGGCAGTGAGACTTCATTGTAGTGCAGATTTCTTTAACATGCTTACTTGGTTGGCCAGAAAGTGCGTATGCGTTTTTTCCTGAATATATTCCGGAAAAAACGCATATGCCCTTTTTGGCCAAGTGCATCATTGTCGACGTTCTGCCTCTTTTCCTATGCTTTCAATGCAATTCCAGTCTACACCCTGAAATCGTTTTCCTGCAATTCTGCCCCGCTTTCAAGTCCTCTTCGCAGCCTTCCTTCAATATATTATTGGACGATAGCTGTCTTTTATAACTCTGCAGGTGTGTGAATTACAGTGCCCCTGAGCTCCTTTCTTCAAATCGCTTTCTTGTAAGCTGGCCACAAACCCTCAGGATTGATCCAGGCCCTAATCTGGTTCCGGCACGGCATGCTGAGCGTTTGGTTAATTCCTATTCCTGGTTGGAAATGAGCGTTAAATTTGCCCGTGCAGACACCTACATCTAGGCTCTCATTGGTTCTCCCTATTCCTGTTCATCTTGCGCAGAAATTGAAAACTGTCGCAAACAGGAGGTTAAAGGCACTGTCTCTCCAAGTGGGGAGAGTGTTAGTAAAGGGTCTGGAATTGTGAACCCGAGTAAAAGGGGCAAAAACTGAGATGCATTTGAAAACGTTTTCCGGTCACACGGTGCACCATACTGTGGGTTTCCCATGCATGTTTTAGCTGAAGGAAGAATCGCTTAAACCTGGAGAGTTGGGACCCATGGAATGGGTACCATGCAGTATGACTTCAAATGGTCTGCATATGCTCATCGAACCTCACCAATGCTATCAACCCGAAGTGTCCAACCTTATGTCTCACTCAGCTCTGGGTTTAGATGAGGTAAATCCAGGTTGCATCACAAGCCCTGAATGAATTATTTAAGAATTGCTCTCTATTTCACTGCCATTGTGTTTTGTTTTTGTAATTCATTTTGATAATAGGATTTATCGGATTTTCTCTGCTGCCTTCATGCAGCTGTACACACGCTTGATTCTCTTATGGAGACATATAAATCCATGGGTTTGAAGATTCTTACTAGTCAGGTGTATTCCTAGGCGTTGAATATAGAGTGTTTAGCCCATTTCGTTGAGCAAGGGGTAGGTCTTGACTATTACATATTTGACGTATGGAATGGTATCTGTGCTAATTTCTATCTCTGGTTTTATGCAGCACCCCAACTCACATTTCCCCTTAAGCAAACATAAGTTGGTTTTCTAAATATGAGGCCCTGTTCTGTTTAGTAATTCAGTTCATGTGTAGCCAAGATTACATTTGGTGTATTAGTGATATCTTATGATGTTTCATTTTCTGTGTGACTTATTTCACTTAGAATCATCATACCTGAATCCACTCATTATGCCATGACGGGCCAGATGACATAGACTTCATTGGTGAGTGATATTCCATTGTACGTACGTACCACAACTTCTTTATCCATTTTTCGCATTCTGGGATATTTAACTTGTACCGTAGACGAGGTTCTTGTAAACAGAGCCGTCTGAAACTCAGGGGTGGCTGTGTGTTTTTGATTTTAATTTCCCTAAGCTATAGGACCATATGTGGAAGTGCTGTAGGCTCCTTTGGCTTGTGTTTTAGGTGTTTCAGGAAACACCATACACTTCTCCAGAGTGGCTGTTGGCAATTTACATCCCACCCATCAGCATAACCAGGCTCCCTGTTCTCCATGGCCTGTGCTGCATTTCTGGATTTTACACTTTTTTCAGATGGCCCTTTTGACCGGGGGGCAGTGAGACATCATTGTAGTGCAGATTTCTTTAACATGCTTGCTTGGTTGGCCAAAAAGTGCGTATGCGTTTTTTCCTGAATTCATATTCAGGAAAAAACGCATACGCACTTTTTGGCCAAGTGCATCATTGTCGACGTTCTGCCTCTTTTCCTATGCTTTCAATGCCATTCCAGTGTACCCCCTGAAATCGTTTTCCTGCAATTCTGCCCTGCGTTCAAATCCTCTTCACAGCCTTCCTTCAATATATTTTTGGACGATAGCTGTCATTTATAACTCTGCAGGTTTGTGAATTACAGTGCCCCTGAGCTCCTTTCTTCAAATCGCTTTCTTGTGAGCTGGCCGCAAACCTGCAGGATTGCTTCAGGCCCTAATCTGGTTCCGGCACGGCATGCTGAGCCTTTGGTTAATTCCTCTTCCTGGTGGAAATGAGCATTAAATTTGCCCGTGCAGACACCTACAGCTACTTTCTCATTGGTTCTCCCTATTCCTATTCATCTTGCGCAGAAATTGCAAACTGTCGCAAACAGGAGGTTAAAGGCACTGACTCTCCAAGTGGGGAGAGTGTTAGTAAAGGGTCTGGAATTGTGAACCCGAGTAATAGGGGCAAAAACTGAGATGCATTTGAAAACGTTTTCCGGTCACACGGTGCACCATACTGTGGGTTTCCCATGCATGTTTTAGCTGAAGGAAGAATCGCTTAAACCTGGAGAGTTGGGACCCATGGAATGGGTACCATGCAGTATGACTTCAAATGGTCTGCATTTGTTCATCGAACCTCACCAATGCTATCAGCCCGAAGTGTCCAACCTTATGTCTCACTCAGCTCTGGGTTTAGATGAGGTAAATCCAGGTTGCATCACAAGCCCTGAATGAATTATTTAAGAATTGCTCTCTATTTCACTGCCATTGTGTTTTGTTTTTGTAATTCATTTTGATAATAGGATTTATCGGATTTTCTCTGCTGCCTTCATGCAGCTGTACACACGCTTGATTCTCTTATGGAGACATATAAATCCATGGGTTTGAAGATTCTTACTAGTCAGGTGTATTCCTAGGCGTTGAATATAGGGTGTTTAGCCCATTTCGTTGAGCAAGGGGTAGGTCTTGACTATTACATATTTGACGTATGGAATGGTATCTGTGCTAATTTCTATCTCTGGTTTTATGCAGCACCCTGATTCACATTTCCCCTTAAGCAAACATAAGTTGTTTTTCTAAATTTGAGACCCTGTTCTGTTTTGTAATTCAGTTCATGTGTAGCCAAGATTACATTCCGTGTATTAGTGATATCTTATGATGTTTCATTTTCTGTGTGACTTATTTCACTTAGAATCATCGTACCTGAATCCACTCATTATGCCACGACGGGCCAAATGACATAGATTTCATTGGTGAGTGATATTCAATTGTACGTACGTACCACAACTTCTTTATCCATTTTTCGCTTTCTGGGATATTTAACTTGTACCGTAGACGAGTTTCTTGCAAACAGAGCCGTCTGAAACTTTGGGGTGGCTGTGTGTTTTTGATTTTAATTTCCCTAAGCTATAGGACCATAAGTGGAAGTGCCGTAGGCTCCGTTGCTTTGTTTTTTAGGTGTTTCAGGAAACACCATACTCTTCTTCAGAGTGGCTCTTGGCAATTTACATCCCGCCCATCAGCATAACAAGGCTCCCTGTTCTCCATGGTCTGTGCTGCATTTCTGGATTTTAAACTTTTTTCAGATGGCCCTTTTGACCGGGGGGCAGTGAGACCTCATTGTAGTGCAGATTTGTTTAACATGCTTGCTTGGTTTGCCAAAAGGGCGTATGCGTTTTTTCCTGAATATATTCCGGAAAAAACGCATACGCCCTTTTTGTCCAAGTGCATCATTGTTGACGTTCTGTTCTTTCCTATGCTTTAAACGCAATTCCAGTCTACCCCCTGAAATCGTTTTCCTGCAATTTTGCCCCGCTTTAAAGTCCTCTTCGCAGCCTTGCTTCAATATAATTTTGGACGATAGCTGTCATTTATAACTCTGCAAGTTTGTGAATTACAGTGCCCCTGAGCTCCATTCTTCAAATCGCTTTCTTGTGAGCTGGCCGCAAACCCGCAGGATTGCTTCAGGCCATAATCTGGTTCTGGCATGGCATGCTGAGCCTTTGGTTAATTCCTCTTCCCGGTGGGAAATGAGCATTAAATTTGCCCGTGCAGACACCTAGAGCTAGTCTTTCATTGGTTCTCCCTATTCCTGTTCATCTTGCGCAGAATTTGCAAACTGTGCCAAACAGCAGGTTAAAGGCACTGACTCTCCAAGTGGGGAGAGTGTTAGTAAAGGGTCTGGAATTGTGAACCCGAGTAAAAGGGGACGAAAACTGAGATGCATTTGAAAACGTTTCCCGGTCACACGGTGTACCATACTGTGGGTTTCCCATGCATGTTTTAGCTGAAGGAAGAATCGCTTAAACCTGGAGATTTGGGACCCTTGGAATTGGTACCATGCAGTATGACTTCAAATGGTCTGCATTTGCTCATCGAACCTCACCAATGTTATCAGCCCGAAGTGTACAACCTTATGTCTCACACAGCTCTGGGTGTAGATGAGGTAAATGCAGGTTGCATCACAAGCCCTGAATGAATTATTTAAGAATTGCTCTCTATTTCACTGTCATTGTGTTTTGTTTTTGTAATTCATTTTGATAATAGGATTTATCGGATTTTCTCTGCTGCCTTCATGCAGCTGTACACACGTTTGATTCTCTTATGGAGATATATAAATCCATGGGTTTGAAGATTCTTACTAGTCTGGTGTATTCCTAGGCATTGAATAGAGGGTGTTTAGCCCATTTCGTTGAGCAAGGGGTAGGTCTTGACTATTACGTATGTGACGTATGGAATGGTATCTGTGCTAATATCTATCTCTGGTTTTATGCAGCACCCCAACTCACCTTTCCCTTTAAGCAAACATAAGTTGGTTTTCTAAATTTGAGACCCTGTTCTGTTTTGTAATTCAGTTCATGTGTAGCCAAGATTACATTCTGTGTATTAGTGATATGATGTTTCATTTTCTGTGTGACTTATTTCACTTAGAATCATCGTACCTGAATCCACTCATTATGCCACGACGGGCCAGATGACATAGATTTCATTGGTGAGTGATATTCCATTGTACGTACGTACCACAACTTCTTTCTCCATTTTTCGCTTTCTGGGATATTTAACTTGTACCGTAGACGAGGTTCTTGTAAACAGAGCCGTCTGAAATTTTGGGGTGGCTGTGTGTTTTTGATTTTAATTTCCTAAGCTATAGGACCATAAGTGGAAGTGCCGTAGGCTCCGTTGCTTTGTTTTTTAGGTGTTTCAGGAAACACCATACACTTCTCCAGAGTGGCTGTTGGCAATTTACATCCCACCCATCAGCATAACAAGGCTCCCTGTTCTCCATGGCCTGTGCTGCATTTCTGGATTTTACACTTTTTTCAGATGGCCCTTTTGACCGGGGGGCAGTGAGACTTCATTTTAGTGCAGATTTCTTTAACATGCTTGCTTGGTTGGCCAAAATGGGCGTATGCGTTTTATCCTGAATATATTCAGGAAAAAACGCATACGCCCTTTTTGGCCAAGTGCATCATTGTTGACGTTCTGCCTCTTTTCCTATGCTTTAAATGCAATTCCAGTCTACCCCCTGAAATCATTGTCCTGCAATTCTGCCCCGCTTTCAAGTCCTCTTCGCAGCCTTCCTTCAATATATTTTTCGACGATAGCTGTCATTTATAACTCTGCAGGTTTGTGAATTACAGTGCCCCTGAGCTCCTTTCTTCAAATCGCTTTCTTGTGAGCTGGCCGCAAACCCGCAGGATTGCTTCAGGCCCTAATCTGGTTCCGGCACGGCTTGCTGAGCCTTTGGTTAATTCCTCTTCCTGGTGGGAAATGAGTATTAAATTTGCCCGTGCAGACACCTATATCTAGTCTCTCATTGGTTCTCCTTATTACTGTTCATCTTAAGCAGAAATTGCAAACTGTGCCAAACAGCAGGTTAAAGGCACTGTCTCTCCAAGTGGGGAGAGTGTTAGTAAAGGGTCTGGAATTGTGAACCCGAGTAAAAGGGGACGAAAACTGAGATGCATTTGAAAACGTTTCCCGGTCACACGGTGCACCATACTGTGGGTTTCCCATGCATGTTTTAGCTGAAGGAAGAATCGCTTAAACCTGGAGAGTTGGGACCCATGGAATGGGTACCATGCAGTATGACTTCAAATGGTCTGCATTTGTTCATCGAACCTCACCAATGCTATCAGCCCGAAGTGTCCAACCTTATGTCTCACTCAGCTCTGGGTTTAGATGAGGTAAATCCAGGTTGCATCACAAGCCCTGAATGAATTATTTAAGAATTGCTCTCTATTTCACTGCCATTGTGTTTTGTTTTTGTAATTCATTTTGATAATAGGATTTATCGGATTTTCTCTGCTGCCTTCATGCAGCTGTACACACGCTTGATTCTCTTATGGAGACATATAAATCCATGGGTTTGAAGATTCTTACTAGTCAGGTGTATTCCTAGGCGTTGAATATAGGGTGTTTAGCCCATTTCGTTGAGCAAGGGGTAGGTCTTGACTATTACATATTTGACGTATGGAATGGTATCTGTGCTAATTTCTATCTCTGGTTTTATGCAGCACCCTGATTCACATTTCCCCTTAAGCAAACATAAGTTGTTTTTCTAAATTTGAGACCCTGTTCTGTTTTGTAATTCAGTTCATGTGTAGCCAAGATTACATTCCGTGTATTAGTGATATCTTATGATGTTTCATTTTCTGTGTGACTTATTTCACTTAGAATCATCGTACCTGAATCCACTCATTATGCCACGACGGGCCAAATGACATAGATTTCATTGGTGAGTGATATTCAATTGTACGTACGTACCACAACTTCTTTATCCATTTTTCGCTTTCTGGGATATTTAACTTGTACCGTAGACGAGTTTCTTGCAAACAGAGCCGTCTGAAACTTTGGGGTGGCTGTGTGTTTTTGATTTTAATTTCCCTAAGCTATAGGACCATAAGTGGAAGTGCCGTAGGCTCCGTTGCTTTGTTTTTTAGGTGTTTCAGGAAACACCATACTCTTCTTCAGAGTGGCTCTTGGCAATTTACATCCCGCCCATCAGCATAACAAGGCTCCCTGTTCTCCATGGTCTGTGCTGCATTTCTGGATTTTAAACTTTTTTCAGATGGCCCTTTTGACCGGGGGGCAGTGAGACCTCATTGTAGTGCAGATTTGTTTAACATGCTTGCTTGGTTTGCCAAAAGGGCGTATGCGTTTTTTCCTGAATATATTCCGGAAAAAACGCATACGCCCTTTTTGTCCAAGTGCATCATTGTTGACGTTCTGTTCTTTCCTATGCTTTAAACGCAATTCCAGTCTACCCCCTGAAATCGTTTTCCTGCAATTTTGCCCCGCTTTAAAGTCCTCTTCGCAGCCTTGCTTCAATATAATTTTGGACGATAGCTGTCATTTATAACTCTGCAAGTTTGTGAATTACAGTGCCCCTGAGCTCCATTCTTCAAATCGCTTTCTTGTGAGCTGGCCGCAAACCCGCAGGATTGCTTCAGGCCATAATCTGGTTCTGGCATGGCATGCTGAGCCTTTGGTTAATTCCTCTTCCCGGTGGGAAATGAGCATTAAATTTGCCCGTGCAGACACCTAGAGCTAGTCTTTCATTGGTTCTCCCTATTCCTGTTCATCTTGCGCAGAATTTGCAAACTGTGCCAAACAGCAGGTTAAAGGCACTGACTCTCCAAGTGGGGAGAGTGTTAGTAAAGGGTCTGGAATTGTGAACCCGAGTAAAAGGGGACGAAAACTGAGATGCATTTGAAAACGTTTCCCGGTCACACGGTGTACCATACTGTGGGTTTCCCATGCATGTTTTAGCTGAAGGAAGAATCGCTTAAACCTGGAGATTTGGGACCCTTGGAATTGGTACCATGCAGTATGACTTCAAATGGTCTGCATTTGCTCATCGAACCTCACCAATGTTATCAGCCCGAAGTGTACAACCTTATGTCTCACACAGCTCTGGGTGTAGATGAGGTAAATGCAGGTTGCATCACAAGCCCTGAATGAATTATTTAAGAATTGCTCTCTATTTCACTGTCATTGTGTTTTGTTTTTGTAATTCATTTTGATAATAGGATTTATCGGATTTTCTCTGCTGCCTTCATGCAGCTGTACACACGTTTGATTCTCTTATGGAGATATATAAATCCATGGGTTTGAAGATTCTTACTAGTCTGGTGTATTCCTAGGCATTGAATAGAGGGTGTTTAGCCCATTTCGTTGAGCAAGGGGTAGGTCTTGACTATTACGTATGTGACGTATGGAATGGTATCTGTGCTAATATCTATCTCTGGTTTTATGCAGCACCCCAACTCACCTTTCCCTTTAAGCAAACATAAGTTGGTTTTCTAAATTTGAGACCCTGTTCTGTTTTGTAATTCAGTTCATGTGTAGCCAAGATTACATTCTGTGTATTAGTGATATGATGTTTCATTTTCTGTGTGACTTATTTCACTTAGAATCATCGTACCTGAATCCACTCATTATGCCACGACGGGCCAGATGACATAGATTTCATTGGTGAGTGATATTCCATTGTACGTACGTACCACAACTTCTTTCTCCATTTTTCGCTTTCTGGGATATTTAACTTGTACCGTAGACGAGGTTCTTGTAAACAGAGCCGTCTGAAATTTTGGGGTGGCTGTGTGTTTTTGATTTTAATTTCCTAAGCTATAGGACCATAAGTGGAAGTGCCGTAGGCTCCGTTGCTTTGTTTTTTAGGTGTTTCAGGAAACACCATACACTTCTCCAGAGTGGCTGTTGGCAATTTACATCCCACCCATCAGCATAACAAGGCTCCCTGTTCTCCATGGCCTGTGCTGCATTTCTGGATTTTACACTTTTTTCAGATGGCCCTTTTGACCGGGGGGCAGTGAGACTTCATTTTAGTGCAGATTTCTTTAACATGCTTGCTTGGTTGGCCAAAATGGGCGTATGCGTTTTATCCTGAATATATTCAGGAAAAAACGCATACGCCCTTTTTGGCCAAGTGCATCATTGTTGACGTTCTGCCTCTTTTCCTATGCTTTAAATGCAATTCCAGTCTACCCCCTGAAATCATTGTCCTGCAATTCTGCCCCGCTTTCAAGTCCTCTTCGCAGCCTTCCTTCAATATATTTTTCGACGATAGCTGTCATTTATAACTCTGCAGGTTTGTGAATTACAGTGCCCCTGAGCTCCTTTCTTCAAATCGCTTTCTTGTGAGCTGGCCGCAAACCCGCAGGATTGCTTCAGGCCCTAATCTGGTTCCGGCACGGCTTGCTGAGCCTTTGGTTAATTCCTCTTCCTGGTGGGAAATGAGTATTAAATTTGCCCGTGCAGACACCTATATCTAGTCTCTCATTGGTTCTCCTTATTACTGTTCATCTTAAGCAGAAATTGCAAACTGTGCCAAACAGCAGGTTAAAGGCACTGTCTCTCCAAGTGGGGAGAGTGTTAGTAAAGGGTCTGGAATTGTGAACCCGAGTAAAAGGGGACGAAAACTGAGATGCATTTGAAAACGTTTCCCGGTCACACGGTGCACCATACTGTGGGTTTCCCATGCATGTTTTAGCTGAAGTAAGAATCGCTTAAACCTGGAGAGTTGGGACCCACGGAATGGGTATCATGCAGTATGACTTCAAATGGTCTGCATTTGCTCATCGAACCTCACCAATGCTATCAGCCCGAAGTGTCCAACCTTATGTCTCACTCAGCTCTGGGTTTTGATGAGGTAAATCCAGGTTGCATCACAAGCCCTGAATGAATTATTTAAGAATTGCTCTCTATTTCACTGTCATTGTGTTTTGTTTTGTAATTCATTTTGATAATAGGATTTATCGGATTTACTCTGCTGCCTTCATGCAGCTGTACACACGCTTGATTCTCTTATGGAGACATATAAATCCATGGGTTTGAAGATTCAAACTAGTCAGTTGTATTCCTAGGCGTTGAATATATGGTGTTTAGCCCATTTCGTTGAGCAATGGGTAGGTCTTGACTATTACATATTTGACGTGTGGAATTGTATCTGTGCTAATTTCTATCTCTGGTTTTATGCAGCACCCCAACTCACCTTTCCCCTTAAGCAAACATAAGTTGGTTTTCAAAATTTGAGACCCTGTTCTGTTTTGTAATTCAGTTCATGTGTAGCCAAGATTATATTCCGTGTATTAGTGACATCTTATGATGTTTCATTTTCTGTGTGACTTATTTCACTTAGAATCATCGTACCTGAATCCACTCATTATGCCACGACGGGCCAGATGACATAGATTTCATTGGTGAGTGATATTCCATTGTACGTACGTACCACAACTTCTTTATCCATTTTTCGCTTTCTGGGATATTTAACTTGTACCGTAGACGAGGTTCTTGTAAACAGAGCCGTCTGAAACTTTGGGGTGGCTGTGTGTTTTTGATTTTAATTTCCCTAAGCTATAGGACCATAAGTGGAAGTGCCGTAGGCTCCGTTGCTTTGTTTTTTAGGTGTTTCAGGAAACACCATACACTTCTCCAGAGAGGCTGTTGGCAATTTACATCCCACCCATCAGCATAACAAGGCTCCCTGTTCTCCATGGCCTGTGCTGCATTTCTGGATTTTACACTTTTTTCAGATGGCCCTTTTGACCGGGGGGCAGTGAGACTTCATTGTAGTGCAGATTCCTTTAACATGCTTGCTTGGTTGGCCAAAAAGAGTGTATGCGTTTTTTCCTGAATATATTCAGGATAAAACGCATACGCCCTTTTTGGCCAAGTGCATCATTGTCGACGTTCTGCCTCTTTTCCTATGCTTTCAATGCAATTCCAGTGTACCCCCTGAAATCGTTTTCCTGCAATTCTGCCCTGCGTTCAAGTCCTCTTCGCAGCCTTCCTTCAATATATATTTTGGACGATAGCTGTCATTTATAACTCTGCAGGTTTGTGAATTACAGTGCCCCTGAGCTCCTTTCTTCAAATCGCTTTCTTGTGAGCTGGCCGCAAACCCGCAGGATTGCTTCAGGCCCAAATCTGGTTCCGGCACGGCATGCTGAGTCTTTGGTTAATTCCTCTTCCTGGTGGAAATGAGCATTAAATTTGCCCGTGCAGACACCTACAGCTAGTTTCTCATTGGTTCTCCCTATTCCTATTCATCTTGCGCAGAAATTGCAAACTGTCGCAAACAGGAAGTTAAAGGCACTGACTCTCCAAGTGGGGAGAGTGTTAGTAAAGGTTCTGGAATTGTGAACCCGAGTAAAAGGGGCAAAAACTGAGATGCATTTGAAAACGTTTCCCGGTCACACGGTGCACCATAATGTGGGTTTCCCATGCATGTTTTAGCTGAAGGAAGAATCGCTTAACCTGGAGAGTTGGGACCCATGGAATGGGTACCATGCAGTATGACTTCAAATGGTCTGCATTTGCTCATCGAACCTCACCAATGCTATCAGCCCGAAGTGTCCAACCTTATGTCTCACTCAGCTCTGGGTTTAGATGAAGTAAATCCAGGTTGCATCACAAGCCCTGAATGAATTATTTAAGAATTGCTCTCTATTTCACTGCCATTGTGTTTTGTTTTGGTAATTCATTTTGATAATAGGATTTATCGGATTTTCTCTGCTGCCTTCATGCAGCTGTACACACGCTTGATTCTCTTATGGAGACATATAAATCCATGGGTTTGAAGATTCTTACTAGTCAGGTGTATTCCTAGGCATTGAATATAGGGTGTTTAGCCCATTTCGTTGAGCAAGGGGTAGGTCTTGACTATTACGTATTTGACGTATGGAATGGTATGTGTGCTAATTTCTATCTCTGGTTTTATGCAGCACCCCAACTCACCTTTCCCCTTAAGCAAACATAAGTTGGTTTTCTAAATTTGAGACCCTGTTCTCATTTGTAATTCAGTTCATGTGTAGCCAAGATTACATTCCGTGTATTAGTGATATCTTATGATGTTTCATTTTCTGTGTGACTTATTTCACTTAGAATCATCGTACCTGAATCCACTCATTATGCCACGATGGGCCAGATGACATAGATTTCATTGGTGAGTGATATTCCATTGTACGTACGTACCACAACTTCTTTATCCATTTTTCGCTTTCTGGGATATTTAACTTGTACCGTAGACGAGTTTCTTGCAAACAGAGCCGTCTGAAACTTTGGGGTGGCTGTGTGTTTTTGATTTTAATTTCCCTAAGCTATAGGATCATAAGTGGAAGTGCCGTAGGCTCCGTTGCTTTGTTTTTTAGGTGTTTCAGGAAACACCATACACTTCTTCAGAGTGGCTCTTGGCAATTTACATCCCACCCATCAGCATAACAAGGCTCCCTGTTCTCCATGGTCTGTGCTGCATTTCTGGATTTTAAACTTTTTTCAGATGGCCCTTTTGACCGGGGGGCAGTGAGACTTCATTGTAGTGCAGATTTCTTTAACATGCTTGCTTGGTTTGCCAAAAGGGCGTATGCGTTTTTTCCTGAATATATTCCGGAAAAAACGCATACGCCCTTTTTGTCCAAGTGCATCATTGTTGACGTTCTGCTTCTTTTCCTATGCTTTAAGTGCAATTCCAGTCTACCCCCTGAAATTGTTTTCCTGCAATTCTGCCCCGCTTTAAAGTCCTCTTCGCAGCCTTGCTTCAATATAGTTTTGGACGATAGCTGTCATTTATAACTCTGCAGGTTTGTGAATTACAGTGCCCCTGAGCTCCTTTCTTCAAATCGCTTTCTTGTGAGCTGGCCGCAAACCCGCAGGATTGCTTCAGGCCATAATCTGGTTCCGGCAGGGCATGCTGAGCCTTTGGTTAATTCCTCTTCCTGGTGGGGAATGAGCGTTAAATTTGCCCGTGCAGACACCTACAGCTAGTCTCTCATTGGTTCTCCCTATTCCTGTTCATCTTGCGCAGAATTTGCAAACTGTGCCAAACAGCAGGTTAAAGGCACTGACTCTCCAAGTGGGGATAGTGTTAGTAAAGGGTCTGGAATTGTGAACCCGAGTAAAAGGGGACGAAAACTGAGATGCATTTGAAAATGTTTCCCGGTCACACGGTGTACCATACTGTGGGTTTCCCATGCATGTTTTAGCTGAAGGAAGAATCGCTTAAACCTGGAGAGTTGGGACCCATGGAATGGGTACCATGCAGTATGACTTCAAATGGTCTGCATTTGCTCATCGAACCTCACCAATGCTATCAGCCCGAAGTGTCCAACCTTATGTCTCACTCAGCTCTGGGTTTAGATGAGGTAAATCCAGGTTGCATCACAAGCCCTGAATGAATTATTTAAGAATTGCTCTCTATTTCACTGCCATTGTGTTTTGTTTTTGTAATTCATTTTGATAATAGGATTTATCGGATTTTCCCTGCTGCCTTCATGCAGCTGTACACACGCTTGATTCTCTTATGGAGACATATAAATCCATGGGTTTGAAGATTCTTACTAGTCAGGTGTATTCCTAGGCGTTGAATATAGGGTGTTTAGCCCATTTCGTTGAGCAAGGGGTAGGTCTTGACTATTACATATTTGACGTATGGAATGGTATCTGTGCTAATTTCTATCTCTGGTTTTATGCAGCACCCTGATTCACATTTCCCCTTAAGCAAACATAAGTTGGTTTTCTAAATTTGAGACCCTGTTCTGTTTTGTAATTCAGTTCATGTGTAGCCAAGATTACATTCCGTGTATTAGTCATATCTTATGATGTTTCATTTTCTGTGTGACTTATTTCACTTAGAATCATCGTACCTGAATCCACTCATTATGCCACAACGGGCCAAATGACATAGATTTCATTGGTGAGTGATATTCAATTGTACGTACGTACCACAACTTCTTTATCCATTTTTCGCTTTCTGGGATATTTAACTTGTACCGTAGACGAGTTTCTTGCAAACAGAGCCGTCTGAAACTTTGGGGTGGCTGTGTGTTTTTGATTTTAATTTCCCTAAGCTATAGGACCATAAGTGGAAGTGCCGTAGGCTCCGTTGCTTTGTTTTTTAGGTGTTTCAGGAAACACCATACACTTCTTCAGAGTGGCTCTTGGCAATTTACATCCCGCCCATCAGCATAACAAGGCTCCCTGTTCTCCATGGTCTGTGCTGCATTTCTGGATTTTAAACTTTTTTCAGATGGCCCTTTTGACCGGGGGGCAGTGAGACCTCATTGTAGTGCAGATTTGTTTAACATGCTTGCTTGGTTTTCCAAAAGGGCGTATGCGTTTTTTCCTGAATATATTCCGGAAAAAACGCATACGCCCTTTTTGTCCAAGTGCATCATTGTTGACGTTCTGCCTCTTTTCCTATGCTTTAAGTGCAATTCCAGTCTACCCCCTGAAATCGTTTTCCTGCAATTCTGCCCCGCTTTCAAGTCCTCTTTGCAACCTTGCTTCAATATAGTTTTGGACGATAGCTGTCATTTATAACTCTGCAGGTTTGTGAATTACAGTGCCCCTGAGCTCCTTTCTTCAAATCGCTTTCTTGTGAGCTGGCCGCAAACCCGCAGGATTGCTTCAGGCCATAATCTGGTTCCGGCATGGCATGCTGAGCCTTTGGTTAATTCCTCTTCCCGGTGGGAAATGATCGTTAAATTTGCCCGTGCAGGCACCTACAGCTAGTCTCTCATTGGTTCTCCCTATTCCTGTTCATCTTGCGCAGAATTTGCAAACTGTGCCAAACAGCAGGTTAAAGGCACTGACTCTCCAAGTGGGGAGAGTGTTAGTAAAGGGTCTGGAATTGTGAACCCGAGTAAAAGGGGATGAAAACTGAGATGCATTTGAAAACGTTTCCCGGTCACACGGTGTACCATACTGTGGGTTTCCCATGCATGTTTTAGCTGAAGGAAGAATCGCTTAAACCTGGAGATTTGGGACCCTTGGAATTGGTACCATGCAGTATGACTTCAAATGGTCTGCATTTGCTCATCGAACCTCACCAATGTTATCAGCCCGAAGTGTACAACCTTATGTCTCACACAGCTCTGGGTGTAGATGAGGTAAATGCAGGTTGCATCACAAGCCCTGAATGAATTATTTAAGAATTGCTCTCTATTTCACTGTCATTGTGTTTTGTTTTTGTAATTCATTTTGATAATAGGATTTATCGGATTTTCTCTGCTGCCTTCATGCAGCTGTACACACCCTTGATTCTCTTATGGAGACATATAAATCCATGGGTTTGAAGATTCTTACTAGTCTGGTGTATTCCTAGGTGTTGAATAGAGGGTGTTTAGCCCATTTTGTTCAGCAAGCGGTAGGTCTTGACTATTACGTATGTGACGTATGGAATGGTATCTGTGCTAATTTCTATCTCTGGTTTTATGCAGCAGCCCAACTCACCTTTCCCCTTAAGCAAATATAAGTTGGTTTTCAAAATTTGAGACCCTGTTCTGTTTTGTAATTCAGTTCATGTGTAGCCAAGATTACATTCCGTGTATTAGTGATATCTTATGATGTTTCATTTTCTCTGTGACTTATTTCACTTAGAATCATCGTACCTGAATCCACTCATTATGCCACGACGGGCCAGATGACATAGATTTCATTGGTGAGTGATATTCCATTGTACGTACGTACCACAATTTCTTTATCCATTTTTCGCTTTCTGGGATATTTAACTTGTACCGTAGACGAGTTTCTTGCAAACAGAGACGTCTGAAACTTTGGGGTGGCTGTGTGTTTTTGATTTTAATTTCCCTAAGCTATAGGACCATAAGTGGAAGTGCCGTAGGCTCCGTTGCTTTGTTTTTTAGGTGTTTCAGGAAACACCATACACTTCTCCAGAGTGGCTCTTGGCAATTTACATCCCACCCATCAGCATAACAAGGCTCCCTGTTCTCCATGGCCTGTGGTGCATTTCTGGATTTTACACTTTTTTCAGATGGCCCTTTTGACCGGGGGGCAGTGAGACTTCATTTTAGTGCAGATTTCTTTAACATGCTTGCTTGATTGGCCAAAATGGGCGTATGCGTTTTATCCTGAATATATTCAGGAAAAAACGCATACGCCCTTTTTGGCCAAGTGCATCATTGTTGACGTTCTGCCTCTTTTCCTATGCTTTAAATGCAATTCCAGTCTACCCCCTGAAATCATTGTCCTGCAATTCTGCCCCGCTTTCAAGTCCTCTTCGCAGGCCTTCCTTCAATATATTTTTGGACGATAGCTGTCATTTATAACTCTGCAGGTTTGTGAATTACAGTGCCCCTGAGCTCCTTTCTTCAAATCGCTTTCTTGTGAGCTGGCCGCAAACCCGCAGGATTGCTTCAGGCCCTAATCTGTTTCCGGCACGGCATGCTGAGCCTTTGGTTAATTCCTCTTCCTGGTGGGAAATGAGTATTAAATTTACCCGTGCAGAAACCTACATCTAGTCTCTCATTGGTTCTCCTTATTACTGTTCATCTTAAGCAGAAATTGCAAACTGTGCCAAACAGCAGGTTAAAGGCACTGTCTCTCCAAGTGGGGAGAGTGTTAGTAAAGGGTCTGGAATTGTGAACCCGGGTAAAAGGGGACGAAAACTGAGATGCATTTGAAAACGTTTCCCGGTCACACGGTGCACCATACTGTGGGTTTCCCATGCATGTTTTAGCTGAAGTAAGAATCGCTTAAACCTGGAGAGTTGGGACCCACGGAATGGGTATCATGCAGTATGACTTCAAATGGTCTGCATTTGCTCATCGAACCTCACCAATGCTATCAGCCCGAAGTGTCCAACCATATGTCTCACTCAGCTCTGGGTTTTGATGAGGTAAATCCAGGTTGCATCACAAGCCCTGAATGAATTATTTAAGAATTGCTCTCTATTTCACTGTCATTGTGTTTTGTTTTTGTAATTCATTTTGATAATAGGATTTATCGGATTTTCTCTGCTGCCTTCATGCAGCTGTACACACGCTTGATTCTCTTATGGAGACATATAAATCCATGGGTTTGAAGATTCAAACTAGTCAGTTGTATTCCTAGGCGTTGAATATATGGTGTTTAGCCCATTTCGTTGAGCAAGGGGTAGGTCTTGACTATTACATATTTGACGTGTGGAATGGTATCTGTGCTAATTTCTATCTCTGGTTTTATGCAGCACCCCAACTCACCTTTCCCCTTAAGCAAACATAAGTTGGTTTTCAAAATTTGAGACCCTGTTCTCATTTGTAATTCAGTTCATGTGTAGCCAAGATTATATTCCGTGTATTAGTGACATCCTATGATGTTTCATTTTCTGTGTGACTTATTTCACTTAGAATCATCGTACCTGAATCCACTCATTATGCCACGACGAGCCAGATGACATAGATTTCATTGGTGAGTGATATTCCATTGTACGTACGTACCACAACTTCTTTCTCCATTTTTCGCTTTCTGGGATATTTAACTTGTACCGTAGACGAGGTTCTTGTAAACAGAGCCGTCTGAAACTTTGGGGTGGCTGTGTGTTTTTGATTTTAATTTCCCTAAGTTATAGGACCATAAGTGGAAGTGCCGTAGGCTCCGTTGCTTTGTTTTTTAGGTGTTTCAGGAAACACCATACACTTCTCCAGAGAGGCTGTTGGCAATTTACATCCCACCCATCAGCATAACAAGGCTCCCTGTTCTCCATGGCCTGTGCTGCATTTCTGGATTTTACACTTTTTTCAGATGGCCCTTTTGACCGGGGGGCAGTGAGACTTCATTGTAGTGCAGATTCCTTTAACATGCTTGCTTGGTTGGCCAAAAAGAGTGTATGCGTTTTTTCCTGAATATATTCAGGATAAAACGCATACGCCCTTTTTGGCCAAGTGCATCATTGTCGACGTTCTGCCTCTTTTCCTATGCTTTCAATGCAATTCCAGTGTACCCCCTGAAATCGTTTTCCTGCAATTCTGCCCTGCGTTCAAGTCCTCTTCGCAGCCTTCCTTCAATATACATTTTGGACGATAGCTGTCATTTATAACTCTGCAGGTTTGTGAATTACAGTGCCCCTGAGCTCCTTTCTTCAAATCGCTTTCTTGTGAGCTGGCCGCAAACCCGCAGGATTGCTTCAGGCCCAAATCTGGTTCCGGCACGGCATGCTGAGTCTTTGGTTAATTCCTCTTCCTGGTGGAAATGAGCATTAAATTTGCCCGTGCAGACACCTACAGCTAGATTCTCATTGGTTCTCCCTATTCCTATTCATCTTGCGCAGAAATTGCAAACTGTCGCAAACAGGAGGTTAAAGGCACTGACTCTCCAAGTGGGGAGAGTGTTAGTAAAGGTTCTGGAATTGTGAACCCGAGTAAAAGGGGCAAAAACTGAGATGCATTTGAAAACGTTTCCCAGTCACACGGTGCACCATAATGTGGGTTTCCCATGCATGTTTTAGCTGAAGGAAGAATCGCTTAACCTGGAGAGTTGGGATCCATGGAATGGGTACCATGCAGTATGACTTCAAATGGTCTGCATTTGCTCATCGAACCTCACCAATGCTATCAGCCCGAAGTGTCCAACCTTATGTCTCACTCAGCTCTGGGTTTAGATGAAGTAAATCCAGGTTGCATCACAAGCCCTGAATGAATTATTTAAGAATTGCTCTCTATTTCACTGCCATTGTGTTTTGTTTTTGTAATTCATTTTGATAATAGGATTTATCGGATTTTCTCTGCTGCCTTCATGCAGCTGTACACACGCTTGATTCTCTTATGGAGACATATAAATCCATGGGTTTGAAGATTCTTACTAGTCAGGTGTATTCCTAGGCATTGAATATAGGGTGTTTAGCCCATTTCGTTGAGCAAGGGGTAGGTCTTGACTATTACGTATTTGACGTATGGAATGGTATGTGTGCTAATTTCTATCTCTGGTTTTATGCAGCACCCCAACTCACCTTTCCCCTTAAGCAAACATAAGTTGGTTTTCTAAATTTGAGACCCTGTTCTCATTTGTAATTCAGTTCATGTGTAGCCAAGATTACATTCCGTGTATTAGTGATATCTTATGATGTTTCATTTTCTGTGTGACTTATTTCACTTAGAATCATCGTACCTGAATCCACTCATTATGCCACGATGGGCCAGATGACATAGATTTCATTGGTGAGTGATATTCCATTGTACGTACGTACCACAACTTCTTTATCCATTTTTCGCTTTCTGGGATATTTAACTTGTACCGTAGACGAGTTTCTTGCAAACAGAGACGTCTGAAACTTTGGGGTGGCTGTGTGTTTTTGATTTTAATTTCCCTAAGCTATAGGATCATAAGTGGAAGTGCCGTAGGCTCCGTTGCTTTGTTTTTTAGGTGTTTCAGGAAACACCATACACTTCTTCAGAGTGGCTCTTGGCAATTTACATCCCACCCATCAGCATAACAAGGCTCCCTGTTCTCCATGGTCTGTGCTGCATTTCTGGATTTTACACTTTTTTCAGATGGCCCTTTTGACCGGGGGGCAGTGAGACTTCATTGTAGTGCAGATTTCTTTAACATGCTTGCTTGGTTTGCCAAAAGGGCGTATGCGTTTTTTCCTGAATATATTCCGGAAAAAACGCATACGCCCTTTTTGTCCAAGTGCATCATTGTTGACGTTCTGCTTCTTTTCCTATGCTTTAAGTGCAATTCCAGTCTACCCCCTGAAATCGTTTTCCTGCAAT
Source organism: Delphinapterus leucas (assembly GCF_059928025.1). Lineage (NCBI taxonomy): Eukaryota > Metazoa > Chordata > Mammalia > Artiodactyla > Monodontidae > Delphinapterus > Delphinapterus leucas. The sequence continues at coordinate 11,731,253 of NW_028322233.1, read as the reverse complement.
TCTGCCCCGCTTTAAAGTCCTCTTCGCAGCCTTGCTTCAATATAGTTTTGGACGATAGCTGTCATTTATAACTCTGCAGGTTTGTGAATTACAGTGCCCCTGAGCTCCTTTCTTCAAATCGCTTTCTTGTGAGCTGGCCGCAAACCCGTAGGATTGCATCAGGCCATAATCTGGTTCCGGCAGGGCATGCTGAGCCTTTGGTTAATTCCTCTTCCTGGTGGGGAATGAGCGTTAAATTTGCCCGTGCAGACACCTACAGCTAGTCTCTCATTGGTTCTCCCTATTCCTGTTCATCTTGCGCAGAATTTGCAAACTGTGCCAAACTGCAGGTTAAAGGCACTGACTCTCCAAGCGGGGAGAGTGTTAGTAAAGGGTCTGGAATTGTGAACCCGAGTAAAAGGGGACGAAAACTGAGATGCATTTGAAAACGTTTCCCGGTCACACGGTGCACCATACTGTGGGTTTCCCATGCATGTTTTAGCTGAAGGAAGAATCGCTTAAACCTGGAGATTTGGGACCCTTGGAATTGGTACCATGCAGTATGACTTCAAATGGTCTGCATTTGCTCATCGAACCTCACCAATGTTATCAGCCCGAAGTGTACAACCTTATGTCTCACACAGCTCTGGGTGTAGATGAGGTAAATGCAGGTTGCATCACAAGCCCTGAATGAATTATTTAAGAATTGCTCTCTATTTCACTGTCATTGTGTTTTGTTTTTGTAATTCATTTTGATAATAGGATTTATCGGATTTTCTCTGCTGCCTTCATGCAGCTGTACACACGCTTGAATCTCTTATGGAGACATATAAATCCATGGGTTTGAAGATTCTTACTAGTCTGGTGTATTCCTAGGCATTGAATAGAGGGTGTTTAGCCCATTTCGTTCAGCAAGGGGTAGGTCTTGACTATTACGTATGTGACGTATGGAATGGTATCTGTGCTAATTTCTATGTCTGGTTTTATGCAGCACCCCAACTCACCTTTCCCCTTAAGCAAACATAAGTTGGTTTTCATAATTTGAGACCCTGTTCTGTTTTGTAATTCAGTTCATGTGTAGCCAAGTTTATATTCCGTGTATTAGTGATATCTTATGATGTTTCATTTTCTGTGTGACTTATTTCACTTAGAATCATCGTACCTGAATCCACTCATTATGCCACGACGGGCCAAATGACATAGATTTCATTGGTGAGTGATATTCCATTGTACGTACGTACCACAACTTCTTTATCCATTTTTCGCTTTCTGGGATATTTAACTTGTACCGTAGACGAGTTTCTTGCAAACAGAGCCGTCTGAAACTTTGGGGTGGCTGTGTGTTTTTGATTTTAATTTCCCTAAGCTATAGGACCATAAGTGGAAGTGCCGTAGGCTCCGTTGCTTTGTTTTTTAGGTGTTTCAGGAAACACCATACACTTCTTCAGAGTGGCTCTTGGCAATTTACATCCCACCCATCAGCATAACAAGGCTCCCTGTTCTCCATGGTCTGTGCTGCATTTCTGGATTTTACACTTTTTTCAGATGGCCCTTTTGACCGGGGGGCAGTGAGACTTCATTGTAGTGCAGATTTCTTTAACATGCTTGCTTGGTTTGCCAAAAGGGCGTATGCGTTTTTTCCTGAATATATTTCGGAAAAAACGCATACGCCCTTTTTGTCCAAGTGCATCATTGTTGACGTTCTGCCTCTTTTCCTATGCTTTAAGTGCAATTCCAGTCTACCCCCTGAAATCGTTTTCCTGCAATTCTGCCCCGCTTTCAAGTCCTCTTCGCAGCCTTGCTTCAATATAGTTTTGGACGATAGCTGTCATTTATAACTCTGCAGGTTTGTGAATTACAGTGCCCCTGAGCTCCTTTCTTCAAATCGCTTTCTTGAGAGCTGGCCGCAAACCCGCAGGATTGCTTCAGGCCCTAATCTGGTTCCGGCACGGCATGCTGAGCCTTTGGTTAATTCCTCTTCCTGGTTGGAAATGAGCGTTAAATTTGCCCGTGCAGACACCTACAGCTAGTCTCTCATTGGTTCTCCTTATTCCTGTTAATCTTGCGCAAAAATTGCAAACTGTGCCAAACAGGAGGTTAAAGGCACTGAGTCTCCAAGTGGGGAGAGTGTTAGTAAAGGGTCTGGAATTGTGAACCCGAGTAAAAGGGGACAAAAACTGAGATGCATTTGAAAACGTTTCCCGGTCACACGGTGCACCATACTGTGGGTTTCCCATGCATGCTTTAGCTGAAGGAAGAATCGCTTAAACCTGGAGAGTTAGGACCCATGGAATGGGTACCATGCAGTATGACTTCAAATGGTCTGCATTTGCTCATCGAACCTCACCAATGCTATCAGCCCGAAGTGTCCAACCTTATGTCTCACTCAGCTCTGGGTTTTGATGAGGTAAATGCAGGTTGCATCACAAGCCCTGAATGAATTATTTAAGCATTGCTCTCTATTTCACTGTCATTGTGTTTTGTTTTTGTAATTCATTTTGATAATAGGATTTATCGGATTTTCTCTGCTGCCTTCATGCAGCTGTACACAGGCTTGATTCTCTTATGGAGACATATAAATCCATGGGTTTGAAGATTCTTACTAGTCAGGTGTATTCCTAGGCGTTGAATATAGGGTGTTTAGCCCATTTCGTTGAGCAAGTGGTACGTCTTGACTATTACGTATTTGACATATGGAATGGTATCTGTGCTAATTTCTAACTCTGGTTTTATGCAGCACCCCAACTCACCTTTCCCCTTACGCAAACATAAGTTGGTTTTCTAAATTTGAGACCCTGTTCTGTTTTGTAATTCAGGTCATGTGTAGCCAAGATTACATTCCGTGTATTAGTGATATGATGTTTCATTTTCTGTGTGACTTATTTCACTTAGAATCATTGTACATGAATCCACTCATTATGCCACGACGGGCCTGATGATATAGATTTCATTGGTGAGTGATATTCCATTGTACGTACGTACCACAATTTCTTTATCCATTTTTTGCTTTCTGGGATATTTAACTTGTACCGTAGACGAGGTTCATGTGAAGAGAGCCGTCTGAAACTTTGGGGTGGCTGTGTGTTTTTGGTTTTAATATCCCTAAGCTATAGGACCATAAGTGGAAGTGCCGTAGGCTCCGTTGCTTTGTTTTTTAGGTGTTTCAGGAAACACCATACACTTCTTCAGAGTGGCTCTTGGCAATTTACATCCCACCCATCAGCATAACAAGGCTCCCTGTTCTCCATGGTCTGTGCTGCATTTCTGGATTTTACACTTTTTTCAGATGGCCCTTTTGACCGGGGGGCAGTGAGACTTCATTGTAGTGCAGATTTCTTTAACATGCTTGCTTGGTTTGCCAAAAGGGCGTATGCGTTTTTTCCTGAATATATTCCGGAAAAAACGCATACGCCCTTTTTGTCCAAGTGCATCATTGTTGACGTTCTGCCTCTTTTCCTATGCTTTAAGTGCAATTCCAGTCTACCCCCTGAAATCGTTTTCCTGCAATTCTGCCCCGCTTTCAAGTCTTCTTCGCAGCCTTGCTTCAATATAGTTTTGGACGATAGCTGTCATTTATAACTCTGCAGGTTTGTGAATTACAGTGCCCCTGAGCTCCTTTCTTCAAATCGCTTTCTTGAGAGCTGGCCGCAAACCCGCAGGATTGCTTCAGGCCCTAATCTGGTTCCGGCACGGCATGCTGAGCCTTTGGTTAATTCCTCTTCCTGGTTGGAAATGAGCGTTAAATTTGCCCGTGCAGACACCTACAGCTAGTCTCTCATTGGTTCTCCTTATTCCTGTTAATCTTGCGCAAAAATTGCAAACTGTGCCAAACAGGAGGTTAAAGGCACTGAGTCTCCAAGTGGGGAGAGTGTTAGTAAAGGGTCTGGAATTGTGAACCCGAGTAAAAGGGGACAAAAACTGAGATGCATTTGAAAACGTTTCCCGGTCACACGGTGCACCATACTGTGGGTTTCCCATGCATGCTTTAGCTGAAGGAAGAATCGCTTAAACCTGGAGAGTTAGGACCCATGGAATGGGTACCATGCAGTATGACTTCAAATGGTCTGCATTTGCTCATCGAACCTCACCAATGCTATCAGCCCGAAGTGTCCAACCTTATGTCTCACTCAGCTCTGGGTTTTGATGAGGTAAATGCAGGTTGCATCACAAGCCCTGAATGAATTATTTAAGCATTGCTCTCTATTTCACTGTCATTGTGTTTTGTTTTTGTAATTCATTTTGATAATAGGATTTATCGGATTTTCTCTGCTGCCTTCATGCAGCTGTACACAGGCTTGATTCTCTTATGGAGACATATAAATCCATGGGTTTGAAGATTCTTACTAGTCAGGTGTATTCCTAGGCGTTGAATATAGGGTGTTTAGCCCATTTCGTTGAGCAAGTGGTACGTCTTGACTATTACGTATTTGACATATGGAATGGTATCTGTGCTAATTTCTAACTCTGGTTTTATGCAGCACCCCAACTCACCTTTCCCCTTACGCAAACATAAGTTGGTTTTCTAAATTTGAGACCCTGTTCTGTTTTGTAATTCAGGTCATGTGTAGCCAAGATTACATTCCGTGTATTAGTGATATGATGTTTCATTTTCTGTGTGACTTATTTCACTTAGAATCATTGTACATGAATCCACTCATTATGCCACGACGGGCCTGATGATATAGATTTCATTGGTGAGTGATATTCCATTGTACGTACGTACCACAATTTCTTTATCCATTTTTTGCTTTCTGGGATATTTAACTTGTACCGTAGACGAGGTTCATGTGAAGAGAGCCGTCTGAAACTTTGGGGTGGCTGTGTGTTTTTGGTTTTAATATCCCTAAGCTATAGGACCATAAGTGGAAGTGCCGTAGGCTCTCTTGCTTTGTTTTTTAGGTGTTTCAGGAAACACCATACACTTCTCCAGAGTGTCTCTTGGCAATTTACATCCCACCCATCAGCATAACAAGGCTCCCTGTTCTCCATGGCCTGTACTGCCTTTCTGGATTTTACACTTTTTTCAGATGGCCCTTTTGACCGGGGGGCAGTGAGACTTCATTGTAGTGCAGATTTCTTTAACATGCTTACTTGGTTGGCCAGAAAGTGCGTATGCGTTTTTTCCTGAATATATTCCGGAAAAAACGCATATGCCCTTTTTGGCCAAGTGCATCATTGTCGACGTTCTGCCTCTTTTCCTATGCTTTAAATGCAATTCCAGTCTACACCTTGAAATCGTTTTCCTGCAATTCTGCCCCGCTTTCAAGTCCTCTTCGCAGCCTTCCTTCAATATATTATTGGACGATAGCTGTCATTTATAAATCTGCAGGTGTGTGAATTACAGTGCCCCTGAGCTCCTTTCTTCAAATCGCTTTCTTGTAAGCTGGCCACAAACCCTCAGGATTGCTTCAGGCCCTAATCTGTTTCCGGCACGGCATGCTGAGCGTTTGGTTAATTCCTATTCCTGGTTGGAAATGAGCGTTAAATTTGCCCGTGCAGACACCTACAGCTAGGCTCTCATTGGTTCTCCCTATTCCTGTTCATCTTGCGCAGAAATTGCAAACTGTGCCAAACAGCAGGTTACAGGCACTGGCTCTCCATGTGGGGAGAGTGTTAGTAAAGCGTCTGGAATTGTGAACCCGACTAAATGGGGACGAAAACTGAGATGCATTTGAAAACGTTTCCCGGTCACACGGTGCACCATACTGTGGGTTTCCCATGCATGTTTTAGCTGAAGGAAGAATCGCTTAAACCTGGAGAGTTGGGACCCACGGAATGGGTACCATGCAGTATGACTTCAAATGGTCTGCATTTGCTCATCGAACCTCACCAATGCTATCAGCCCGAAGTGTCCAACCTTATGTCTCACTCAGCTCTGGGTGTAGATGAGGTAAATCCAGGTTGCATCACAAGCCCTGAATGAATTATTTAAGAATTGCTCTCTATTTCACTGTCATTGTGTTTTCTTTTTATAATTCATTTTGATAATGGGATTTATCGGATTGTCTCTGCTGCCTTCATGCAGCTGTACACACGCTTGATTCTCTTATGGAGACATATAAATCCATGGGTTTGAAGATTCTTTCTAGTCAGGTGTATTCCTAGGCGTTGAATATAGGGTGCTTAGCCCATTTGGTTGAGCAAGGGGTAGGTCTTGACTATTACATATTTGACGTATGGAATGGTATCTGTGCTAATTTCTATCTCTGGTTTTATGCAGGCCCCCAACTCACCTTTCCCCTTAAGCAAACATAAGTTGGTTTTCTTAATTTGAGACCCTGTTCTGTTTTGTAATTCAGTTCATGTGTAGCCAAGATTACATTCCGTGTATTAGTGACATCTTATGATGTTTCATTTTCTGTGTGACTTATTTCACTTAGAATCATCATACCTGAATCCACTCATTATGCCAGGACGGGCCAGATGACATAGACTTCATTGGTGAGTGATATTCCATTGTACGTATGTACCACAACTTCTTTATCCATTTTTTGCATTCTGGGATATTTAACTTGTACCGTAGACGAGGTTCTTGTAAACAGAGCCGTCTGAAACTTTGGGGTGGCTGTGTGTTTTTGATTTTAATTTCCCTAAGCTATAGGACCATATGTGGAAGTGCTGTAGGCTCCTTTGGTTTGTGTTTTAGGTGTTTCAGGAAACACCATACACTTCTCCAGAGTGGCTGTTGGCAATTTACATCCCACCCATCAGCATAACCAGGCTCCCTGTTCTCCATGGCCTGTGCTGCATTTCTGGATTTTACACTTTTTTCAGATGGCCCTTTTGACCGGGGGGCAGTGAGACTTCATTGTAGTGCAGATTTCTTTAACATGCTTGCTTGGTTGGCCAAAAAGTGCGTATGCGTTTTTTCCTGAATTCATATTCAGGAAAAAACGCATACGCACTTTTTGGCCAAGTGCATCATTGTCGACGTTCTGCCTCTTTTCCTATGCTTTCAGTGCAATTCCAGTGTACCCCTTGAAATCGTTTTCCTGCAATTCTGCCCTGCGTTTAAGTCCTCTTCGCAGCCTTCCTTCAATATATTTTTGGACGATAGCTGTCATTTATAACTCTGCAGGTTTGTGAATTACAGTGCCCCTGAGCTCCTTTCTTCAAATCGCTTTCTTGTGAGCTGGCCGCAAACCCGCAGGATTGCTTCAGGCCCTAATCTGGTTCCGGCACGGCATGCTGAGCCTTTGGTTAATTCCTCTTCCTGGTGGAAATGAGCATTAAATTTGCCCGTGCAGACACCTACAGCTACTTTCTCATTGGTTCTCCCTATTCCTATTCATCTTGCGCAGAAATTGCAAACTGTCGCAAACAGGAGGTTAAAGGCACTGACTCTCTAAGTGGGGAGAGTGTTAGTAAAGGGTCTGGAATTGTGAACCCGAGTAAAAGGGGCAAAAACTGAGATGCATTTGAAAACGTTTTCCGGTCACACGGTGCACCATACTGTGGGTTTCCCGTGCATGTTTTAGCTGAAGGAAGAATCGCTTAAACCTGGAGAGTTGGGACCCATGGAATGGGTACCATGCAGTATGACTTAAAATGGTCTGCATTTGCTCATCGAACCTCACCAATGCTATCAGCCCGAAGTGTCCAACCTTATGTCTCACTCAGCTCAGGGTTTAAATGAGGTAAATACAGGTTGCATCACAAGCCCTGAATGAATTATTTAAGAATTGCTCTCTATTTCACTGCCATTGTGTTTTGTTTTTGTAATTCATTTTGATAATAGGATTTATCGGATTTTCTCTGCTGCCTTCATGCAGCTGTACACACGCTTGATTCTCTTATGGAGACATATAAATCCATGGGTTTGAAGATTCTTACTAGTCAGGTGTATTCCTAGGCGTTGAATATAGGGTGTTTAGCCCATTTCGTTGAGCAAGGGGTAGGTCTTGACTATTACATATTTGACGTATGGAATGGTATCTGTGCTAATTTCTATCTCTGGTTTTATGCAGCACCCCAACTCACCTTTCCCCTTAAGCAAACATAAGTTGGTTTTCTAAATTTGAGACCCTGTTCTGTTTTGTAATTCAGTTCATGTGTAGCCAAGATTACATTCGGTGTATTAGTGATATCTTATGATGTTTCATTTTCTGTGTGACTTATTTCACTTAGAATCATCATACCTGAATCCACTCATTATGCCACCACGGGCCAGATGACATAGATTTCATTGGTGAGTGATATTCCATTGTACGTACTTACCACAACTTCTTTATCCATTTTTCGCTTTCTGGGATATGTAACTTGTACCGTAGACGAGGTTCTTGTAAACAGAGCCGTCTGAAACTTTGGGGTGGATGTGTGTTTTTGATTTTAATTTCCCTAAGCTATAGGACCATAAGTGGAAGTGCCGTAGGCTCCGTTGCTTTGTTTTTTAGGTGTTTCAGGAAACACCATACAATTCTTCAGAGTGGCTCTTGACAATTTACATCCCACCCATCAGCATAACAAGGCTCCCTGTTCTCCATGGCCTGTGCTGCATTTCTGGATTTTACACTTTTTTCAGATGGCCCTTTTGACCGGGGGGCAGTGAGACTTCATTGTAGTGCAGATTTCTTTCACATGCTTGCTTGGTTGGCCAAAAAGTGCGTATGCGTTTTTTCCTGAATATATTCAGGAAAAAACGCATATGCCCTTTTTGTCCAAGTGCATCATTGTCGACGTTCTACCTCTATTCCTATGCTTTAAATGCAACTCCAGTCTACCCCCTGAAATCGTTTTCCTGCAATTCTGCCCCGCTTTCAAGTCCTCTTCGCAGCCTTCCTTCAATATATTTTTGGACGATAGCTGTCATTTATAACTCTGCAGGTTTGTGAATTACAGTGCCCCTGGGCTCTTTTCTTCAAATCGCTTTCTTGTGAGCTGGCCGCAAACCCACAGGATTGCTTCAGGCCCTAATCTGGCTCCGGCACGGCATGCTGAGCCTTTGGTTAATTCCTCTTCCTGGTGGGACATGAGCATTAAATTTGCCCGTGCAGACACCTACAGCTAGTCTCTCATTGGTTCTCCCTATTCCTGTTCATCTTGCGCAGAAAGTGCAAACTGTGCCAAACAGCAGGTTACAGGCACTGGCTCTCCAAGTGGGGAGAGTGTTAGTAAAGCGTCTGGAATTGTGAACCCGACTAAATGGGGACGAAAACTGAGATGCATTTGAAAACGTTTCCCGGTGACACGGTACACCATACTGTGGGTTTCCCATGCATGTTTTAGCTGAAGGAAGAATGGCTTAAACCTGGAGAGTTGGGACCCATGGAATGGGTACCATGCAGTATGACTTCAAATGGTCTGCATTTGCTCATCGAACCTCACCAATGCTATCAGCCCGAAGTGTCCAACCTTATGTCTCACTCAGCTCTGGGTGTAGATGAGGTAAATCCAGGTTGCATCACAAGCCCTGAATGAATTATTTAAGAATTGCTCTCTATTTCACTGTCATTGTGTTTTGTTTTTGTAATTCATTTTGATAGTGGGATTTATCGGATTTTCTCTGCTGCCTTCATGCAGCTGTACACACGCTTGATTCTCTTATGCAGACATATAAATCCATGGGTTTGAAGATTCTTTCTAGTCAGGTGTATTCCTAGGCGTTGAATATAGGGTGTTTAGCCCATTTGGTTGAGCAAGGGGTAGGTCTTGACTATTACATATTTGACGTATGGAATGGTATCTGTGCTAATTTCTATCTCTGGTTTTATGCAGCACCCCAACTCACCTTTCCCCTTAAGCAAACATAAGTTGGTTTTCTAAATTTGAGACCCTGTTCTGTTTTGTAATTCAGTTCATGTGTAGCCAAGATTACATTCGGTGTATTAGTGATATCTTATGATGTTTCATTTTCTGTGTGACTTATTTCACTTAGAATCATCATACCTGAATCCACTCATTATGCCACCACGGGCCAGATGACATAGATTTCATTGGTGAGTGATATTCCATTGTACGTACTTACCACAACTTCTTTATCCATTTTTCGCTTTCTGGGATATGTAACTTGTACCGTAGACGAGGTTCTTGTAAACAGAGCCGTCTGAAACTTTGGGGTGGATGTGTGTTTTTGATTTTAATTTCCCTAAGCTATAGGACCATAAGTGGAAGTGCCGTAGGCTCCGTTGCTTTGTTTTTTAGGTGTTTCAGGAAACACCATACAATTCTTCAGAGTGGCTCTTGACAATTTACATCCCACCCATCAGCATAACAAGGCTCCCTGTTCTCCATGGCCTGTGCTGCATTTCTGGATTTTACACTTTTTTCAGATGGCCCTTTTGACCGGGGGGCAGTGAGACTTCATTGTAGTGCAGATTTCTTTCACATGCTTGCTTGGTTGGCCAAAAAGTGCGTATGCGTTTTTTCCTGAATATATTCAGGAAAAAACGCATATGCCCTTTTTGTCCAAGTGCATCATTGTCGACGTTCTACCTCTATTCCTATGCTTTAAATGCAACTCCAGTCTACCCCCTGAAATCGTTTTCCTGCAATTCTGTCCCGCTTTCAAGTCCTCTTCGCAGCCTCCCTTCAATATATTTTTGGACGATAGCTGTCATTTATAACTCTGCAGGTTTGTGAATTACAGTGCCCCTGAGCTCTTTTCTTCAAATCGCTTTCTTGTGAGCTGGCCGCAAACCCACAGGATTGCTTCAGGCCCTAATCTGGCTCCGGCACGGCATGCTGAGCCTTTGGTTAATTCCTCTTCCTGGTGGGACATGAGCATTAAATTTGCCCGTGCAGACACCTACAGCTAGTCTCTCATTGGTTCTCCCTATTCCTGTTCATCTTGCGCAGAAAGTGCAAACTGTGCCAAACAGCAGGTTACAGGCACTGGCTCTCCAAGTGGGGAGAGTGTTAGTAAAGCGTCTGGAATTGTGAACCCGACTAAATGGGGACGAAAACTGAGATGCATTTGAAAACGTTTCCCGGTGACACGGTACACCATACTGTGGGTTTCCCATGCATGTTTTAGCTGAAGGAAGAATGGCTTAAACCTGGAGAGTTGGGACCCATGGAATGGGTACCATGCAGTATGACTTCAAATGGTCTGCATTTGCTCATCGAACCTCACCAATGCTATCAGCCCGAAGTGTCCAACCTTATGTCTCACTCAGCTCTGGGTGTAGATGAGGTAAATCCAGGTTGCATCACAAGCCCTGAATGAATTATTTAAGAATTGCTCTCTATTTCACTGTCATTGTGTTTTGTTTTTGTAATTCATTTTGATAGTGGGATTTATCGGATTTTCTCTGCTGCCTTCATGCAGCTGTACACACGCTTGATTCTCTTATGCAGACATATAAATCCATGGGTTTGAAGATTCTTTCTAGTCAGGTGTATTCCTAGGCGTTGAATATAGGGTGTTTAGCCCATTTGGTTGAGCAAGGGGTAGGTCTTGACTATTACATATTTGACGTATGGAATGGTATCTGTGCTAATTTCTATCTCTGGTTTTATGCAGCACCCCAACTCACCTTTCCCCTTAAGCAAACATAAGTTGGTTTTCTAAATTTGAGACCCTGTTCTGTTTTGTAATTCAGTTCATGTGTAGCCAAGATTACATTCCGTGTATTAGTGACATCTTATGATGTTTCATTTTCTGTGTGATTTATTTCACTTAGAATCATCGTACCTGAAACCACTCATTATGCCACCACGGGCCAGATGACATAGATTTCATTGGTGAGTGATATTCCATTGTACGTACGTACCACAACTTCTTTATCCATTTTTCGCTTTCTGGGATATTTAACTTGTACCGTAGACGAGGTTCTTGTAAACAGAGCCGTCTGAAACTTTGGGGTGGCTGTGTGTTTTTGATTTTAATTTCCCTAAGCTATAGGACCATAAGTGGAAGTGCCGTAGGCTCCGTTCCTTTGTTTTTTAGGTGTTTCAGGAAACACCATACACTTCTCCAGAGAGGCTGTTGGCAATTTACATCCCACCCATCAGCATAACAAGGCTCCCTGTTCTCCATGGCCTGTGCTGCATTTCTGGATTTTACACTTTTTTCAGATGGCCCTTTTGACCGGGGGGCAGTGAGACTTCATTGTAGTGCAGATTTCTTTAACATGCTTGCTTGGTTGGCCAAAAAGGGCGTATGCGTTTTTTCCTGAATATATTCCGAAAAAGACGCATACGCCCTTTTTGGCCAAGTGCATCATTGTCGACGTTCTGCCTCTTTTCCTATGCTTTAAATGCAATTCCAGTCTACCCCCTGAAATCGTTTTCCTGCAATTCTGCCCCGCTTTCAAGTCCTCTTCGCAGCCTTCCTTCAATATATTTTTGGACGATAGCTGTCATTTATAACTCTGCAGGTTTGTGACTTACAGTGCCCCTGAGCTCCTTTCTTCAAATCGCTTTCTTGTGAGCTGGCCGCAAACCGGCAGGGTTGCTTCATGCCCTAATATGGTTCCGGCACGGCATGCTGAGCGTTTAGTTAATTCCTATTCCTGGTTGGAAATGAGCGTTAAATTTGCCCGTGCAGACACCTACAGCTAGGCTCTCATTGGTTCTCCCTATTCCTGTTCATCTTGCGCAGAAATTGAAAACTGTGCCAAACAGCAGGTTAAAGGCACTGACTCTCCAAGTGGGGAGAGTGTTAGTAAAGGGTCTGGAATGGTGAACCCGTGTAAAAGGGGCCGAAAACTGAGATGCATTTGAAAACGTTTCCCGGTCACACGGTGCACCATACTGTGGGTTTCCCATGCATGTTTTAGCTGAAGGAAGAATCGCTTAAACCTGGAGAGTTGGGACCCACGGAATGGGTACCATGCAGTATGACTTCAAATGATCTGCATTTTCTCATCGAACCTCACCAATGCTATCAGCCCGAAGTGTCCAACTTTATGTCTCACACAGCTCTGGGACTAGATGAGGTAAATCCAGGTTGCATCACAAGCCCTGAATGAATTATTTAAGCATTGCTCTCTATTTCACTGTCATTGTGTTTTGTTTTTTAATTCATTTTGATAATAGGATTTATCGGATTTTCTCTGCTGCATTCATGCAGCTGTATACACGCTTGATTCTCTTATGGAGACATATAAATCCATGGGTTTGAAGATTCTTACTAGTCAGGTGTATTCCTAGGCGTTGAATATAGGGTGTTTAGCCCATTTCGTTGAGCAAGGGGTAGGTCTTGACTATTACATATTTGACGTATGGAATGGTATCTGTGCTAATTTCTATCTCTGGTTTTATGCAGCACCCCAACTCACCTTTCCCCTTAAGCAAACATAAGTTGGTTTTCTAAATTTGACGCCCTGTTCTGTTTAGTAATTCAGTTCATGTGTAGCCAAGATTATATTTGGTGTATTAGTGATATCTTATGATGTTTCATTTTCTGTGTGACTTATTTCACTTAGAATCATCATACCTGAATCCACTCATTATGCCAGGACGGGCCAGATGACATAGATTTCATTGGTGAGTGATATTCCATTGTACGTACGTACCACAACTTCTTTATCCATTTTTCGCTTTCTGGGATATTTAACTTGTACCGTAGACGAGGTTCTTGTAATCAGAGCCGTCTGAAACTCTGGGGTGGCTGTGTGTTTTTGATTTTAATTTCCCTAAGCTATAGGACCATATGTGGAAGTGCTGTAGGCTCCTTTGGCTTGTGTTTTAGGTGTTTCAGGAAACACCATACACTTCTCCAGAGTGGCTGTGGCAATTTACATCCCACCCATCAGCATAACCAGGCTCCCTGTTCTCCGTGGCCTGTGCTGCATTTCTGGATTTTACACTCTTTTCAGATGGCCCTTTTGACCGGGGGGCAGTGAGACTTCATTTTAGTGCAGATTTCTTTAACATGCTTGCTTGGTTGGCCAAAAAGTGCGTATGCGTTTTTTCCTGAATACATTCAGGAAAAAACGCATACGCACTTTTTGGCCAAGTGCATCATTGTCGACGTTCTGCCTCTTTTCCTATGCTTTCAATGCAATTGCAGTGTACCCCCTGAAATCGTTTTCCTGCAATTCTGCCCTGCGTTCAAGTCCTCTTCGCAGCCTTCCTTCAATATATTTTTGGACGATAGCTGTCATTTATAACTCTGCAGGTTTGTGAATTACAGTGCCCCTGAGCTCCTTTCTTCAAATCGCTTTCTTGTGAGCTGGCCGCAAACCCGCAGGATTGCTTCAGGCCCTAATCTGGTTCCGGCACGGCATGCTGAGCCTTTGGTTAATTCCTCTTCCTGGTGGAAATGAGCATTAAATTTGCCCGTGCAGACACCTACAGCTAGTTTCTCATTGGTTCTCCCTATTCGTATTCATCTTGCCCAAAAATTGCAAACTGTCGCAAACAGGAGGTTAAAGGCACTGACTCTCCAAGTGGGGAGAGTGTTAGTAAAGGGTCCGGAATTGTGAACCCGAGTAAAAGGGGCAAAAACTGAGATGCATTTGAAAACGTTTCCCGGTCACACGGTGCACCATACTGTGGGTTTCCCATCATGTTTTAGCTGAAGGAAGAATCGCTTAAACTGGAGAGTTGGGACCCATGGAATGGGTACCATGCAGTATGACTTCAAATGGTCTGCATTTGCTCATCGAACCTCACCAATGCTATCAGCCCGAAGTGTCCAACCTTATGTCTCACTCAGCTCTGGGTTTTGATGAGGTAAATGCAGGTTGCATCACAAGCCCTGAATGAATTATTTAAGCATTGCTCTCTATTTCACTGTCATTGTGTTTTGTTTTTGTAATTCATTTTGATAATAGGATTTATCGGATTTTCTCTGCTGCCTTCATGCAGCTGTACACAGGCTTGATTCTCTTATGGAGACATATAAATCCATGGGTTTGAAGATTCTTACTAGTCAGGTGTATTCCTAGGCGTTGAATATAGGGTGTTTAGCCCATTTCGTTGAGCAAGTGGTACGTCTTGACTATTACGTATTTGACATATGGAATGGTATCTGTGCTAATTTCTAACTCTGGTTTTATGCAGCACCCCAACTCACCTTTCCCCTTACGCAAACATAAGTTGGTTTTCTAAATTTGAGACCCTGTTCTGTTTTGTAATTCAGGTCATGTGTAGCCAAGATTACATTCCGTGTATTAGTGATATGATGTTTCATTTTCTGTGTGACTTATTTCACTTAGAATCATTGTACCTGAATCCACTCATTATGCCACGACGGGCCTGATGATATAGATTTCATTGGTGAGTGATATTCCATTGTACGTACGTACCACAATTTCTTTATCCATTTTTTGCTTTCTGGGATATTTAACTTGTACCGTAGACGAGGTTCATGGGAAGAGAGCCGTCTGAAACTTTGGGGTGGCTGTGTGTTTTTGGTTTTAATATCCCTAAGCTATAGGACCATAAGTGGAAGTGCCGTAGGCTCTCTTGCTTTGTTTTTTAGGTGTTTCAGGAAACACCATACACTTCTCCAGAGTGTCTCTTGGCAATTTACATCCCACCCATCAGCATAACAAGGCTCCCTGTTCTCCATGGCCTGTACTGCCTTTCTGGATTTTACACTTTTTTCAGATGGCCCTTTTGACCGGGGGGCAGTGAGACTTCATTGTAGTGCAGATTTCTTTCACATGCTTGCTTGGTTGGCCAAAAAGTGCGTATGCGTTTTTTCCTGAATATATTCAGGAAAAAACGCATGTGCCCTTTTTGTCCAAGTGCATCATTGTCGACGTTCTACCTCCATTCCTATGCTTTAAATGCAACTCCAGTCTACCCCCTGAAATCGTTTTCCTGCAATTCTGCCCCGCTTTCAAGTCCTCTTCGCAGCCTTCCTTCAATATATTTTTGGACGATAGCTGTCATTTATAACTCTGCAGGTTTGTGAATTACAGTGCCCCTGAGCTCTTTTCTTCAAATCGCTTTCTTGTGAGCTGGCCGCAAAACCACATGATTGCTTCAGGCCCTAATCTGGTTCCGGCACGGCATGCTGAGCCTTTGGTTAATTCCTCTTCCCGGTGGGACATGAGCATTAAATTTGCCCGTGCAGACACCTACAGCTAGTCTCTCATTGGTTCTCCCTATTCCTGTTCATCTTGCGCAGAAAGTGCAAACTGTGCCAAACAGGAGGTTAAAGGCACTGACTCTCCAAGTGGGGAGAGTGTTAGTAAAGGGTCTGGAATTGTGAACCCGAGTAAAAGGGGACAAAAACTGAGATGCATTTGAAAACGTTTCCCGGTCACACGGTGCACCATACTGTGGGTTTCCCATGCATGCTTTAGCTGAAGGAACAATCGCTTAAACTTGGAGAGTTGGGACCCATGGAATGGGTACCATGCAGTATGACTTCAAATGGTCTGCATTTGCTCATCGAACCTCACCAATGCTATCAGCCCAAAGTGTCCAACCTTATGTCTCACTCAGCTCTGGGTTTTGATGAGGTAAATCCAGGTTGCATCACAAGCCCTGAATGAATTATTTAATAATTGCTCTCTATTTCACTGTCATTGTGTTTTGTTTTTGTAATTCATTTTGATAATAGGATTTATCGGATTTTCTCTGCTGCCTTCATGCAGCTGTACACACGCTTGATTCTCTTATGGAGACATATAAATCCATGGGTTTGAAGATTCTTACTATTCAGGTGTATTCCAAGGCGTTGAATATAGGGTGTTTAGCCCATTTCGTTGAGCAAGTGGTACGTCTTGACTATTACGTATTTGACATATGGAATGGTATCTGTGCTAATTTGTAACTCTGGTTTTATGCAGCACCCCAACTCACCTTTCCCCTTAAGCAAACATAAGTTGGTTTTCTAAATTTGAGGCCCTGTTCTGTTTAGTAATTCAGTTCATGTGTAGCCAAGATTACATTTGGTGTATTAGTGATATCTTATGATGTTTCATTTTCTGTGTGACTTATTTCACTTAGAATCATCATACCTGAATCCACTCATTATGCCAGGACGGGCCAGATGACATAGATTTCATTGGTGAGTGATATGCCATTGTACGTACGTACCACAACTTCTTTATCCATTTTTCGCTTTCTGGGATATTTAACTTGTACCGTAGACGAGGTTCTTGTAATCAGAGCCGTCTGAAACTCTGGGGTGGCTGTGTGTTTTTGATTTTAATTTCCCTAAGCTATAGGACCATATGTGGAAGTGCTGTAGGCTCCTTTGGCTTGTGTTTTAGGTGTTTCAGGAAACACCATACACTTCTCCAGAGTGGCTGTGGCAATTTACATCCCACCCATCAGCATAACCAGGCTCCCTGTTCTCCGTGGCCTGTGCTGCATTTCTGGATTTTACACTCTTTTCAGATGGCCCTTTTGACCGGGGGGCAGTGAGACTTCATTTTAGTGCAGATTTCTTTAACATGCTTGCTTGGTTGGCCAAAAAGTGCGTATGCGTTTTTTCCTGAATACATTCAGGAAAAAACGCATACGCACTTTTTGACCAAGTGCATCATTGTCGACGTTCTGCCTCTTTTCCTATGCTTTCAATGCAATTGCAGTGTACCCCCTGAAATCGTTTTCCTGCAATTCTGCCCTGCGTTCAAGTCCTCTTCGCAGCCTTCCTTCAATATATTTTTGGACGATAGCTGTCATTTATAACTCTGCAGGTTTGTGAATTACAGTGCCCCTGAGCTCCTTTCTTCAAATCGCTTTCTTGTGAGCTGGCCGCAAACCCGCAGGATTGCTTCAGGCCCTAATCTGGTTCCGGCACGGCATGCTGAGCCTTTGGTTAATTCCTCTTCCTGGTGGAAATGAGCATTAAATTTGCCCGTGCAGACACCTACAGCTAGTTTCTCATTGGTTCTCCCTATTCGTATTCATCTTGCGCAGAAATTGCAAACTGTTGCAAACAGGAGGTTAAAGGCACTGACTCTCCAAGTGGGGAGAGTGTTAGTAAAGGGTCCGGAATTGTGAACCCGAGTAAAAGGGGCAAAAACTGAGATGCATTTGAAAACGTTTCCCGGTCACACGGTGCACCATACTGTGGGTTTCCCATCATGTTTTAGCTGAAGGAAGAATCGCTTAAACTGGAGAGTTGGGACCCATGGAATGGGTACCATGCAGTATGACTTCAAATGGTCTGCATTTGCTCATCGAACCTCAACAATGCTATCAGCCCGAAGTGTCCAACCTTATGTCTCACTCAGCTCTGGGTTTAGATGAAGTAAATCCAGGTTGCATCACAAGCCCTGAATGAATTATTTAAGAATTGCTCTCTATTTCACTGCCATTGTGTTTTGTTTTTGTAATTCATTTTGATAATAGGATTTATCGGATTTTCTCTGCTGCCTTCATGCAGCTGTACACACGCTTGATTCTCTTATGGAGACATATAAATCCATGGGTTTGAAGATTCTTACTAGTCAGGTGTATTCCTAGGCGTTGAATATAGGGTGTTTAGCCCATTTCGTTGAGCAAGGGGTAGGTCTTGACTATTACGTATTTGACGTATGGAATTGTATCTGTGCTAATTTCTCACTCTGGTTTTATGCAGTACCGTGATTCACCTTTCCCCTTAAGCAAACATAAGTTGGTTTTCTAAATTTGAGACCCTGTTCTGTTTTGTAATTCAGTTCATGTGTAGCCAAGATTACATTCCTTGTATTAGTGATATCTTATGATGTTTCATTTTCTGTGTGACATATTTCACTTAGAATCATCGTACCTGAATCCACTCATTATGCCACGACGGGCCAGATGACATAGATTTCATTGGTGAGTGATATTCCATTGTACGTACGTACCACCATTTCTTTATCCATTTTTCGCTTTCTGGGATATTTAACTTGTACCGTAGACGAGTTTCTTGCAAACAGAGACGTCTGAAACTTTGGGGTGGCTGTGTGTTTTTGATTTTAATTTCCCTAAGCTATAGGACCATAAGTGGAAGTGCCGTAGGCTCCGTTGCTTTGTTTTTTAGGTGTTTCAGGAAACACCATACACTTCTCCAGAGTGGCTCTTGGCAATTTACATCCCACCCATCAGCATAACAAGGCTCCCTGTTCTCCATGGCCTGTGCTGCATTTCTGGATTTTACACTTTTTTCAGATGGCCCTTTTGACCGGGGGGCAGTGAGACTTCATTTTAGTGCAGATTTCTTTAACATGCTTGCTTGGTTGGCCAAAATGGGCGTATGCGTTTTATCCTGAATATATTCAGGATAAAACGCATACGCCCATTTTGGCCAAGTGCATCATTGTTGACGTTCTGCCTCTTTTCCTATGCTTTAAATGCAATTCCAGTCTACCCCCTGAAATCATTGTCCTGCAATTCTGCCCCGCTTTCAAGTCCTCTTCGCAGCCTTCCTTCAATATATTTTTGGACGATAGCTGTCATTTATAACTCTGCAGGTTTGTGAATTACAGTGCCCCTGAGCTCCTTTCGTCAAATCGCTTTCTTGTGAGCTGGCCGCAAACCCGCAGGATTGCTTCAGGCCCTAATCTGTTTCCGGCACGGCATGCTGAGCCTTTGGTTAATTCCTCTTCCTGCTGGGAAATGAGTATTAAATTTGCCCGTGCAGACACCTACATCTAGTCTCTCATTGGTTCTCCTTATTACTGTTCATCTTAAGCAGAAATTGCAAACTGTGCCAAACAGCAGGTTAAAGGCACTGTCTCTCCAAGTGGGGAGAGTGTTAGTAAAGGGTCTGGAATTGTGAACCCGAGTAAAAGGGGACGAAAACTGAGATGCATTTGAAAACGTTTCCTGGTCACACGGTGCACCATACTGTGTGTTTCCCATGCATGTTTTAGCTGAAGTAAGAATCGCTTAAACCTGGAGAGTTGGGACCCACGGAATGGGTATCATGCAGTATGACTTCAAATGGTCTGCATTTGCTCATCGAACCTCACCAATGTTATCAGCCCGAAGTGTACAACCTTATGTCTCACACAGCTCTGGGTGTAGATGAGGTAAATGCAGGTTGCATCACAAGCCCTGAATGAATTATTTAAGAATTGCTCTCTATTTCACTGTCATTGTGTTTTGTTTTTGTAATTCATTTTGATAATAGGATTTATCGGATTTTCTCTGCTGCCTTCATGCAGCTGTACACACGCTTGATTCTCTTATGGAGACATATAAATCCATGGGTTTGAAGATTCTTACTAGTCAGGTGTATTCCTAGGCGTTGAATAGAGGGTGTTTAGCCCATTTCGTTGAGCAAGGGGTAGGTCTTGACTATTACGTATTTGACGTATGGAATGGTATCTGTGCTAATTTCTCACTCTGGTTTTATGCAGCACCCCAACTCACCTTTCCCCTTAAGCAAACATAAGTTGGTTTTCTAAATTTGAGACCCTGTTCTGTTTTGTAATTCAGTTCATGTGTAGCCAAGATTACATTCCGTGTATTAGTGATATCTTATGATGTTTCATTTTCTGTGTGACTTATTTCACTTAGAATCATCGTACCTGAATCCACTCATTATGCCACGACGGGCCAGATGACATAGATTTCATTGGTGAGTGATATTCCATTGTACGTACGTACCACAATTTCTTTATCCATTTTTCGCTTTCTGGGATATTTAACTTGTACCGTAGACGAGTTTCTTGCAAACAGAGCCGTCTGAAACTTTGGGGTGGCTGTGTGTTTTTGATTTTAATTTCCCTAAGCTATAGGACCATAAGTGGAAGTGCCGAAGGCTCCGTTGCTTTGTTTTTTAGGTGTTTCAGGAAACACCATACACTTCTTCAGAGTGGCTCTTGGCAATTTACATCCCGCCCATCAGCATAACAAGGCTCCCTGTGCTCCATGGTCTGTGCTGCATTTCTGGATTTTACACTTTTTTCAGACGGCCCTTTTGACCAGGGGGCAGTGAGACTTCATTGTAGTGCAGATTTCTCTAACATGCTTGCTTGGTTTGCCAAAAGGGCGTATGCGTTTTTTCCTGAATATATTCCGGAAAAAACGCATACGCCCTTTTTGTCCAAGTGCATCATTGTTGACGTTCTGTTCTTTCCTATGCTTTAAACGCAATTCCAGTCTACCCCCTGAAATCGTTTTCCTGCAATTCTGCCCCGCTTTAAAGTCCTCTTCGCAGCCTTGCTTCAATATAGTTTTGGACGATAGCTGTCATTTATAACTCTGCAGGTTTGTGAATTACAGTGCCCCTGAGCTCCTTTCTTCAAATCGCTTTCTTGAGAGCTGGCCGCAAACCCGCAGGATTGCTTCAGGCCCTAATCTGGTTCCGGCACGGCATGCTGAGCCTTTGGTTAATTCCTCTTCCTGGTTGGAAATGAGCGTTAAATTTGCCCGTGCAGACACCTACAGCTAGTCTCTCATTGGTTCTCCTTATTCCTGTTAATCTTGCGCAAAAATTGCAAACTGTGCCAAACAGGAGGTTAAAGGCACTGAGTCTCCAAGTGGGGAGAGTGTTAGTAAAGGGTCTGGAATTGTGAACCCGAGTAAAAGGGGACAAAAACTGAGATGCATTTGAAAACGTTTCCCGGTCACACGGTGCACCATACTGTGGGTTTCCCATCATGTTTTAGCTGAAGGAAGAATCGCTTAAACTGGAGAGTTGGGACCCATGGAATGGGTACCATGCAGTATGACTTCAAATGGTCTGCATTTGCTCATCGAACCTCACCAATGCTATCAGCCCGAAGTGTCCAACCTTATGTCTCACTCAGCTCTGGGTTTTGATGAGGTAAATGCAGGTTGCATCACAAGCCCTGAATGAATTATTTAAGCATTGCTCTCTATTTCACTGTCATTGTGTTTTGTTTTTGTAATTCATTTTGATAATAGGATTTATCGGATTTTCTCTGCTGCCTTCATGCAGCTGTACACAGGCTTGATTCTCTTATGGAGACATATAAATCCATGGGTTTGAAGATTCTTACTAGTCAGGTGTATTCCTAGGCGTTGAATATAGGGTGTTTAGCCCATTTCGTTGAGCAAGTGGTACGTCTTGACTATTACGTATTTGACATATGGAATGGTATCTGTGCTAATTTCTAACTCTGGTTTTATGCAGCACCCCAACTCACCTTTCCCCTTACGCAAACATAAGTTGGTTTTCTAAATTTGAGACCCTGTTCTGTTTTGTAATTCAGGTCATGTGTAGCCAAGATTACATTCCGTGTATTAGTGATATGATGTTTCATTTTCTGTGTGACTTATTTCACTTAGAATCATTGTACCTGAATCCACTCATTATGCCACGACGGGCCTGATGATATAGATTTCATTGGTGAGTGATATTCCATTGTACGTACGTACCACAATTTCTTTATCCATTTTTTGCTTTCTGGGATATTTAACT
This sequence comes from Delphinapterus leucas, assembly GCF_059928025.1. Lineage (NCBI taxonomy): Eukaryota > Metazoa > Chordata > Mammalia > Artiodactyla > Monodontidae > Delphinapterus > Delphinapterus leucas. The sequence goes on along the minus strand of NW_028322233.1, from coordinate 11,709,064 downwards.
TGTACCGTAGACGAGGTTCTTGTGAAGAGAGCCGTCTGAAACTTTGGGGTGGCTGTGTGTTTTTGATTTTAATATCCCTAAGCTATAGGACCATAAGTGGAAGTGCCGTAGGCTCTCTTGCTTTGTTTTTTAGGTGTTTCAGGAAACACCATACACTTCTCCAGAGTGTCTCTTGGCAATTTACATCCCACCCATCAGCATAACAAGGCTCCCTGTTCTCCATGGCCTGTACTGCCTTTCTGGATTTTACACTTTTTTCAGATGGCCCTTTTGACCGGGGGGCAGTGAGACTTCATTGTAGTGCAGATTTCTTTAACATGCTTACTTGGTTGGCCAGAAAGTGCGTATGCGTTTTTTCCTGAATATATTCCGGAAAAAACGCATATGCCCTTTTTGGCCAAGTGCATCATTGTCGACGTTCTGCCTCTTTTCCTATGCTTTCAATGCAATTCCAGTCTACACCCTGAAATCGTTTTCCTGCAATTCTGCCCCGCTTTCAAGTCCTCTTCGCAGCCTTCCTTCAATATATTATTGGACGATAGCTGTCATTTATAACTCTGCAGGTGTGTGAATTACAGTGCCCCTGAGCTCCTTTCTTCAAATCGCTTTCTTGTAAGCTGGCCACAAACCCTCAGGATTGATCCAGGCCCTAATCTGGTTCCGGCACGGCATGCTGAGCGTTTGGTTAATTCCTATTGCTGGTTGGAAATGAGCGTTAAATTTGCCCGTGCAGACACCTACATCTAGGCTCTCATTGGTTCTCCCTATTCCTGTTCATCTTGCGCAGAAATTGAAAACTGTCGCAAACAGGAGGTTAAAGGCACTGTCTTTCCAAGTGGGGAGAGTGTTAGTAAAGGGTCTGGAATTGTGAACCCGAGTAAAAGGGGCAAAAACTGAGATGCATTTGAAAACGTTTTCCGGTCACACGGTGCACCATACTGTGGGTTTCCCATGCATGTTTTAGCTGAAGGAAGAATCGCTTAAACCTGGAGAGTTGGGACCCATGGAATGGGTACCATGCAGTATGACTTCAAATGGTCTGCATATGCTCATCGAACCTCACCAATGCTATCAACCCGAAGTGTCCAACCTTATGTCTCACTCAGCTCTGGGTTTAGATGAGGTAAATCCAGGTTGCATCACAAGCCCTGAATGAATTATTTAAGAATTGCTCTCTATTTCACTGCCATTGTGTTTTGTTTTTGTAATTCATTTTGATAATAGGATTTATCGGATTTTCTCTGCTGCCTTCATGCAGCTGTACACACGCTTGATTCTCTTATGGAGACATATAAATCCATGGGTTTGAAGATTCTTACTAGTCAGGTGTATTCCTAGGCGTTGAATATAGAGTGTTTAGCCCATTTCGTTGAGCAAGGGGTAGGTCTTGACTATTACATATTTGACGTATGGAATGGTATCTGTGCTAATTTCTATCTCTGGTTTTATGCAGCACCCCAACTCACATTTCCCCTTAAGCAAACATAAGTTGGTTTTCTAAATATGAGGCCCTGTTCTGTTTAGTAATTCAGTTCATGTGTAGCCAAGATTACATTTGGTGTATTAGTGATATCTTATGATGTTTCATTTTCTGTGTGACTTATTTCACTTAGAATCATCATACCTGAATCCACTCATTATGCCATGACGGGCCAGATGACATAGACTTCATTGGTGAGTGATATTCCATTGTACGTACGTACCACAACTTCTTTATCCATTTTTCGCATTCTGGGATATTTAACTTGTACCGTAGACGAGGTTCTTGTAAACAGAGCCGTCTGAAACTCAGGGGTGGCTGTGTGTTTTTGATTTTAATTTCCCTAAGCTATAGGACCATATGTGGAAGTGCTGTAGGCTCCTTTGGCTTGTGTTTTAGGTGTTTCAGGAAACACCATACACTTCTCCAGAGTGGCTGTTGGCAATTTACATCCCACCCATCAGCATAACCAGGCTCCCTGTTCTCCATGGCCTGTGCTGCATTTCTGGATTTTACACTTTTTTCAGATGGCCCTTTTGACCGGGGGGCAGTGAGACATCATTGTAGTGCAGATTTCTTTAACATGCTTGCTTGGTTGGCCAAAAAGTGCGTATGCGTTTTTTCCTGAATTCATATTCAGGAAAAAACGCATACGCACTTTTTGGCCAAGTGCATCATTGTCGACGTTCTGCCTCTTTTCCTATGCTTTCAATGCCATTCCAGTGTACCCCCTGAAATCGTTTTCCTGCAATTCTGCCCTGCGTTCAAATCCTCTTCACAGCCTTCCTTCAATATATTTTTGGACGATAGCTGTCATTTATAACTCTGCAGGTTTGTGAATTACAGTGCCCCTGAGCTCCTTTCTTCAAATCGCTTTCTTGTGAGCTGGCCGCAAACCTGCAGGATTGCTTCAGGCCCTAATCTGGTTCCGGCACGGCATGCTGAGCCTTTGGTTAATTCCTCTTCCTGGTGGAAATGAGCATTAAATTTGCCCGTGCAGACACCTACAGCTACTTTCTCATTGGTTCTCCCTATTCCTATTCATCTTGCGCAGAAATTGCAAACTGTCGCAAACAGGAGGTTAAAGGCACTGACTCTCCAAGTGGGGAGAGTGTTAGTAAAGGGTCTGGAATTGTGAACCCGAGTAATAGGGGCAAAAACTGAGATGCATTTGAAAACGTTTTCCGGTCACACGGTGCACCATACTGTGGGTTTCCCATGCATGTTTTAGCTGAAGGAAGAATCGCTTAAACCTGGAGAGTTGGGACCCATGGAATGGGTACCATGCAGTATGACTTCAAATGGTCTGCATTTGTTCATCGAACCTCACCAATGCTATCAGCCCGAAGTGTCCAACCTTATGTCTCACTCAGCTCTGGGTTTAGATGAGGTAAATCCAGGTTGCATCACAAGCCCTGAATGAATTATTTAAGAATTGCTCTCTATTTCACTGCCATTGTGTTTTGTTTTTGTAATTCATTTTGATAATAGGATTTATCGGATTTTCTCTGCTGCCTTCATGCAGCTGTACACACGCTTGATTCTCTTATGGAGACATATAAATCCATGGGTTTGAAGATTCTTACTAGTCAGGTGTATTCCTAGGCGTTGAATATAGGGTGTTTAGCCCATTTCGTTGAGCAAGGGGTAGGTCTTGACTATTACATATTTGACGTATGGAATGGTATCTGTGCTAATTTCTATCTCTGGTTTTATGCAGCACCCTGATTCACATTTCCCCTTAAGCAAACATAAGTTGTTTTTCTAAATTTGAGACCCTGTTCTGTTTTGTAATTCAGTTCATGTGTAGCCAAGATTACATTCCGTGTATTAGTGATATCTTATGATGTTTCATTTTCTGTGTGACTTATTTCACTTAGAATCATCGTACCTGAATCCACTCATTATGCCACGACGGGCCAAATGACATAGATTTCATTGGTGAGTGATATTCAATTGTACGTACGTACCACAACTTCTTTATCCATTTTTCGCTTTCTGGGATATTTAACTTGTACCGTAGACGAGTTTCTTGCAAACAGAGCCGTCTGAAACTTTGGGGTGGCTGTGTGTTTTTGATTTTAATTTCCCTAAGCTATAGGACCATAAGTGGAAGTGCCGTAGGCTCCGTTGCTTTGTTTTTTAGGTGTTTCAGGAAACACCATACCCTTCTTCAGAGTGGCTCTTGGCAATTTACATCCCGCCCATCAGCATAACAAGGCTCCCTGTTCTCCATGGTCTGTGCTGCATTTCTGGATTTTAAACTTTTTTCAGATGGCCCTTTTGACCGGGGGGCAGTAAGACCTCATTGTAGTGCAGATTTGTTTAACATGCTTGCTTGGTTTGCCAAAAGGGCGTATGCGTTTTTTCCTGAATATATTCCGGAAAAAACGCATACGCCCTTTTTGTCCAAGTGCATCATTGTTGACGTTCTGTTCTTTCCTATGCTTTAAACGCAATTCCAGTCTACCCCCTGAAATCGTTTTCCTGCAATTTTGCCCCGCTTTAAAGTCCTCTTCGCAGCCTTGCTTCAATATAATTTTGGACGATAGCTGTCATTTATAACTCTGCAAGTTTGTGAATTACAGTGCCCCTGAGCTCCATTCTTCAAATCGCTTTCTTGTGAGCTGGCCGCAAACCCGCAGGATTGCTTCAGGCCATAATCTGGTTCTGGCATGGCATGCTGAGCCTTTGGTTAATTCCTCTTCCCGGTGGGAAATGAGCATTAAATTTGCCCGTGCAGACACCTAGAGCTAGTCTTTCATTGGTTCTCCCTATTCCTGTTCATCTTGCGCAGAATTTGCAAACTGTGCCAAACAGCAGGTTAAAGGCACTGACTCTCCAAGTGGGGAGAGTGTTAGTAAAGGGTCTGGAATTGTGAACCCGAGTAAAAGGGGACGAAAACTGAGATGCATTTGAAAACGTTTCCCGGTCACACGGTGTACCATACTGTGGGTTTCCCATGCATGTTTTAGCTGAAGGAAGAATCGCTTAAACCTGGAGATTTGGGACCCTTGGAATTGGTACCATGCAGTATGACTTCAAATGGTCTGCATTTGCTCATCGAACCTCACCAATGTTATCAGCCCGAAGTGTACAACCTTATGTCTCACACAGCTCTGGGTGTAGATGAGGTAAATGCAGGTTGCATCACAAGCCCTGAATGAATTATTTAAGAATTGCTCTCTATTTCACTGTCATTGTGTTTTGTTTTTGTAATTCATTTTGATAATAGGATTTATCGGATTTTCTCTGCTGCCTTCATGCAGCTGTACACACGTTTGATTCTCTTATGGAGATATATAAATCCATGGGTTTGAAGATTCTTACTAGTCTGGTGTATTCCTAGGCATTGAATAGAGGGTGTTTAGCCCATTTCGTTGAGCAAGGGGTAGGTCTTGACTATTACGTATGTGACGTATGGAATGGTATCTGTGCTAATATCTATCTCTGGTTTTATGCAGCACCCCAACTCACCTTTCCCTTTAAGCAAACATAAGTTGGTTTTCTAAATTTGAGACCCTGTTCTGTTTTGTAATTCAGTTCATGTGTAGCCAAGATTACATTCTGTGTATTAGTGATATGATGTTTCATTTTCTGTGTGACTTATTTCACTTAGAATCATCGTACCTGAATCCACTCATTATGCCACGACGGGCCAGATGACATAGATTTCATTGGTGAGTGATATTCCATTGTACGTACGTACCACAACTTCTTTCTCCATTTTTCGCTTTCTGGGATATTTAACTTGTACCGTAGACGAGGTTCTTGTAAACAGAGCCGTCTGAAATTTTGGGGTGGCTGTGTGTTTTTGATTTTAATTTCCTAAGCTATAGGACCATAAGTGGAAGTGCCGTAGGCTCCGTTGCTTTGTTTTTTAGGTGTTTCAGGAAACACCATACACTTCTCCAGAGTGGCTGTTGGCAATTTACATCCCACCCATCAGCATAACAAGGCTCCCTGTTCTCCATGGCCTGTGCTGCATTTCTGGATTTTACACTTTTTTCAGATGGCCCTTTTGACCGGGGGGCAGTGAGACTTCATTTTAGTGCAGATTTCTTTAACATGCTTGCTTGGTTGGCCAAAATGGGCGTATGCGTTTTATCCTGAATATATTCAGGAAAAAACGCATACGCCCTTTTTGGCCAAGTGCATCATTGTTGACGTTCTGCCTCTTTTCCTATGCTTTAAATGCAATTCCAGTCTACCCCCTGAAATCATTGTCCTGCAATTCTGCCCCGCTTTCAAGTCCTCTTCGCAGCCTTCCTTCAATATATTTTTCGACGATAGCTGTCATTTATAACTCTGCAGGTTTGTGAATTACAGTGCCCCTGAGCTCCTTTCTTCAAATCGCTTTCTTGTGAGCTGGCCGCAAACCCGCAGGATTGCTTCAGGCCCTAATCTGGTTCCGGCACGGCTTGCTGAGCCTTTGGTTAATTCCTCTTCCTGGTGGGAAATGAGTATTAAATTTGCCCGTGCAGACACCTACATCTAGTCTCTCATTGGTTCTCCTTATTACTGTTCATCTTAAGCAGAAATTGCAAACTGTGCCAAACAGCAGGTTAAAGGCACTGTCTCTCCAAGTGGGGAGAGTGTTAGTAAAGGGTCTGGAATTGTGAACCCGAGTAAAAGGGGACGAAAACTGAGATGCATTTGAAAACGTTTCCCGGTCACACGGTGCACCATACTGTGGGTTTCCCATGCATGTTTTAGCTGAAGTAAGAATCGCTTAAACCTGGAGAGTTGGGACCCACGGAATGGGTATCATGCAGTATGACTTCAAATGGTCTGCATTTGCTCATCGAACCTCACCAATGCTATCAGCCCGAAGTGTCCAACCTTATGTCTCACTCAGCTCTGGGTTTTGATGAGGTAAATCCAGGTTGCATCACAAGCCCTGAATGAATTATTTAAGAATTGCTCTCTATTTCACTGTCATTGTGTTTTGTTTTGTAATTCATTTTGATAATATGATTTATCGGATTTACTCTGCTGCCTTCATGCAGCTGTACACACGCTTGATTCTCTTATGGAGACATATAAATCCATGGGTTTGAAGATTCAAACTAGTCAGTTGTATTCCTAGGCGTTGAATATATGGTGTTTAGCCCATTTCGTTGAACAATGGGTAGGTCTTGACTATTACATATTTGACGTGTGGAATGGTATCTGTGCTAATTTCTATCTCTGGTTTTATGCAGCACCCCAACTCACCTTTCCCCTTAAGCAAACATAAGTTGGTTTTCAAAATTTGAGACCCTGTTCTGTTTTGTAATTCAGTTCATGTGTAGCCAAGATTATATTCCGTGTATTAGTGACATCTTATGATGTTTCATTTTCTGTGTGACTTATTTCACTTAGAATCATCGTACCTGAATCCACTCATTATGCCACGACGGGCCAGATGACATAGATTTCATTGGTGAGTGATATTCCATTGTACGTACGTACCACAACTTCTTTATCCATTTTTCGCTTTCTGGGATATTTAACTTGTACCGTAGACGAGGTTCTTGTAAACAGAGCCGTCTGAAACTTTGGGGTGGCTGTGTGTTTTTGATTTTAATTTCCCTAAGCTATAGGACCATAAGTGGAAGTGCCGTAGGCTCCGTTGCTTTGTTTTTTAGGTGTTTCAGGAAACACCATACACTTCTCCAGAGAGGCTGTTGGCAATTTACATCCCACCCATCAGCATAACAAGGCTCCCTGTTCTCCATGGTCTGTGCTGCATTTCTGGATTTTACACTTTTTTCAGATGGCCCTTTTGACCGGGGGGCAGTGAGACTTCATTGTAGTGCAGATTTCTTTAACATGCTTGCTTGGTTTGCCAAAAGGGCGTATGCGTTTTTTCCTGAATATATTCCGGAAAAAACGCATACGCCCTTTTTGTCCAAGTGCATCATTGTTGACGTTCTGCTTCTTTTCCTATGCTTTAAGTGCAATTCCAGTCTACCCCCTGAAATCGTTTTCCTGCAATTCTGCCCCGCTTTAAAGTCCTCTTCGCAGCCTTGCTTCAATATAGTTTTGGACGATAGCTGTCATTTATAACTCTGCAGGTTTGTGAATTACAGTGCCCCTGAGCTCCTTTCTTCAAATCGCTTTCTTGTGAGCTGGCCGCAAACCCGCAGGATTGCTTCAGGCCATAATCTGGTTCCGGCAGGGCATGCTGAGCCTTTGGTTAATTCCTCTTCCTGGTGGGGAATGAGCGTTAAATTTGCCCGTGCAGACACCTACAGCTAGTCTCTCATTGGTTCTCCCTATTCCTGTTCATCTTGCGCAGAATTTGCAAACTGTGCCAAACAGCAGGTTAAAGGCACTGACTCTCCAAGTGGGGATAGTGTTAGTAAAGGGTCTGGAATTGTGAACCTGAGTAAAAGGGGACGAAAACTGAGATGCATTTGAAAACGTTTCCCGGTCACACGGTGTACCATACTGTGGGTTTCCCATGCATGTTTTAGCTGAAGGAAGAATCGCTTAAACCTGGAGAGTTGGGACCCATGGAATGGGTACCATGCAGTATGACTTCAAATGGTCTGCATTTGCTCATCGAACCTCACCAATGCTATCAGCCCGAAGTGTCCAACCTTATGTCTCACTCAGCTCTGGGTTTAGATGAGGTAAATCCAGGTTGCATCACAAGCCCTGAATGAATTATTTAAGAATTGCTCTCTATTTCACTGCCATTGTGTTTTGTTTTTGTAATTCATTTTGATAATAGGATTTATCGGATTTTCTCTGCTGCCTTCATGCAGCTGTACACACGCTTGATTCTCTTATGGAGACATATAAATCCATGGGTTTGAAGATTCTTACTAGTCAGGTGTATTCCTAGGCGTTGAATATAGGGTGTTTAGCCCATTTCGTTGAGCAAGGGGTAGGTCTTGACTATTACATATTTGACGTATGGAATGGTATCTGTGCTAATTTCTATCTCTGGTTTTATGCAGCACCCTGATTCACATTTCCCCTTAAGCAAACATAAGTTGGTTTTCTAAATTTGAGACCCTGTTCTGTTTTGTAATTCAGTTCATGTGTAGCCAAGATTACATTCCGTGTATTAGTCATATCTTATGATGTTTCATTTTCTGTGTGACTTATTTCACTTAGAATCATCGTACCTGAATCCACTCATTATGCCACAACGGGCCAAATGACATAGATTTCATTGGTGAGTGATATTCAATTGTACGTACGTACCACAACTTCTTTATCCATTTTTCGCTTTCTGGGATATTTAACTTGTACCGTAGACGAGTTTCTTGCAAACAGAGCCGTCTGAAACTTTGGGGTGGCTGTGTGTTTTTGATTTTAATTTCCCTAAGCTATAGGACCATAAGTGGAAGTGCCGTAGGCTCCGTTGCTTTGTTTTTTAGGTGTTTCAGGAAACACCATACACTTCTTCAGAGTGGCTCTTGGCTATTTACATCCCGCCCATCAGCATAACAAGGCTCCCTGTTCTCCATGGTCTGTGCTGCATTTCTGGATTTTAAACTTTTTTCAGATGGCCCTTTTGACCGGGGGGCAGTGAGACCTCATTGTAGTGCAGATTTGTTTAACATGCTTGCTTGGTTTTCCAAAAGGGCGTATGCGTTTTTTCCTGAATATATTCCGGAAAAAACGCATACGCCCTTTTTGTCCAAGTGCATCATTGTTGACGTTCTGCCTCTTTTCCTATGCTTTAAGTGCAATTCCAGTCTACCCCCTGAAATCGTTTTCCTGCAATTCTGCCCCGCTTTCAAGTCCTCTTTGCAACCTTGCTTCAATATAGTTTTGGACGATAGCTGTCATTTATAACTCTGCAGGTTTGTGAATTACAGTGCCCCTGAGCTCCTTTCTTCAAATCGCTTTCTTGTGAGCTGGCCGCAAACCCGCAGGATTGCTTCAGGCCCTAATCTGGTTCCGGCATGGCATGCTGAGCCTTTGGTTAATTCCTCTTCCCGGTGGGAAATGATCGTTAAATTTGCCCGTGCAGGCACCTACAGCTAGTCTCTCATTGGTTCTCCCTATTCCTGTTCATCTTGCGCAGAATTTGCAAACTGTGCCAAACAGCAGGTTAAAGGCACTGACTCTCCAAGTGGGGAGAGTGTTAGTAAAGGGTCTGGAATTGTGAACCCGAGTAAAAGGGGATGAAAACTGAGATGCATTTGAAAACGTTTCCCGGTCACACGGTGTACCATACTGTGGGTTTCCCATGCATGTTTTAGCTGAAGGAAGAATCGCTTAAACCTGGAGATTTGGGACCCTTGGAATTGGTACCATGCAGTATGACTTCAAATGGTCTGCATTTGCTCATCGAACCTCACCAATGTTATCAGCCCGAAGTGTACAACCTTATGTCTCACACAGCTCTGGGTGTAGATGAGGTAAATGCAGGTTGCATCACAAGCCCTGAATGAATTATTTAAGAATTGCTCTCTATTTCACTGTCATTGTGTTTTGTTTTTGTAATTCATTTTGATAATAGGATTTATCGGATTTTCTCTGCTGCCTTCATGCAGCTGTACACACCCTTGATTCTCTTATGGAGACATATAAATCCATGGGTTTGAAGATTCTTACTAGTCTGGTGTATTCCTAGGTGTTGAATAGAGGGTGTTTAGCCCATTTTGTTCAGCAAGCGGTAGGTCTTGACTATTACGTATGTGACGTATGGAATGGTATCTGTGCTAATTTCTATCTCTGGTTTTATGCAGCAGCCCAACTCACCTTTCCCCTTAAGCAAATATAAGTTGGTTTTCAAAATTTGAGACCCTGTTCTGTTTTGTAATTCAGTTCATGTGTAGCCAAGATTACATTCCGTGTATTAGTGATATCTTATGATGTTTCATTTTCTCTGTGACTTATTTCACTTAGAATCATCGTACCTGAATCCACTCATTATGCCACGACGGGCCAGATGACATAGATTTCATTGGTGAGTGATATTCCATTGTACGTACGTACCACAATTTCTTTATCCATTTTTCGCTTTCTGGGATATTTAACTTGTACCGTAGACGAGTTTCTTGCAAACAGAGACGTCTGAAACTTTGGGGTGGCTGTGTGTTTTTGATTTTAATTTCCCTAAGCTATAGGACCATAAGTGGAAGTGCCGTAGGCTCCGTTGCTTTGTTTTTTAGGTGTTTCAGGAAACACCATACACTTCTCCAGAGTGGCTCTTGGCAATTTACATCCCACCCATCAGCATAACAAGGCTCCCTGTTCTCCATGGCCTGTGGTGCATTTCTGGATTTTACACTTTTTTCAGATGGCCCTTTTGACCGGGGGGCAGTGAGACTTCATTTTAGTGCAGATTTCTTTAACATGCTTGCTTGATTGGCCAAAATGGGCGTATGCGTTTTATCCTGAATATATTCAGGAAAAAACGCATACGCCCTTTTTGGCCAAGTGCATCATTGTTGACGTTCTGCCTCTTTTCCTATGCTTTAAATGCAATTCCAGTCTACCCCCTGAAATCATTGTCCTGCAATTCTGCCCCGCTTTCAAGTCCTCTTCGCAGGCCTTCCTTCAATATATTTTTGGACGATAGCTGTCATTTATAACTCTGCAGGTTTGTGAATTACAGTGCCCCTGAGCTCCTTTCTTCAAATCGCTTTCTTGTGAGCTGGCCGCAAACCCGCAGGATTGCTTCAGGCCCTAATCTGTTTCCGGCACGGCATGCTGAGCCTTTGGTTAATTCCTCTTCCTGGTGGGAAATGAGTATTAAATTTACCCGTGCAGAAACCTACATCTAGTCTCTCATTGGTTCTCCTTATTACTGTTCATCTTAAGCAGAAATTGCAAACTGTGCCAAACAGCAGGTTAAAGGCACTGTCTCTCCAAGTGGGGAGAGTGTTAGTAAAGGGTCTGGAATTGTGAACCCGGGTAAAAGGGGACGAAAACTGAGATGCATTTGAAAACGTTTCCCGGTCACACGGTGCACCATACTGTGGGTTTCCCATGCATGTTTTAGCTGAAGTAAGAATCGCTTAAACCTGGAGAGTTGGGACCCACAGAATGGGTATCATGCAGTATGACTTCAAATGGTCTGCATTTGCTCATCGAACCTCACCAATGCTATCAGCCCGAAGTGTCCAACCATATGTCTCACTCAGCTCTGGGTTTTGATGTGGTAAATCCAGGTTGCATCACAAGCCCTGAATGAATTATTTAAGAATTGCTCTCTATTTCACTGTCATTGTGTTTTGTTTTTGTAATTCATTTTGATAATAGGATTTATCGGATTTTCTCTGCTGCCTTCATGCAGCTGTACACACGCTTGATTCTCTTATGGAGACATATAAATCCATGGGTTTGAAGATTCAAACTAGTCAGTTGTATTCCTAGGCGTTGAATATATGGTGTTTAGCCCATTTCGTTGAGCAAGGGGTAGGTCTTGACTATTACATATTTGACGTGTGGAATGGTATCTGTGCTAATTTCTATCTCTGGTTTTATGCAGCACCCCAACTCACCTTTCCCCTTAAGCAAACATAAGTTGGTTTTCAAAATTTGAGACCCTGTTCTCATTTGTAATTCAGTTCATGTGTAGCCAAGATTATATTCCGTGTATTAGTGACATCCTATGATGTTTCATTTTCTGTGTGACTTATTTCACTTAGAATCATCGTACCTGAATCCACTCATTATGCCACGACGAGCCAGATGACATAGATTTCATTGGTGAGTGATATTCCATTGTACGTACGTACCACAACTTCTTTCTCCATTTTTCGCTTTCTGGGATATTTAACTTGTACCGTAGACGAGGTTCTTGTAAACAGAGCCGTCTGAAACTTTGGGGTGGCTTGTGTTTTTGATTTTAATTTCCCTAAGTTATAGGACCATAAGTGGAAGTGCCGTAGGCTCCGTTGCTTTGTTTTTTAGGTGTTTCAGGAAACACCATACACTTCTCCAGAGAGGCTGTTGGCAATTTACATCCCACCCATCAGCATAACAAGGCTCCCTGTTCTCCATGGCCTGTGCTGCATTTCTGGATTTTACACTTTTTTCAGATGGCCCTTTTGACCGGGGGGCAGTGAGACTTCATTGTAGTGCAGATTCCTTTAACATGCTTGCTTGGTTGGCCAAAAAGAGTGTATGCGTTTTTTCCTGAATATATTCAGGATAAAACGCATACGCCCTTTTTGGCCAAGTGCATCATTGTCGACGTTCTGCCTCTTTTCCTATGCTTTCAATGCAATTCCAGTGTACCCCCTGAAATCGTTTTCCTGCAATTCTGCCCTGCGTTCAAGTCCTCTTCGCAGCCTTCCTTCAATATACATTTTGGACGATAGCTGTCATTTATAACTCTGCAGGTTTGTGAATTACAGTGCCCCTGAGCTCCTTTCTTCAAATCGCTTTCTTGTGAGCTGGCCGCAAACCCGCAGGATTGCTTCAGGCCCAAATCTGGTTCCGGCACGGCATGCTGAGTCTTTGGTTAATTCCTCTTCCTGGTGGAAATGAGCATTAAATTTGCCCGTGCAGACACCTACAGCTAGATTCTCATTGGTTCTCCCTATTCCTATTCATCTTGCGCAGAAATTGCAAACTGTCGCAAACAGGAGGTTAAAGGCACTGACTCTCCAAGTGGGGAGAGTGTTAGTAAAGGTTCTGGAATTGTGAACCCGAGTAAAAGGGGCAAAAACTGAGATGCATTTGAAAACGTTTCCCAGTCACACGGTGCACCATAATGTGGGTTTCCCATGCATGTTTTAGCTGAAGGAAGAATCGCTTAACCTGGAGAGTTGGGATCCATGGAATGGGTACCATGCAGTATGACTTCAAATGGTCTGCATTTGCTCATCGAACCTCACCAATGCTATCAGCCCGAAGTGTCCAACCTTATGTCTCACTCAGCTCTGGGTTTAGATGAGGTAAATCCAGGTTGCATCACAAGCCCTGAATGAATTATTTAAGAATTGCTCTCTATTTCACTGCCATTGTGTTTTGTTTTTGTAATTCATTTTGATAATAGGATTTATCGGATTTTCTCTGCTGCCTTCATGCAGCTGTACACACGCTTGATTCTCTTATGGAGACATATAAATCCATGGGTTTGAAGATTCTTACTAGTCAGGTGTATTCCTAGGCGTTGAATATAGGGTGTTTAGCCCATTTCGTTGAGCAAGGGGTAGGTCTTGACTATTACATATTTGACGTATGGAATGGTATCTGTGCTAATTTCTATCTCTGGTTTTATGCAGCACCCTGATTCACATTTCCCCTTAAGCAAACATAAGTTGGTTTTCTAAATTTGAGACCCTGTTCTGTTTTGTAATTCAGTTCATGTGTAGCCAAGATTACATTCCGTGTATTAGTCATATCTTATGATGTTTCATTTTCTGTGTGACTTATTTCACTTAGAATCATCGTACCTGAATCCACTCATTATGCCACAACGGGCCAAATGACATAGATTTCATTGGTGAGTGATATTCAATTGTACGTACGTACCACAACTTCTTTATCCATTTTTCGCTTTCTGGGATATTTAACTTGTACCGTAGACGAGTTTCTTGCAAACAGAGCCGTCTGAAACTTTGGGGTGGCTGTGTGTTTTTGATTTTAATTTCCCTAAGCTATAGGACCATAAGTGGAAGTGCCGTAGGCTCCGTTGCTTTGTTTTTTAGGTGTTTCAGGAAACACCATACACTTCTTCAGAGTGGCTCTTGGCAATTTACATCCCGCCCATCAGCATAACAAGGCTCCCTGTTCTCCATGGTCTGTGCTGCATTTCTGGATTTTAAACTTTTTTCAGATGGCCCTTTTGACCGGGGGGCAGTGAGACCTCATTGTAGTGCAGATTTGTTTAACATGCTTGCTTGGTTTTCCAAAAGGGCGTATGCGTTTTTTCCTGAATATATTCCGGAAAAAACGCATACGCCCTTTTTGTCCAAGTGCATCATTGTTGACGTTCTGCCTCTTTTCCTATGCTTTAAGTGCAATTCCAGTCTACCCCCTGAAATCGTTTTCCTGCAATTCTGCCCCGCTTTCAAGTCCTCTTTGCAACCTTGCTTCAATATAGTTTTGGACGATAGCTGTCATTTATAACTCTGCAGGTTTGTGAATTACAGTGCCCCTGAGCTCCTTTCTTCAAATCGCTTTCTTGTGAGCTGGCCGCAAACCCGCAGGATTGCTTCAGGCCATAATCTGGTTCCGGCATGGCATGCTGAGCCTTTGGTTAATTCCTCTTCCCGGTGGGAAATGATCGTTAAATTTGCCCGTGCAGGCACCTACAGCTAGTCTCTCATTGGTTCTCCCTATTCCTGTTCATCTTGCGCAGAATTTGCAAACTGTGCCAAACAGCAGGTTAAAGGCACTGACTCTCCAAGTGGGGAGAGTGTTAGTAAAGGGTCTGGAATTGTGAACCCGAGTAAAAGGGGATGAAAACTGAGATGCATTTGAAAACGTTTCCCGGTCACACGGTGTACCATACTGTGGGTTTCCCATGCATGTTTTAGCTGAAGGAAGAATCGCTTAAACCTGGAGATTTGGGACCCTTGGAATTGGTACCATGCAGTATGACTTCAAATGGTCTGCATTTGCTCATCGAACCTCACCAATGTTATCAGCCCGAAGTGTACAACCTTATGTCTCACACAGCTCTGGGTGTAGATGAGGTAAATGCAGGTTGCATCACAAGCCCTGAATGAATTATTTAAGAATTGCTCTCTATTTCACTGTCATTGTGTTTTGTTTTTGTAATTCATTTTGATAATAGGATTTATCGGATTTTCTCTGCTGCCTTCATGCAGCTGTACACACCCTTGATTCTCTTATGGAGACATATAAATCCATGGGTTTGAAGATTCTTACTAGTCTGGTGTATTCCTAGGTGTTGAATAGAGGGTGTTTAGCCCATTTTGTTCAGCAAGCGGTAGGTCTTGACTATTACGTATGTGACGTATGGAATGGTATCTGTGCTAATTTCTATCTCTGGTTTTATGCAGCAGCCCAACTCACCTTTCCCCTTAAGCAAA
Source organism: Delphinapterus leucas (assembly GCF_059928025.1). Classification (NCBI taxonomy): domain Eukaryota; kingdom Metazoa; phylum Chordata; class Mammalia; order Artiodactyla; family Monodontidae; genus Delphinapterus; species Delphinapterus leucas. The sequence goes on along the minus strand of NW_028322233.1, from coordinate 11,693,620 downwards.
TATAAGTTGGTTTTCAAAATTTGAGACCCTGTTCTGTTTTGTAATTCAGTTCATGTGTAGCCAAGGTTACATTCCGTGTATTAGTGATATCTTATGATGTTTCATTTTCTCTGTGACTTATTTCACTTAGAATCATCGTACCTGAATCCACTCATTATGCCACGACGGGCCAGATGACATAGATTTCATTGGTGAGTGATATTCCATTGTACGTACGTACCACAATTTCTTTATCCATTTTTCGCTTTCTGGGATATTTAACTTGTACCGTAGACGAGTTTCTTGCAAACAGAGACGTCTGAAACTTTGGGGTGGCTGTGTGTTTTTGATTTTAATTTCCCTAAGCTATAGGACCATAAGTGGAAGTGCCGTAGGCTCCGTTGCTTTGTTTTTTAGGTGTTTCAGGAAACACCATACACTTCTCCAGAGTGGCTCTTGGCAATTTACATCCCACCCATCAGCATAACAAGGCTCCCTGTTCTCCATGGCCTGTGGTGCATTTCTGGATTTTACACTTTTTTCAGATGGCCCTTTTGACCGGGGGGCAGTGAGACTTCATTTTAGTGCAGATTTCTTTAACATGCTTGCTTGATTGGCCAAAATGGGCGTATGCGTTTTATCCTGAATATATTCAGGAAAAAACGCATACGCCCTTTTTGGCCAAGTGCATCATTGTTGACGTTCTGCCTCTTTTCCTATGCTTTAAATGCAATTCCAGTCTACCCCCTGAAATCATTGTCCTGCAATTCTGCCCCGCTTTCAAGTCCTCTTCGCAGGCCTTCCTTCAATATATTTTTGGACGATAGCTGTCATTTATAACTCTGCAGGTTTGTGAATTACAGTGCCCCTGAGCTCCTTTCTTCAAATCGCTTTCTTGTGAGCTGGCCGCAAACCCGCAGGATTGCTTCAGGCCCTAATCTGTTTCCGGCACGGCATGCTGAGCCTTTGGTTAATTCCTCTTCCTGGTGGGAAATGAGTATTAAATTTACCCGTGCAGAAACCTACATCTAGTCTCTCATTGGTTCTCCTTATTACTGTTCATCTTAAGCAGAAATTGCAAACTGTGCCAAACAGCAGGTTAAAGGCACTGTCTCTCCAAGTGGGGAGAGTGTTAGTAAAGGGTCTGGAATTGTGAACCCGGGTAAAAGGGGACGAAAACTGAGATGCATTTGAAAACGTTTCCCGGTCACACGGTGCACCATACTGTGGGTTTCCCATGCATGTTTTAGCTGAAGTAAGAATCGCTTAAACCTGGAGAGTTGGGACCCACAGAATGGGTATCATGCAGTATGACTTCAAATGGTCTGCATTTGCTCATCGAACCTCACCAATGCTATCAGCCCGAAGTGTCCAACCATATGTCTCACTCAGCTCTGGGTTTTGATGTGGTAAATCCAGGTTGCATCACAAGCCCTGAATGAATTATTTAAGAATTGCTCTCTATTTCACTGTCATTGTGTTTTGTTTTTGTAATTCATTTTGATAATAGGATTTATCGGATTTTCTCTGCTGCCTTCATGCAGCTGTACACACGCTTGATTCTCTTATGGAGACATATAAATCCATGGGTTTGAAGATTCAAACTAGTCAGTTGTATTCCTAGGCGTTGAATATATGGTGTTTAGCCCATTTCGTTGAGCAAGGGGTAGGTCTTGACTATTACATATTTGACGTGTGGAATGGTATCTGTGCTAATTTCTATCTCTGGTTTTATGCAGCACCCCAACTCACCTTTCCCCTTAAGCAAACATAAGTTGGTTTTCAAAATTTGAGACCCTGTTCTCATTTGTAATTCAGTTCATGTGTAGCCAAGATTATATTCCGTGTATTAGTGACATCCTATGATGTTTCATTTTCTGTGTGACTTATTTCACTTAGAATCATCGTACCTGAATCCACTCATTATGCCACGACGAGCCAGATGACATAGATTTCATTGGTGAGTGATATTCCATTGTACGTACGTACCACAACTTCTTTCTCCATTTTTCGCTTTCTGGGATATTTAACTTGTACCGTAGACGAGGTTCTTGTAAACAGAGCCGTCTGAAACTTTGGGGTGGCTGTGTGTTTTTGATTTTAATTTCCCTAAGTTATAGGACCATAAGTGGAAGTGCCGTAGGCTCCGTTGCTTTGTTTTTTAGGTGTTTCAGGAAACACCATACACTTCTCCAGAGAGGCTGTTGGCAATTTACATCCCACCCATCAGCATAACAAGGCTCCCTGTTCTCCATGGCCTGTGCTGCATTTCTGGATTTTACACTTTTTTCAGATGGCCCTTTTGACCGGGGGGCAGTGAGACTTCATTGTAGTGCAGATTCCTTTAACATGCTTGCTTGGTTGGCCAAAAAGAGTGTATGCGTTTTTTCCTGAATATATTCAGGATAAAACGCATACGCCCTTTTTGGCCAAGTGCATCATTGTCGACGTTCTGCCTCTTTTCCTATGCTTTCAATGCAATTCCAGTGTACCCCCTGAAATCGTTTTCCTGCAATTCTGCCCTGCGTTCAAGTCCTCTTCGCAGCCTTCCTTCAATATACATTTTGGACGATAGCTGTCATTTATAACTCTGCAGGTTTGTGAATTACAGTGCCCCTGAGCTCCTTTCTTCAAATCGCTTTCTTGTGAGCTGGCCGCAAACCCGCAGGATTGCTTCAGGCCCAAATCTGGTTCCGGCACGGCATGCTGAGTCTTTGGTTAATTCCTCTTCCTGGTGGAAATGAGCATTAAATTTGCCCGTGCAGACACCTACAGCTAGATTCTCATTGGTTCTCCCTATTCCTATTCATCTTGCGCAGAAATTGCAAACTGTCGCAAACAGGAGGTTAAAGGCACTGACTCTCCAAGTGGGGAGAGTGTTAGTAAAGGTTCTGGAATTGTGAACCCGAGTAAAAGGGGCAAAAACTGAGATGCATTTGAAAACGTTTCCCAGTCACACGGTGCACCATAATGTGGGTTTCCCATGCATGTTTTAGCTGAAGGAAGAATCGCTTAACCTGGAGAGTTGGGATCCATGGAATGGGTACCATGCAGTATGACTTCAAATGGTCTGCATTTGCTCATCGAACCTCACCAATGCTATCAGCCCGAAGTGTCCAACCTTATGTCTCACTCAGCTCTGGGTTTAGATGAAGTAAATCCAGGTTGCATCACAAGCCCTGAATGAATTATTTAAGAATTGCTCTCTATTTCACTGCCATTGTGTTTTGTTTTTGTAATTCATTTTGATAATAGGATTTATCGGATTTTCTCTGCTGCCTTCATGCAGCTGTACACACGCTTGATTCTCTTATGGAGACATATAAATCCATGGGTTTGAAGATTCTTACTAGTCAGGTGTATTCCTAGGCATTGAATATAGGGTGTTTAGCCCATTTCGTTGAGCAAGGGGTAGGTCTTGACTATTACGTATTTGATGTATGGAATGGTATGTGTGCTAATTTCTATCTCTGGTTTTATGCAGCACCCCAACTCACCTTTCCCCTTAAGCAAACATAAGTTGGTTTTCTAAATTTGAGACCCTGTTCTCATTTGTAATTCAGTTCATGTGTAGCCAAGATTACATTCCGTGTATTAGTGATATCTTATGATGTTTCATTTTCTGTGTGACTTATTTCACTTAGAATCATCGTACCTGAATCCACTCATTATGCCACGATGGGCCAGATGACATAGATTTCATTGGTGAGTGATATTCCATTGTACGTACGTACCACAACTTCTTTATCCATTTTTCGCTTTCTGGGATATTTAACTTGTACCGTAGACGAGTTTCTTGCAAACAGAGACGTCTGAAACTTTGGGGTGGCTGTGTGTTTTTGATTTTAATTTCCCTAAGCTATAGGATCATAAGTGGAAGTGCCGTAGGCTCCGTTGCTTTGTTTTTTAGGTGTTTCAGGAAACACCATACACTTCTTCAGAGTGGCTCTTGGCAATTTACATCCCACCCTTCAGCATAACAAGGCTCCCTGTTCTCCATGGTCTGTGCTGCATTTCTGGATTTTACACTTTTTTCAGATGGCCCTTTTGACCGGGGGGCAGTGAGACTTCATTGTAGTGCAGATTTCTTTAACATGCTTGCTTGGTTTGCCAAAAGGGCGTATGCGTTTTTTCCTGAATATATTCCGGAAAAAACGCATACGCCCTTTTTGTCCAATTGCATCATTGTTGACGTTCTGCTTCTTTTCCTATGCTTTAAGTGCAATTCCAGTCTACCCACTGAAATCGTTTTCCTGCAATTCTGCCCCGCTTTCAAGTCCTCTTCGCAGCCTTGCTTCAATATAGTTTTGGACGATAGCTGTCATTTATAACTCTGCAGGTTTGTGAATTACAGTGCCCCTGAGCTCCTTTCTTCAAATCGCTTTCTTGTGAGCTGGCCGCAAACCCGCAGGATTGCTTCAGGCCATAATCTGGTTCCGGCAGGGCATGCTGAGCCTTTGGTTAATTCCTCTTCCTGGTGGGGAATGAGCGTTAAATTTGCCCGTGCAGACACCTACAGCTAGTCTCTCATTGGTTCTCCCTATTCCTGTTCATCTTGCGCAGAATTTGCAAACTGTGCCAAACTGCAGGTTAAAGGCACTGACTCTCCAAGCGGGGAGAGTGTTAGTAAAGGGTCTGGAATTGTGAACCCGAGTAAAAGGGGACGAAAACTGAGATGCATTTGAAAACGTTTCCCGGTCACACGGTGCACCATACTGTGGGTTTCCCATGCATGTTTTAGCTGAAGGAAGAATCGCTTAAACCTGGAGATTTGGGACCCTTGGAATTGGTACCATGCAGTATGACTTCAAATGGTCTGCATTTGCTCATCGAACCTCACCAATGTTATCAGCCCGAAGTGTACAACCTTATGTCTCACACAGCTCTGGGTGTAGATGAGGTAAATGCAGGTTGCATCACAAGCCCTGAATGAATTATTTAAGAATTGCTCTCTATTTCACTGTCATTGTGTTTTGTTTTTGTAATTCATTTTGATAATAGGATTTATCGGATTTTCTCTGCTGCCTTCATGCAGCTGTACACACGCTTGAATCTCTTATGGAGACATATAAATCCATGGGTTTGAAGATTCTTACTAGTCTGGTGTATTCCTAGGCATTGAATAGAGGGTGTTTAGCCCATTTCGTTCAGCAAGGGGTAGGTCTTGACTATTACGTATGTGACGTATGGAATGGTATCTGTGCTAATTTCTATGTCTGGTTTTATGCAGCACCCCAACTCACCTTTCCCCTTAAGCAAACATAAGTTGGTTTTCAAAATTTGAGACCCTGTTCTGTTTTGTAATTCAGTTCATGTGTAGCCAAGTTTATATTCCGTGTATTAGTGATATCTTATGATGTTTCATTTTCTGTGTGACTTATTTCACTTAGAATCATCGTACCTGAATCCACTCATTATGCCACGACGGGCCAAATGACATAGATTTCATTGGTGAGTGATATTCCATTGTACGTACGTACCACAACTTCTTTATCCATTTTTCGCTTTCTGGGATATTTAACTTGTACCGTAGACGAGTTTCTTGCAAACAGAGCCGTCTGAAACTTTGGGGTGGCTGTGTGTTTTTGATTTTAATTTCCCTAAGCTATAGGACCATAAGTGGAAGTGCCGTAGGCTCTCTTGCTTTGTTTTTTAGGTGTTTCAGGAAACACCATACACTTCTTCAGAGTGGCTCTTGGCAATTTACATCCCACCCATCAGCATAACAAGGCTCCCTGTTCTCCATGGTCTGTGCTGCATTTCTGGATTTTACACTTTTTTCAGATGGCCCTTTTGACCGGGGGGCAGTGAGACTTCATTGTAGTGCAGATTTCTTTAACATGCTTGCTTGGTTTGCCAAAAGGGCGTATGCGTTTTTTCCTGAATATATTCCGGAAAAAACGCATACGCCCTTTTTGTCCAAGTGCATCATTGTTGACGTTCTGCCTCTTTTCCTATGCTTTAAGTGTAATTCCAGTCTACCCCCTGAAATCGTTTTCCTGCAATTCTGCCCCGCTTTCAAGTCCTCTTCGCAGCCTTGCTTCAATATAGTTTTGGACGATAGCTGTCATTTATAACTCTGCAGGTTTGTGAATTACAGTGCCCCTGAGCTCCTTTCTTCAAATCGCTTTCTTGAGAGCTGGCCGCAAACCCGCAGGATTGCTTCAGGCCCTAATCTGGTTCCGGCACGGCATGCTGAGCCTTTGGTTAATTCCTCTTCCTGGTTGGAAATGAGCGTTAAATTTGCCCGTGCAGACACCTACAGCTAGTCTCTCATTGGTTCTCCTTATTCCTGTTCATCTTGCGCAAAAATTGCAAACTGTGCCAAACAGGAGGTTAAAGGCACTGAGTCTCCAAGTGGGGAGAGTGTTAGTAAAGGGTCTGGAATTGTGAACCCGAGTAAAAGGGGACAAAAACTGAGATGCATTTGAAAACGTTTCCCGGTCACACGGTGCACCATACTGTGGGTTTCCCATGCATGCTTTAGCTGAAGGAAGAATCGCTTAAACCTGGAGAGTTAGGACCCATGGAATGGGTACCATGCAGTATGACTTCAAATGGTCTGCATTTGCTCATCGAACCTCACCAATGCTATCAGCCCGAAGTGTCCAACCTTATGTCTCACTCAGCTCTGGGTTTTGATGAGGTAAATGCAGGTTGCATCACAAGCCCTGAATGAATTATTTAAGCATTGCTCTCTATTTCACTGTCATTGTGTTTTGTTTTTGTAATTCATTTTGATAATAGGATTTATCGGATTTTCTCTGCTGCCTTCATGCAGCTGTACACAGGCTTGATTCTCTTATGGAGACATATAAATCCATGGGTTTGAAGATTCTTACTAGTCAGGTGTATTCCTAGGCGTTGAATATAGGGTGTTTAGCCCATTTCGTTGAGCAAGTGGTACGTCTTGACTATTACGTATTTGACATATGGAATGGTATCTGTGCTAATTTCTAACTCTGGTTTTATGCAGCACCCCAACTCACCTTTCCCCTTACGCAAACATAAGTTGGTTTTCTAAATTTGAGACCCTGTTCTGTTTTGTAATTCAGGTCATGTGTAGCCAAGATTACATTCCGTGTATTAGTGATATGATGTTTCATTTTCTGTGTGACTTATTTCACTTAGAATCATTGTACATGAATCCACTCATTATGCCACGACGGGCCTGATGATATAGATTTCATTGGTGAGTGATATTCTATTGTACGTACGTACCACAATTTCTTTATCCATTTTTCGCTTTCTGGGATATTTAACTTGTACCGTAGACGAGGTTCATGTGAAGAGAGCCGTCTGAAACTTTGGGGTGGCTGTGTGTTTTTGGTTTTAATATCCCTAAGCTATAGGACCATAAGTGGAAGTGCCGTAGGCTCTCTTGCTTTGTTTTTTAGGTGTTTCAGGAAACACCATACACTTCTCCAGAGTGTCTCTTGGCAATTTACATCCCACCCATCAGCATAACAAGGCTCCCTGTTCTCCATGGCCTGTACTGCCTTTCTGGATTTTACACTTTTTTCAGATGGCCCTTTTGACCGGGGGGCAGTGAGACTTCATTGTAGTGCAGATTTCTTTAACATGCTTACTTGGTTGGCCAGAAAGTGCGTATGCGTTTTTTCCTGAATATATTCCGGAAAAAACGCATATGCCCTTTTTGGCCAAGTGCATCATTGTCGACGTTCTGCCTCTTTTCCTATGCTTTAAATGCAATTCCAGTCTACACCTTGAAATCGTTTTCCTGCAATTCTGCCCCGCTTTCAAGTCCTCTTCGCAGCCTTCCTTCAATATATTATTGGACGATAGCTGTCATTTATAAATCTGCAGGTGTGTGAATTACAGTGCCCCTGAGCTCCTTTCTTCAAATCGCTTTCTTGTGAGCTGGCCGCAAACCCTCAGGATTGCTTCAGGCCCTAATCTGTTTCCGGCACGGCATGCTGAGCGTTTGGTTAATTCCTATTCCTGGTTGGAAATGAGCGTTAAATTTGCCCGTGCAGACACCTACAGCTAGGCTCTCATTGGTTCTCCCTATTCCTGTTCATCTTGCGCAGAAATTGCAAACTGTGCCAAACAGCAGGTTACAGGCACTGGCTCTCCATGTGGGGAGAGTGTTAGTAAAGCGTCTGGAATTGTGAACCCGACTAAATGGGGACGAAAACTGAGATGCATTTGAAAACGTTTCCCGGTCACACGGTGCACCATACTGTGGGTTTCCCATGCATGTTTTAGCTGAAGGAAGAATCGCTTAAACCTGGAGAGTTGGGACCCACGGAATGGGTACCATGCAGTATGACTTCAAATGGTCTGCATTTGCTCATCGAACCTCACCAATGCTATCAGCCCGAAGTGTCCAACCTTATGTCTCACTCAGCTCTGGGTGTAGATGAGGTAAATCCAGGTTGCATCACAAGCCCTGAATGAATTATTTAAGAATTGCTCTCTATTTCACTGTCATTGTGTTTTCTTTTTATAATTCATTTTGATAATGGGATTTATCGGATTGTCTCTGCTGCCTTCATGCAGCTGTACACACGCTTGATTCTCTTATGGAGACATATAAATCCATGGGTTTGAAGATTCTTTCTAGTCAGGTGTATTCCTAGGCGTTGAATATAGGGTGCTTAGCCCATTTGGTTGAGCAAGGGGTAGGTCTTGACTATTACATATTTGACGTATGGAATGGTATCTGTGCTAATTTCTATCTCTGGTTTTATGCAGGCCCCCAACTCACCTTTCCCCTTAAGCAAACATAAGTTGGTTTTCTTAATTTGAGACCCTGTTCTGTTTTGTAATTCAGTTCATGTGTAGCCAAGATTACATTCCGTGTATTAGTGACATCTTATGATGTTTCATTTTCTGTGTGACTTATTTCACTTAGAATCATCATACCTGAATCCACTCATTATGCCAGGACGGGCCAGATGACATAGACTTCATTGGTGAGTGATATTCCATTGTACGTATGTACCACAACTTCTTTATCCATTTTTTGCATTCTGGGATATTTAACTTGTACCGTAGACGAGGTTCTTGTAAACAGAGCCGTCTGAAACTTTGGGGTGGCTGTGTGTTTTTGATTTTAATTTCCCTAAGCTATAGGACCATATGTGGAAGTGCTGTAGGCTCCTTTGGCTTGTGTTTTAGGTGTTTCAGGAAACACCATACACTTCTCCAGAGTGGCTGTTGGCAATTTACATCCCACCCATCAGCATAACCAGGCTCCCTGTTCTCCACGGCCTGTGCTGCATTTCTGGATTTTACACTTTTTTCAGATGGCCCTTTTGACCGGGGGGCAGTGAGACTTCATTGTAGTGCAGATTTCTTTAACATGCTTGCTTGGTTGGCCAAAAAGTGCGTATGCGTTTTTTCCTGAATATATTCCGAAAAAGACGCATACGCACTTTTTGGCCAAGTGCATCATTGTCGACGTTCTGCCTCTTTTCCTATGCTTTCAGTGCAATTCCAGTGTACCCCCTGAAATCGTTTTCCTGCAATTCTGCCCTGCGTTTAAGTCCTCTTCGCAGCCTTCCTTCAATATATTTTTGGACGATAGCTGTCATTTATAACTCTGCAGGTTTGTGAATTACAGTGCCCCTGAGCTCCTTTCTTCAAATCGCTTTCTTGTGAGCTGGCCGCAAACCTGCAGGATTGCTTCAGGCCCTAATCTGGTTCCGGCACGGCATGCTGAGCCTTTGGTTAATTCCTCTTCCTGGTGGAAATGAGCATTAAATTTGCCCGTGCAGACACCTACAGCTACTTTCTCATTGGTTCTCCCTATTCCTATTCATCTTGCGCAGAAATTGCAAACTGTCGCAAACAGGAGGTTAAAGGCACTGACTCTCTAAGTGGGGAGAGTGTTAGTAAAGGGTCTGGAATTGTGAACCCGAGTAAAAGGGGCAAAAACTGAGATGCATTTGAAAACGTTTTCCGGTCACACGGTGCACCATACTGTGGGTTTCCCGTGCATGTTTTAGCTGAAGGAAGAATCGCTTAAACCTGGAGAGTTGGGACCCATGGAATGGGTACCATGCAGTATGACTTAAAATGGTCTGCATTTGCTCATCGAACCTCACCAATGCTATCAGCCCGAAGTGTCCAACCTTATGTCTCACTCAGCTCAGGGTTTAAATGAGGTAAATACAGGTTGCATCACAAGCCCTGAATGAATTATTTAAGAATTGCTCTCTATTTCACTGCCATTGTGTTTTGTTTTTGTAATTCATTTTGATAATAGGATTTATCGGATTTTCTCTGCTGCCTTCATGCAGCTGTACACACGCTTGATTCTCTTATGGAGACATATAAATCCATGGGTTTGAAGATTCTTACTAGTCAGGTGTATTCCTAGGCGTTGAATATAGGGTGTTTAGCCCATTTCGTTGAGCAAGGGGTAGGTCTTGACTATTACATATTTGACGTATGGAATGGTATCTGTGCTAATTTCTATCTCTGGTTTTATGCAGCACCCCAACTCACCTTTCCCCTTAAGCAAACATAAGTTGGTTTTCTAAATTTGAGACCCTGTTCTGTTTTGTAATTCAGTTCATGTGTAGCCAAGATTACATTCGGTGTATTAGTGATATCTTATGATGTTTCATTTTCTGTGTGACTTATTTCACTTAGAATCATCATACCTGAATCCACTCATTATGCCACCACGGGCCAGATGACATAGATTTCATTGGTGAGTGATATTCCATTGTACGTACTTACCACAACTTCTTTATCCATTTTTCGCTTTCTGGGATATGTAACTTGTACCGTAGACGAGGTTCTTGTAAACAGAGCCGTCTGAAACTTTGGGGTGGATGTGTGTTTTTGATTTTAATTTCCCTAAGCTATAGGACCATAAGTGGAAGTGCCGTAGGCTCCGTTGCTTTGTTTTTTAGGTGTTTCAGGAAACACCATACAATTCTTCAGAGTGGCTCTTGACAATTTACATCCCACCCATCAGCATAACAAGGCTCCCTGTTCTCCATGGCCTGTGCTGCATTTCTGGATTTTACACTTTTTTCAGATGGCCCTTTTGACCGGGGGGCAGTGAGACTTCATTGTAGTGCAGATTTCTTTCACATGCTTGCTTGGTTGGCCAAAAAGTGCGTATGCGTTTTTTCCTGAATATATTCAGGAAAAAACGCATATGCCCTTTTTGTCCAAGTGCATCATTGTCGACGTTCTACCTCTATTCCTATGCTTTAAATGCAACTCCAGTCTACCCCCTGAAATCGTTTTCCTGCAATTCTGTCCCGCTTTCAAGTCCTCTTCGCAGCCTTCCTTCAATATATTTTTGGACGATAGCTGTCATTTATAACTCTGCAGGTTTGTGAATTACAGTGCCCCTGAGCTCTTTTCTTCAAATCCCTTTCTTGTGAGCTGGCCGCAAACCCACAGGATTGCTTCAGGCCCTAATCTGGCTCCGGCACGGCATGCTGAGCCTTTGGTTAATTCCTCTTCCTGGTGGGACATGAGCATTAAATTTGCCCGTGCAGACACCTACAGCTAGTCTCTCATTGGTTCTCCCTATTCCTGTTCATCTTGCGCAGAAAGTGCAAACTGTGCCAAACAGCAGGTTACAGGCACTGGCTCTCCAAGTGGGGAGAGTGTTAGTAAAGCGTCTGGAATTGTGAACCCGACTAAATGGGGACGAAAACTGTGATGCATTTGAAAACGTTTCCCGGTGACACGGTACACCATACTGTGGGTTTCCCATGCATGTTTTAGCTGAAGGAAGAATGGCTTAAACCTGGAGAGTTGGGACCCATGGAATGGGTACCATGCAGTATGACTTCAAATGGTCTGCATTTGCTCATCGAACCTCACCAATGCTATCAGCCCGAAGTGTCCAACCTTATGTCTCACTCAGCTCTGGGTGTAGATGAGGTAAATCCAGGTTGCATCACAAGCCCTGAATGAATTATTTAAGAATTGCTCTCTATTTCACTGTCATTGTGTTTTGTTTTTGTAATTCATTTTGATAGTGGGATTTATCGGATTTTCTCTGCTGCCTTCATGCAGCTGTACACACGCTTGATTCTCTTATGCAGACATATAAATCCATGGGTTTGAAGATTCTTTCTAGTCAGGTGTATTCCTAGGCGTTGAATATAGGGTGTTTAGCCCATTTGGTTGAGCAAGGGGTAGGTCTTGACTATTACATATTTGACGTATGGAATGGTATCTGTGCTAATTTCTATCTCTGGTTTTATGCAGCACCCCAACTCACCTTTCCCCTTAAGCAAACATAAGTTGGTTTTCTAAATTTGAGACCCTGTTCTGTTTTGTAATTCAGTTCATGTGTAGCCAAGATTACATTCGGTGTATTAGTGATATCTTATGATGTTTCATTTTCTGTGTGACTTATTTCACTTAGAATCATCATACCTGAATCCACTCATTATGCCACCACGGGCCAGATGACATAGATTTCATTGGTGAGTGATATTCCATTGTACGTACTTACCACAACTTCTTTATCCATTTTTCGCTTTCTGGGATATGTAACTTGTACCGTAGACGAGGTTCTTGTAAACAGAGCCGTCTGAAACTTTGGGGTGGATGTGTGTTTTTGATTTTAATTTCCCTAAGCTATAGGACCATAAGTGGAAGTGCCGTAGGCTCCGTTGCTTTGTTTTTTAGGTGTTTCAGGAAACACCATACAATTCTTCAGAGTGGCTCTTGACAATTTACATCCCACCCATCAGCATAACAAGGCTCCCTGTTCTCCATGGCCTGTGCTGCATTTCTGGATTTTACACTTTTTTCAGATGGCCCTTTTGACCGGGGGGCAGTGAGACTTCATTGTAGTGCAGATTTCTTTCACATGCTTGCTTGGTTGGCCAAAAAGTGCGTATGCGTTTTTTCCTGAATATATTCAGGAAAAAACGCATATGCCCTTTTTGTCCAAGTGCATCATTGTCGACGTTCTACCTCTATTCCTATGCTTTAAATGCAACTCCAGTCTACCCCCTGAAATCGTTTTCCTGCAATTCTGTCCCGCTTTCAAGTCCTCTTCGCAGCCTTCCTTCAATATATTTTTGGACGATAGCTGTCATTTATAACTCTGCAGGTTTGTGAATTACAGTGCCCCTGAGCTCTTTTCTTCAAATCGCTTTCTTGTGAGCTGGCCGCAAACCCACAGGATTGCTTCAGGCCCTAATCTGGCTCCGGCACGGCATGCTGAGCCTTTGGTTAATTCCTCTTCCTGGTGGGACATGAGCATTAAATTTGCCCGTGCAGACACCTACAGCTAGTCTCTCATTGGTTCTCCCTATTCCTGTTCATCTTGCGCAGAAAGTGCAAACTGTGCCAAACAGCAGGTTATAGGCACTGGCTCTCCAAGTGGGGAGAGTGTTAGTAAAGCGTCTGGAATTGTGAACCCGACTAAATGGGGACGAAAACTGAGATGCATTTGAAAACGTTTCCCGGTGACACGGTACACCATACTGTGGGTTTCCCATGCATGTTTTAGCTGAAGGAAGAATGGCTTAAACCTGGAGAGTTGGGACCCATGGAATGGGTACCATGCAGTATGACTTCAAATGGTCTGCATTTGCTCATCGAACCTCACCAATGCTATCAGCCCGAAGTGTCCAACCTTATGTCTCACTCAGCTCTGGGTGTAGATGAGGTAAATCCAGGTTGCATCACAAGCCCTGAATGAATTATTTAAGAATTGCTCTCTATTTCACTGTCATTGTGTTTTGTTTTTGTAATTCATTTTGATAGTGGGATTTATCGGATTTTCTCTGCTGCCTTCATGCAGCTGTACACACGCTTGATTCTCTTATGCAGACATATAAATCCATGGGTTTGAAGATTCTTTCTAGTCAGGTGTATTCCTAGGCGTTGAATATAGGGTGTTTAGCCCATTTGGTTGAGCAAGGGGTAGGTCTTGACTATTACATATTTGACGTATGGAATGGTATCTGTGCTAATTTCTATCTCTGGTTTTATGCAGCACCCCAACTCACCTTTCCCCTTAAGCAAACATAAGTTGGTTTTCTAAATTTGAGACCCTGTTCTGTTTTGTAATTCAGTTCATGTGTAGCCAAGATTACATTCCGTGTATTAGTGACAACTTATGATGTTTCATTTTCTGTGTGATTTATTTCACTTAGAATCATCGTACCTGAAACCACTCATTATGCCACCACGGGCCAGATGACATAGATTTCATTGGTGAGTGATATTCCATTGTACGTACGTACCACAACTTCTTTATCCATTTTTCGCTTTCTGGGATATTTAACTTGTACCGTAGACGAGGTTCTTGTAAACAGAGCCGTCTGAAACTTTGGGGTGGCTGTGTGTTTTTGATTTTAATTTCCCTAAGCTATAGGACCATAAGTGGAAGTGCCGTAGGCTCCGTTGCTTTGTTTTTTAGGTGTTTCAGGAAACACCATACACTTCTCCAGAGAGGCTGTTGGCAATTTACATCCCACCCATCAGCATAACAAGGCTCCCTGTTCTCCATGGCCTGTGCTGCATTTCTGGATTTTACACTTTTTTCAGATGGCCCTTTTGACCGGGGGGCAGTGAGACTTCATTGTAGTGCAGATTTCTTTAACATGCTTGCTTGGTTGGCCAAAAAGGGCGTATGCGTTTTTTCCTGAATATATTCCGAAAAAGACGCATACGCCCTTTTTGGCCAAGTGCATCATTGTCGACGTTCTGCCTCTTTTCCTATGCTTTAAATGCAATTCCAGTCTACCCCCTGAAATCGTTTTCCTGCAATTCTGCCCCGCTTTCAAGTCCTCTTCGCAGCCTTCCTTCAATATATTTTTGGACGATAGCTGTCATTTATAACTCTGCAGGTTTGTGACTTACAGTGCCCCTGAGCTCCTTTCTTCAAATCGCTTTCTTGTGAGCTGGCCGCAAACCGGCAGGGTTGCTTCATGCCCTAATATGGTTCCGGCACGGCATGCTGAGCGTTTAGTTAATTCCTATTCCTGGTTGGAAATGAGCGTTAAATTTGCCCGTGCAGACACCTACAGCTAGGCTCTCATTGGTTCTCCCTATTCCTGTTCATCTTGCGCAGAAATTGAAAACTGTGCCAAACAGCAGGTTAAAGGCACTGACTCTCCAAGTGGGGAGAGTGTTAGTAAAGGGTCTGGAATGGTGAACCCGTGTAAAAGGGGCCGAAAACTGAGATGCATTTGAAAACGTTTCCCGGTCACACGGTGCACCATACTGTGGGTTTCCCATGCATGTTTTAGCTGAAGGAAGAATCGCTTAAACCTGGAGAGTTGGGACCCACGGAATGGGTACCATGCAGTATGACTTCAAATGATCTGCATTTTCTCATCGAACCTCACCAATGCTATCAGCCCGAAGTGTCCAACTTTATGTCTCACACAGCTCTGGGACTAGATGAGGTAAATCCAGGTTGCATCACAAGCCCTGAATGAATTATTTAAGCATTGCTCTCTATTTCACTGTCATTGTGTTTTGTTTTTTAATTCATTTTGATAATAGGATTTATCGGATTTTCTCTGCTGCATTCATGCAGCTGTATACACGCTTGATTCTCTTATGGAGACATATAAATCCATGGGTTTGAAGATTCTTACTAGTCAGGTGTATTCCTAGGCGTTGAATATAGGGTGTTTAGCCCATTTCGTTGAGCAAGGGGTAGGTCTTGACTATTACATATTTGACGTATGGAATGGTATCTGTGCTAATTTCTATCTCTGGTTTTATGCAGCACCCCAACTCACCTTTCCCCTTAAGCAAACATAAGTTGGTTTTCTAAATTTGAGGCCCTGTTCTGTTTAGTAATTCAGTTCATGTGTAGCCAAGATTATATTTGGTGTATTAGTGATATCTTATGATGTTTCATTTTCTGTGTGACTTATTTCACTTAGAATCATCATACCTGAATCCACTCATTATGCCAGGACGGGCCAGATGACATAGATTTCATTGGTGAGTGATATTCCATTGTACGTACGTACCACAACTTCTTTATCCATTTTTCGCTTTCTGGGATATTTAACTTGTACCGTAGACGAGGTTCTTGAAATCAGAGCCGTCTGAAACTCTGGGGTGGCTGTGTGTTTTTGATTTTAATTTCCCTAAGCTATAGGACCATATGTGGAAGTGCTGTAGGCTCCTTTGGCTTGTGTTTTAGGTGTTTCAGGAAACACCATACACTTCTCCAGAGTGGCTGTGGCAATTTACATCCCACCCATCAGCATAACCAGGCTCCCTGTTCTCCGTGGCCTGTGCTGCATTTCTGGATTTTACACTCTTTTCAGATGGCCCTTTTGACCGGGGGGCAGTGAGACTTCATTTTAGTGCAGATTTCTTTAACATGCTTGCTTGGTTGGCCAAAAAGTGCGTATGCGTTTTTTCCTGAATACATTCAGGAAAAAACGCATACGCACTTTTTGGCCAAGTGCATCATTGTCGACGTTCTGCCTCTTTTCCTATGCTTTCAATGCAATTGCAGTGTACCCCCTGAAATCGTTTTCCTGCAATTCTGCCCTGCGTTCAAGTCCTCTTCGCAGCCTTCCTTCAATATATTTTTGGACGATAGCTGTCATTTATAACTCTGCAGGTTTGTGAATTACAGTGCCCCTGAGCTCCTTTCTTCAAATCGCTTTCTTGTGAGCTGGCCGCAAACCCGCAGGATTGCTTCAGGCCCTAATCTGGTTCCGGCACGGCATGCTGAGCCTTTGGTTAATTCCTCTTCCTGGTGGAAATGAGCATTAAATTTGCCCGTGCAGACACCTACAGCTAGTTTCTCATTGGTTCTCCCTATTCGTATTCATCTTGCCCAAAAATTGCAAACTGTCGCAAACAGGAGGTTAAAGGCACTGACTCTCCAAGTGGGGAGAGTGTTAGTAAAGGGTCCGGAATTGTGAACCCGAGTAAAAGGGGCAAAAACTGAGATGCATTTGAAAACGTTTCCCGGTCACACGGTGCACCATACTGTGGGTTTCCCATCATGTTTTAGCTGAAGGAAGAATCGCTTAAACTGGAGAGTTGGGACCCATGGAATGGGTACCATGCAGTATGACTTCAAATGGTCTGCATTTGCTCATCGAACCTCACCAATGCTATCAGCCCGAAGTGTCCAACCTTATGTCTCACTCAGCTCTGGGTTTTGATGAGGTAAATGCAGGTTGCATCACAAGCCCTGAATGAATTATTTAAGCATTGCTCTCTATTTCACTGTCATTGTGTTTTGTTTTTGTAATTCATTTTGATAATAGGATTTATCGGATTTTCTCTGCTGCCTTCATGCAGCTGTACACAGGCTTGATTCTCTTATGGAGACATATAAATCCATGGGTTTGAAGATTCTTACTAGTCAGGTGTATTCCTAGGCGTTGAATATAGGGTGTTTAGCCCATTTCGTTGAGCAAGTGGTACGTCTTGACTATTACGTATTTGACATATGGAATGGTATCTGTGCTAATTTCTAACTCTGGTTTTATGCAGCACCCCAACTCACCTTTCCCCTTACGCAAACATAAGTTGGTTTTCTAAATTTGAGACCCTGTTCTGTTTTGTAATTCAGGTCATGTGTAGCCAAGATTACATTCCGTGTATTAGTGATATGATGTTTCATTTTCTGTGTGACTTATTTCACTTAGAATCATTGTACCTGAATCCACTCATTATGCCACGACGGGCCTGATGATATAGATTTCATTGGTGAGTGATATTCCATTGTACGTACGTACCACAATTTCTTTATCCATTTTTTGCTTTCTGGGATATTTAACTTGTACCGTAGACGAGGTTCATGTGAAGAGAGCCGTCTGAAACTTTGGGGTGGCTGTGTGTTTTTGGTTTTAATATCCCTAAGCTATAGGACCATAAGTGGAAGTGCCGTAGGCTCTCTTGCTTTGTTTTTTAGGTGTTTCAGGAAACACCATACACTTCTCCAGAGTGTCTCTTGGCAATTTACATCCCACCCATCAGCATAACAAGGCTCCCTGTTCTCCATGGCCTGTACTGCCTTTCTGGATTTTACACTTTTTTCAGATGGCCCTTTTGACCGGGGGGCAGTGAGACTTCATTGTAGTGCAGATTTCTTTAACATGCTTACTTGGTTGGCCAGAAAGTGCGTATGCGTCTTTTCCTGAATATATTCCGGAAAAAACGCATATGCCCTTTTTGGCCAAGTGCATCATTGTCGACGTTCTGCCTCTTTTCCTATGCTTTAAATGCAATTCCAGTCTACACCTTGAAATCGTTTTCCTGCAATTCTGCCCCGCTTTCAAGTCCTCTTCGCAGCCTTCCTTCAATATATTATTGGACGATAGCTGTCATTTATAAATCTGCAGGTGTGTGAATTACAGTGCCCCTGAGCTCCTTTCTTCAAATCGCTTTCTTGTAAGCTGGCCACAAACCCTCAGGATTGCTTCAGGCCCTAATCTGTTTCCGGCACGGCATGCTGAGCGTTTGGTTAATTCCTATTCCTGGTTGGAAATGAGCGTTAAATTTGCCCGTGCAGACACCTACAGCTAGGCTCTCATTGGTTCTCCCTATTCCTGTTCATCTTGCGCAGAAATTGCAAACTGTGCCAAACAGCAGGTTACAGGCACTGGCTCTCCATGTGGGGAGAGTGTTAGTAAAGCGTCTGGAATTGTGAACCCGACTAAATGGGGACGAAAACTGAGATGCATTTGAAAACGTTTCCCGGTCACACGGTTCACCATACTGTGGGTTTCCCATGCATGTTTTAGCTGAAGGAAGAATCGCTTAAACCTGGAGAGTTGGGACCCACGGAATGGGTACCATGCAGTATGACTTCAAATGGTCTGCATTTGCTCATCGAACCTCACCAATGCTATCAGCCCGAAGTGTCCAACCTTATGTCTCACTCAGCTCTGGGTGTAGATGAGGTAAATCCAGGTTGCATCACAAGCCCTGAATGAATTATTTAAGAATTGCTCTCTATTTCACTGTCATTGTGTTTTCTTTTTATAATTCATTTTGATAATGGGATTTATCGGATTGTCTCTGCTGCCTTCATGCAGCTGTACACACGCTTGATTCTCTTATGGAGACATATAAATCCATGGGTTTGAAGATTCTTTCTAGTCAGGTGTATTCCTAGGCGTTGAATATAGGGTGCTTAGCCCATTTGGTTGAGCAAGGGGTAGGTCTTGACTATTACATATTTGACGTATGGAATGGTATCTGTGCTAATTTCTATCTCTGGTTTTATGCAGGCCCCCAACTCACCTTTCCCCTTAAGCAAACATAAGTTGGTTTTCTTAATTTGAGGCCCTGTTCTGTTTTGTAATTCAGTTCATGTGTAGCCAAGATTACATTCCGTGTATTAGTGACATCTTATGATGTTTCATTTTCTGTGTGACTTATTTCACTTAGAATCATCATACCTGAATCCACTCATTATGCCAGGACGGGCCAGATGACATAGACTTCATTGGTGAGTGATATTCCATTGTACGTATGTACCACAACTTCTTTATCCATTTTTTGCATTCTGGGATATTTAACTTGTACCGTAGACGAGGTTCTTGTAAACAGAGCCGTCTGAAACTTTGGGGTGGCTGTGTGTTTTTGATTTTAATTTCCCTAAGCTATAGGACCATATGTGGAAGTGCTGTAGGCTCCTTTGGCTTGTGTTTTAGGTGTTTCAGGAAACACCATACACTTCTCCAGAGTGGCTGTTGGCAATTTACATCCCACCCATCAGCATAACCAGGCTCCCTGTTCTCCATGGCCTGTGCTGCATTTCTGGATTTTACACTTTTTTCAGATGGCCCTTTTGACCGGGGGGCAGTGAGACTTCATTGTAGTGCAGATTTCTTTAACATGCTTGCTTGGTTGGCCAAAAAGTGCGTATGCGTTTTTTCCTGAATTCATATTCAGGAAAAAACGCATACGCACTTTTTGGCCAAGTGCATCATTGTCGACGTTCTGCCTCTTTTCCTATGCTTTCAGTGCAATTCCAGTGTACCCCCTGAAATCGTTTTCCTGCAATTCTGCCCTGCGTTTAAGTCCTCTTCGCAGCCTTCCTTCAATATATTTTTGGACGATAGCTGTCATTTATAACTCTGCAGGTTTGTGAATTACAGTGCCCCTGAGCTCCTTTCTTCAAATCGCTTTCTTGTGAGCTGGCCGCAAACCCGCAGGATTGCTTCAGGCCCTAATCTGGTTCCGGCACGGCATGCTGAGCCTTTGGTTAATTCCTCTTCCTGGTGGAAATGAGCATTAAATTTGCCCGTGCAGACACCTATAGCTACTTTCTCATTGGTTCTCCCTATTCCTATTCATCTTGCGCAGAAATTGCAAACTGTCGCAAACAGGAGGTTAAAGGCACTGACTCTCTAAGTGGGGAGAGTGTTAGTAAAGGGTCTGGAATTGTGAACCCGAGTAAAAGGGGCAAAAACTGAGATGCATTTGAAAACGTTTTCCGGTCACACGGTGCACCATACTGTGGGTTTCCCGTGCATGTTTTAGCTGAAGGAAGAATCGCTTAAACCTGGAGAGTTGGGACCCATGGAATGGGTACCATGCAGTATGACTTAAAATGGTCTGCATTTGCTCATCGAACCTCACCAATGCTATCAGCCCGAAGTGTCCAACCTTATGTCTCACTCAGCTCAGGGTTTAAATGAGGTAAATACAGGTTGCATCACAAGCCCTGAATGAATTATTTAAGAATTGCTCTCTATTTCACTGCCATTGTGTTTTGTTTTTGTAATTCATTTTGATAATAGGATTTATCGGATTTTCTCTGCTGCCTTCATGCAGCTGTACACACGCTTGATTCTCTTATGGAGACATATAAATCCATGGGTTTGAAGATTCTTACTAGTCAGGTGTATTCCTAGGCATTGAATATAGGGTGTTTAGCCCATTTCGTTGAGCAAGGGGTAGGTCTTGACTATTACATATTTGACGTATGGAATGGTATCTGTGCTAATTTCTATCTCTGGTTTTATGCAGCACCCCAACTCACCTTTCCCCTTAAGCAAACATAAGTTGGTTTTCTAAATTTGAGACCCTGTTCTGTTTTGTAATTCAGTTCATGTGTAGCCAAGATTACATTCGGTGTATTAGTGATATCTTATGATGTTTCATTTTCTGTGTGACTTATTTCACTTAGAATCATCATACCTGAATCCACTCATTATGCCACCACGGGCCAGATGACATAGATTTCATTGGTGAGTGATATTCCATTGTACGTACTTACCACAACTTCTTTATCCATTTTTCGCTTTCTGGGATATGTAACTTGTACCGTAGACGAGGTTCTTGTAAACAGAGCCGTCTGAAACTTTGGGGTGGATGTGTGTTTTTGATTTTAATTTCCCTAAGCTATAGGACCATAAGTGGAAGTGCCGTAGGCTCCGTTGCTTTGTTTTTTAGGTGTTTCAGGAAACACCATACAATTCTTCAGAGTGGCTCTTGACAATTTACATCCCACCCATCAGCATAACAAGGCTCCCTGTTCTCCATGGCCTGTGCTGCATTTCTGGATTTTACACTTTTTTCAGATGGCCCTTTTGACCGGGGGGCAGTGAGACTTCATTGTAGTGCAGATTTCTTTCACATGCTTGCTTGGTTGGCCAAAAAGTGCGTATGCGTTTTTTCCTGAATATATTCAGGAAAAAACGCATATGCCCTTTTTGTCCAAGTGCATCATTGTCGACGTTCTACCTCTATTCCTATGCTTTAAATGCAACTCCAGTCTACCCCCTGAAATCGTTTTCCTGCAATTCTGTCCCGCTTTCAAGTCCTCTTCGCAGCCTTCCTTCAATATATTTTTGGACGATAGCTGTCATTTATAACTCTGCAGGTTTGTGAATTACAGTGCCCCTGAGCTCTTTTCTTCAAATCGCTTTCTTGTGAGCTGGCCGCAAACCCACAGGATTGCTTCAGGCCCTAATCTGGCTCCGGCACGGCATGCTGAGCCTTTGGTTAATTCCTCTTCCTGGTGGGACATGAGCATTAAATTTGCCCGTGCAGACACCTACAGCTAGTTTCTCATTGGTTTTCCCTATTCGTATTCATCTTGCCCAAAAATTGCAAACTGTCGCAAACAGGAGGTTAAAGGCACTGACTCTCCAAGTGGGGAGAGTGTTAGTAAAGGGTCCGGAATTGTGAACCCGAGTAAAAGGGGCAAAAACTGAGATGCATTTGAAAACGTTTCCCGGTCACACGGTGCACCATACTGTGGGTTTCCCATCATGTTTTAGCTGAAGGAAGAATCGCTTAAACTGGAGAGTTGGGACCCATGGAATGGGTACCATGCAGTATGACTTCAAATGGTCTGCATTTGCTCATCGAACCTCAACAATGCTATCAGCCCGAAGTGTCCAACCTTATGTCTCACTCAGCTCTGGGTTTAGATGAAGTAAATCCAGGTTGCATCACAAGCCCTGAATGAATTATTTAAGAATTGCTCTCTATTTCACTGCCATTGTGTTTTGTTTTTGTAATTCATTTTGATAATAGGATTTATCGGATTTTCTCTGCTGCCTTCATGCAGCTGTACACACGCTTGATTCTCTTATGGAGACATATAAATCCATGGGTTTGAAGATTCTTACTAGTCAGGTGTATTCCTAGGCGTTGAATATAGGGTGTTTAGCCCATTTCGTTGAGCAAGGGGTAGGTCTTGACTATTACGTATGTGACGTATGGAATGGTATCTGTGCTAATTTCTATCTCTGGTTTTATGCAGCAGCCCAACTCACCTTTCCCCTTAAGCAAATATAAGTTGGTTTTCAAAATTTGAGACCCTGTTCTGTTTTGTAATTCAGTTCATGTGTAGCCAAGATTACATTCCGTGTATTAGTGATATGATGTTTCATTTTCTCTGTGACTTATTTCACTTAGAATCATTGTACCTGAATCCACTCATTATGCCACGATGGGCCTGATGATATAGATTTCATTGGTGAGTGATATTCCATTGTACGTACGTACCACAATTTCTTTATCCATTTTTCGCTTTCTGGGATATTTAACTTGTACCGTAAACGAGGTTCTTGTGAAGAGAGCCGTCTGAAACATTTGGGTGGCTGTGTGTTTTTGATTTTAATTTCCCTAAGTTATAGGACCATAAGTGGAAGTGCCGTAGGCTCCGTTGCTTTGTTTTTCAGGTGTTTCAGGAAACACCATACACTTCTCCAGAGTGGCTCTTGGCAATTTACATCCCACCCATCAGCATAACAAGGCTCCCTGTTCTCCATGGCCTGTGCTGCCTTTCTGGATTTTACACTTTTTTCAGATGGCCCTTTTGACCGGGGGGCAGTGAGACTTCATTGTAGTGCAGATTTCTTTAACATGCTTTCTTGGTTGGCCAGAAAGTGCGTATGCGTTTTTTCCTGAATATATTCCGGAAAAAACGCATACGCCCTTTTTGGCCAAGTACATCATTGTCGACGTTCTGCCTCTTTTCCTATGCTATAAATGCAATTCCAGTCTGCACCCTGAAATCGTTTTCCTGCAATTCTGCCCCGCTTTCAAGTCCTCTTCGCAGCCTTCCTTCAATATATTTTTGGACGATAGCTGTCATTTATAACTCTGCAGGTTTGTGAATTACAGTGCCCCTGAGCTCCTTTCTTCAAATCGCTTTCTTGTGAGCTGGCCGCAAACCCACAGGATTGCTTCAGGCCCTAATCTGGTTCCGGCACGGCATGCTGAGCCTTTGGTTAATTACTCTTCCTGGTGGGAAATGAGCATTAAATTTGCCCGTGCAGACACCTACAGCTAGTCTCTCATTGGTTCTCCCTATTTCTGTTCATCTTGCGCAGAAATTGCAAACTGTGCCAAACAGCAGGTTAAATGCACTGGCTCTCCAAGTGGGGAGAGTGTTAGTAAAGGGTCTGGAATTGTGAACCCGAGGAAATGGGGACGAAAACTGAGATGCATTTGAAAACGTTTCCCCGTAACACGGTGCACCATACTGTGGGTTTCCCATGCATGTTTTAGCTGAAGGAAGAATCGCTTAAACCTGGAGAGTTGGGACCCACGGAATGGGTACCATGCAGTATGACTTCAAATGGTCTGCTTTTGCTCATCGAACCTCACCAATGCTATCAGCCCGAAGTGTCCAACCTTATGTCTCACTCAGCTCTGGGTGTAGATGAGGTAAATCCAGGTTGCATCAAAAGCCCTGAATGAATTATTTAAAAATTGCTCTCTATTTCACTGTCATTGTGTTTTGTTTTTGTAATTCATTTTGATAATTGGATTTATCGGATTTTCTCTGCTGCCTACATGCAGCTGTACACACGCTTGATTCTCTTATGGAGACATATAAATCCATGGGTTTGAAGATTCTTTCTAGTCAGGTGTATTCCTAGGCGTTGAATATAGGGTGTTTAGCCCATTTGGTTGAGCAAGGGGTAGGTCTTGACTATTACATATTTTACGTATGGAATGGTATCTGTGCTAATTTCTATCTCTGGTTTTATGCAGCACCCCAACTCACCTTTCCCCTTAAGCAAACATAAGTTGGTTTTCTAAATTTGAGACCCTGTTCTGTTTAGTAATTCAGTTCATGTGTAGCCAAGATTACATTCGGTGTATTAGTGATATCTTATGATGTTTCATTTTCTGTGTGACTTATTTCACTTAGAATCATCGTACCTGAATCCACTCATTATGCCACCACGGGCCAGATGACATAGATTTCATTGGTGAGTGATATTCCATTGTACGTACTTACCACAACTTCTTTATCCATTTTTCGCTTTCTGGGATATTTAACTTGTACCGTAGACGAGGTTCTTGTAAACAGAGCCGTCTGAAACTTTGGGGTGGCTGTGTGTTTTTGATTTTAATTTCCCTAAGCTATAGGACCATAAGTGGAAGTGCCGTAGGCTCCGTTGCTTTGTTTTTTAGGTGTTTCAGGAAACACCATACAATTCTTCAGAGTGGCTCTTGACAATTTACATCCCACCCATCAGCATAACAAGGCTCCCTGTTCTCCATGGCCTGTGCTGCATTTCTGGATTTAACACTTTTTTCAGATGGCCCTTTTGACCGGGGGGCAGTGAGACTTCATTGTAGTGCAGATTTCTTTCACATGCTTGCTTGGTTGGCCAAAAAGTGCGTATGCGTTTTTTCCTGAATATATTCAGGAAAAAACGCATATGCCCTTTTTGTCCAAGTGCATCATTGTCGACGTTCTACCTCCATTCCTATGCTTTAAATGCAACTCCAGTCTACCCCCTGAAATCGTTTTCCTGCAATTCTGCCCCGCTTTCAAGTCCTCTTCGCAGCCTTCCTTCAATATATTTTTGGACGATAGCTGTCATTTATAACTCTGCAGGTTTGTGAATTACAGTGCCCCTGAGCTCTTTTCTTCAAATCGCTTTCTTGTGAGCTGGCCGCAAAACCACATGATTGCTTCAGGCCCTAATCTGGTTCCGGCACGGCATGCTGAGCCTTTGGTTAATTCCTCTTCCCGGTGGGACATGAGCATTAAATTTGCCCGTGCAGACACCTACAGCTAGTCTCTCATTGGTTCTCCCTATTCCTGTTCATCTTGCGCAGAAAGTGCAAACTGTGCCAAACAGGAGGTTAAAGGCACTGACTCTCCAAGTGGGGAGAGTGTTAGTAAAGGGTCTGGAATTGTGAACCCGAATAAAAGGGGACAAAAACTGAGATGCATTTGAAAACGTTTCCCGGTCACACGGTGCACCATACTGTGGGTTTCCCATGCATGCTTTAGCTGAAGGAACAATCGCTTAAACCTGGAGAGTTGGGACCCATGGAATGGGTACCATGCAGTATGACTTCAAATGGTCTGCATTTGCTCATCGAACCTCACCAATGCTATCAGCCCAAAGTGTCCAACCTTATGTCTCACTCAGCTCTGGGTTTTGATGAGGTAAATCCAGGTTGCATCACAAGCCCTGAATGAATTATTTAATAATTGCTCTCTATTTCACTGTCATTGTGTTTTGTTTTTGTAATTCATTTTGATAATAGGATTTATCGGATTTTCTCTGCTGCCTTCATGCAGCTGTACACACGCTTGATTCTCTTATGGAGACATATAAATCCATGGGTTTGAAGATTCTTACTATTCAGGTGTATTCCAAGGCGTTGAATATAGGGTGTTTAGCCCATTTCGTTGAGCAAGTGGTACGTCTTGACTATTACGTATTTGACATATGGAATGGTATCTGTGCTAATTTGTAACTCTGGTTTTATGCAGCACCCCAACTCACCTTTCCCCTTAAGCAAACATAAGTTGGTTTTCTAAATTTGAGGCCCTGTTCTGTTTAGTAATTCAGTTCATGTGTAGCCAAGATTACATTTGGTGTATTAGTGATATCTTATGATGTTTCATTTTCTGTGTGACTTATTTCACTTAGAATCATCATACCTGAATCCACTCATTATGCCAGGACGGGCCAGATGACATAGATTTCATTGGTGAGTGATATGCCATTGTACGTACGTACCACAACTTCTTTATCCATTTTTCGCTTTCTGGGATATTTAACTTGTACCGTAGACGAGGTTCTTGTAATCAGAGCCGTCTGAAACTCTGGGGTGGCTGTGTGTTTTTGATTTTAATTTCCCTAAGCTATAGGACCATATGTGGAAGTGCTGTAGGCTCCTTTGGCTTGTGTTTTAGGTGTTTCAGGAAACACCATACACTTCTCCAGAGTGGCTGTGGCAATTTACATCCCACCCATCAGCATAACCAGGCTCCCTGTTCTCCGTGGCCTGTGCTGCATTTCTGGATTTTACACTTTTTTCAGATGGCCCTTTTGACCGGGGGGCAGTGAGACTTCATTGTAGTGCAGATTTCTTTTACATGCTTGCTTGGTTGGCCAAAAAGTGCGTATGCGTTTTTTCCTGAATACATTCAGGAAAAAACGCATACGCACTTTTTGACCAAGTGCATCATTGTCGACGTTCTGCCTCTTTTCCTATGCTTTCAATGCAATTGCAGTGTACCCCCTGAAATCGTTTTCCTGCAATTCTGCCCTGCGTTCAAGTCCTCTTCGCAGCCTTCCTTCAATATATTTTTGGACGATAGCTGTCATTTATAACTCTGCAGGTTTGTGAATTACAGTGCCCCTGAGCTCCTTTCTTCAAATCGCTTTCTTGTGAGCTGGCCGCAAACCCGCAGGATTGCTTCAGGCCCTAATCTGGTTCCGGCACGGCATGCTGAGCCTTTGGTTAATTCCTCTTCCTGGTGGAAATGAGCATTAAATTTGCCCGTGCAGACACCTACAGCTAGTTTCTCATTGGTTCTCCCTATTGTATTCATCTTGCGCAGAAATTGCAAACTGTTGCAAACAGGAGGTTAAAGGCACTGTCTCTCCAAGTGGGGAGAGTGTTAGTAAAGGGTCAGGAATTGTGAACCCGAGTAAAAGGGGCAAAAACTGAGATGCATTTGAAAACGTTTCCCGGTCACACGGTGCACCATACTGTGGGTTTCCCATCATGTTTTAGCTGAAGGAAGAATCGCTTAAACTGGAGAGTTGGGACCCATGGAATGGGTACCATGCAGTATGACTTCAAATGGTCTGCATTTGCTCATCGAACCTCAACAATGCTATCAGCCCGAAGTGTCCAACCTTATGTCTCACTCAGCTCTGGGTTTAGATGAAGTAAATCCAGGTTGCATCACAAGCCCTGAATGAATTATTTAAGAATTGCTCTCTATTTCACTGCCATTGTGTTTTGTTTTTGTAATTCATTTTGATAATAGGATTTATCGGATTTTCTCTGCTGCCTTCATGCAGCTGTACACACGCTTGATTCTCTTATGGAGACATATAAATCCATGGGTTTGAAGATTCTTACTAGTCAGGTGTATTCCTAGGCGTTGAATATAGGGTGTTTAGCCCATTTCGTTGAGCAAGGGGTAGGTCTTGACTATTACGTATTTGACGTAGGGAATTGTATCTGTGCTAATTTCTCACTCTGGTTTTATGCAGTACCGTGATTCACCTTTCCCCTTAAGCAAACATAAGTTGGTTTTCTAAATTTGAGACCCTGTTCTGTTTTGTAATTCAGTTCATGTGTAGCCAAGATTACATTCCTTGTATTAGTGATATCTTATGATGTTTCATTTTCTGTGTGACATATTTCACTTAGAATCATCGTACCTGAATCCACTCATTATGCCACGACGGGCCAGATGACATAGATTTCATTGGTGAGTGATATTCCATTGTACGTACGTACCACCATTTCTTTATCCATTTTTCGCTTTCTGGGATATTTAACTTGTACCGTAGACGAGTTTCTTGCAAACAGAGACGTCTGAAACTTTGGGGTGGCTGTGTGTTTTTGATTTTAATTTCCCTAAGCTATAGGACCATAAGTGGAAGTGCCGTAGGCTCCGTTGCTTTGTTTTTTAGGTGTTTCAGGAAACACCATACACTTCTCCAGAGTGGCTCTTGGCAATTTACATCCCACCCATCAGCATAACAAGGCTCCCTGTTCTCCATGGCCTGTGCTGCATTTCTGGATTTTACACTTTTTTCAGATGGCCCTTTTGACCGGGGGGCAGTGAGACTTCATTTTAGTGCAGATTTCTTTAACATGCTTGCTTGGTTGGCCAAAATGGGCGTATGCGTTTTATCCTGAATATATTCAGGATAAAACGCATACGCCCTATTTGGCCAAGTGCATCATTGTTGACGTTCTGCCTCTTTTCCTATGCTTTAAATGCAATTCCAGTCTACCCCCTGAAATCATTGTCCTGCAATTCTGCCCCGCTTTCAAGTCCTCTTCGCAGGCCTTCCTTCAATATATTTTTGGACGATAGCTGTCATTTATAACTCTGCAGGTTTGTGAATTACAGTGCCCCTGAGCTCCTTTCGTCAAATCGCTTTCTTGTGAGCTGGCCGCAAACCCGCAGGATTGCTTCAGGCCCTAATCTGTTTCCGGCACGGCATGCTGAGCCTTTGGTTAATTCCTCTTCCTGGTGGGAAATGAGTATTAAATTTGCCCGTGCAGACACCTACATCTAGTCTCTCATTGGTTCTCCTTATTACTGTTCATCTTAAGCAGAAATTGCAAACTGTGCCAAAGAGCAGGTTAAAGTCACTGTCTCTCCAAGTGGGGAGAGTGTTAGTAAAGGGTCTGGAATTGTGAACCCGAGTAAAAGGGGACGAAAACTGAGATGCATTTGAAAACGTTTCCTGGTCACACGGTGCACCATACTGTGTGTTTCCCATGCATGTTTTAGCTGAAGTAAGAATCGCTTAAACCTGGAGAGTTGGGACCCACGGAATGGGTATCATGCAGTATGACTTCAAATGGTCTGCATTTGCTCATCGAACCTCACCAATGCTATCAGCCCGAAGTGTCCAACCTTATGTCTCACTCAGCTCTGGGTTTTGATGAGGTAAATCCAGGTTGCATCACAAGCCCTGGATGAATTATTTAAGAATTGCTCTCTATTTCACTGTCATTGTGTTTTGTTTTTGTAATTCATTTTGATAATAGGATTTATCGGATTCTCTCTGCTGCATTCATGCAGCTGTACACACGC
The DNA here is from genome assembly GCF_059928025.1 of Delphinapterus leucas. Taxonomy (NCBI): domain Eukaryota; kingdom Metazoa; phylum Chordata; class Mammalia; order Artiodactyla; family Monodontidae; genus Delphinapterus; species Delphinapterus leucas. The sequence continues at coordinate 11,664,168 of NW_028322233.1, read as the reverse complement.
TTGATTCTCTTATGGAGACATATAAATCCATGGGTTTGAAGATTCAAACTAGTCAGTTGTATTCCTAGGCGTTGAATATATGGTGTTTAGCCCATTTCGTTGAGCAAGGGGTAGGTCTTGACTATTACATATTTGACGTGTGGAATGGTATCTGTGCTAATTTCTATCTCTGGTTTTATGCAGCACCCCAACTCACCTTTCCCCTTAAGCAAACATAAGTTGGTTTTCAAAATTTGAGACCCTGTTCTCATTTGTAATTCAGTTCATGTGTAGCCAAGATTATATTCCGTGTATTAGTGACATCTTATGATGTTTCATTTTCTGTGTGACTTATTTCACTTAGAATCATCGTACCTGAATCCACTCATTATGCCACGACGGGCCAGATGACATAGATTTCATTGGTGAGTGATATTCCATTGTACGTACGTACCACAACTTCTTTCTCCATTTTTCGCTTTCTGGGATATTTAACTTGTACCGTAGACGAGGTTCTTGTAAACAGAGCCGTCTGAAACTTTGGGGTGGCTGTGTGTGTTTGATTTTAATTTCCCTAAGCTATAGGACCATAAGTGGAAGTGCCGTAGGCTCCGTTGCTTTGTTTTTTAGGTTTTTCAGGAAACACCATACACTTCTCCAGAGAGGCTGTTGGCAATTTACATCCCACCCATCAGCATAACAAGGCTCCCTGTTCTCCATGGCCTGTGCTGCATTTCTGGATTTTACACTTTTTTCAGATGGCCCTTTTGACCGGGGGGCAGTGAGACTTCATTGTAGTGCAGATTTCTTTAACATGCTTGCTTGGTTTGCCAAAAGGGCGTATGCGTTTTTTCCTGAATATATTCCGGAAAAAACGCATACGCCCTTTTTGTCCAAGTGCATCATTGTTGACGTTCTGCCTCTTTTCCTATGCTTTAAGTGCAATTCCAGTCTACCCCTTGAAATCGTTTTCCTGCAATTCTGCCCCGCTTTCAAGTCCTCTTCGCAGCCTTGCTTCAATATAGTTTTGGACGATAGCTGTCATTTATAACTCTGCAGGTTTGTGAATTACAGTGCCCCTGAGCTCCTTTCTTCAAATCGCTTTCTTGTGAGCTGGCCACAAACCCGCAGGATTGCTTCAGGCCCTAATCTGGTTCCGGCAGGGCATGCTGAGCCTTTGGTTAATTCCTCTTCCTGGTTGGAAATGAGCGTTAAATTAGCCCGTGCAGACACCTACAGCTAGTCTCTCATTGGTTCTCCCTATTCCTGTTCATCTTGCGCAGAAATTGCAAACTGTGCCAAACAGCAGGTTAAAGGCACTGACTCTCCAAGTGGGGATAGTGTTAGTAAAGGGTCTGGAATTGTGAACCCGAGTAAAAGGGGACGAAAACTGAGATGCATTTGAAAACGTTTCCTGGTCACACGGTGTACCATACTGTGGGTTTCCCATGCATGTTTTAGCTGAAGGAAGAATCGCTTAAACCTGGAGATTTGGGACCCTTGGAATTGGTACCATGCAGTATGACTTCAAATGGTCTGCATTTGCTCATCGAACCTCACCAATGCTATCAGCCCGAAGTGTACAACCTTATGTCTCACACAGCTCTGGGTGTAGATGAGGTAAATGCAGGTTGCATCACAAGCCCTGAATGAATTATTTAAGAATTGCTCTCTATTTCACTGTCATTGTGTTTTGTTTTTGTAATTCATTTTGATAATTGGATTTATCGGATTTTCTCTGCTGCCTTCATGCAGCTGTACACACGCTTGATTCTCTTATGGAGACATATAAATCCATGGGTTTGAAGATTCTTACTAGTCTGGTGTATTCCTAGGCATTGAATAGAGGGTGTTTAGCCCATTTCGTTGAGCAAGGGGTAGGTCTTGACTATTACGTATGTGACGTATGGAATGGTATCTGTGCTAATTTCTATCTCTGGTTTTATGCAGCACCCCAACTCACCTTTCCCCTTAAGCAAACATAAGTTGGTTTTCAAAATTTGAGACCCTGTTCTGTTTTGTAATTCAGTTCATGTGTAGCCAAGTTTATATTCCGTGTATTAGTGATATCTTATGATGTTTCTCTTTCTGTGTGACTTATTTCACTTAGAATCATCGTACCTGAATCCACTCATTATGCCACGATGGGCCAAATGACATAGATTTCATTGGTGAGTGATATTCCATTGTACGTACGTACCACAACTTCTTTATCCATTTTTCGCTTTCTGGGATATTTAACTTGTACCGTAGACGAGTTTCTTGCAAACAGAGCCGTCTGAAACTTTGGGGTGGCTGTGTGTTTTTGATTTTAATTTCCCTAAGCTATAGGACCATAAGTGGAAGTGCCGTAGGCTCCGTTGCTTTGTTTTTTAGGTGTTTCAGGAAACACCATACACTTCTTCAGAGTGGCTCTTGGCAATTTACATCCCACCCATCAGCATAACAAGGCTCCCTGTTCTCCATGGTCTGTGCTGCATTTCTGGATTTTACACTTTTTTCAGAGGGCCCTTTTGACCGGGGGGCAGTGAGACTTCATTGTAGTGCAGATTTCTTTAACATGCTTGCTTGGTTTGCCAAAAGGGCGTATGCGTTTTTTCCTGAATATATTCCAGAAAAAACGCATACGCCCTTTTTGTCCAAGTGCATCATTGTTGACGTTCTGCCTCTTTTCCTATGCTTTAAGTGCAATTCCAGTCTACCCCCTGAAATCGTTTTCCTGCAATTCTGCCCCGCTTTCAAGTCCTCTTCGCAGGCCTTCCTTCAATATATTTTTGGACGATAGCTGTCATTTATAACTCTGCAGGTTTGTGAATTACAGTGCCCCTGAGCTCCTTTCGTCAAATCGCTTTCTTGTGAGCTGGCCGCAAACCCGCAGGATTGCTTCAGGCCCTAATCTGTTTCCGGCACGGCATGCTGAGCCTTTGGTTAATTCCTCTTCCTGGTGGGAAATGAGTATTAAATTTGCCCGTGCAGACACCTACATCTAGTCTCTCATTGGTTCTCCTTATTACTGTTCATCTTAAGCAGAAATTGCAAACTGTGCCAAACAGCAGGTTAAAGGCACTGTCTCTCCAAGTGGGGAGAGTGTTAGTAAAGGGTCTGGAATTGTGAACCCGAGTAAAAGGGGACGAAAACTGAGATGCATTTGAAAACGTTTCCCGGTCACACGGTGCACCATACTGTGGGTTTCCCATGCATGTTTTAGCTGAAGTAAGAATCGCTTAAACCTGGAGAGTTGGGACCCACGGAATGGGTATCATGCAGTATGACTTCAAATGGTCTGCATTTGCTCATCGAACCTCACCAATGCTATCAGCCCGAAGTGTCCAACCCTATGTCTCACTCAGCTCCGGGTGTACATGAGGTAAATCCAGGTTGCATCACAAGCCCTGCATGAATTATTTAAGAATTGCTCTCTATTTCACTGTCATTGTGTTTTGTTTTTGTAATTCATTTTGATAATGGGATTTATCGGATTGTCTCTGCTGCCTTCATGCAGCTGTACACACGCTTGATTCTCTTATGGAGACATATAAATCCATGTGTTTGAAAATTCTTTCTAGTCAGGTGTATTCCTAGGCGTTGAATATAGGGTGTTTAGCCCATTTCGTTGAGCAAGGGGTAGGTCTTGACTATTACATATTTGACCTATGGAATGGTATCTGTGCTAATTTGTATCTCTGGTTTGATGCAGCACCCCAACTCACCTTTCCCCTTAAGCAAACATAAGTTGGTTTTCTAAATTTAGACCCTGTTCTGTTTTGCAGTTCAGTTCATGTGTAGCCAAGATTACATTCGGTGTATTAGTGATATCTTATGATGTTTCATTTTCTGTGTGACTTATTTCACTTAGAATCATCATACCTGAATCCACTCATTATGCCACCATGGGCCAGATGAAATAGATTTCATTGGTGAGTGATATTCCATTGTACGTACGTACCACAACTTCTTTATCCATTTTTTGCTTTCTGGGATATTTAACTTGTACCGTAGACGTGGTTCTTGTAAACAGAGCCGTCTGAAACATTGGGGTGGCCGTGTGTTTTTGATTTTAAATTCCCTAAGCTATAGGACCATAAGTGGAAGTGCCGGAGGCTCCGTTGCTTTGTTTTTTATGTGTTTCAGGAAACACCATACACTTCTCCAGAGTGGCTCTTGGCAATTTACATCCCACCCATCAGCATAACAAGGCTCCCTGTTCTCCATGGCCTGTGCTGCATTTCTGGATTTTACACTTTTTTCAGATGGCCCTTTTGACCGGGGGGCAGTGAGACTTCATTGTAGTGCAGATTTCTTTAACATGCTTGCTTTGTTGGCCAAAAAGGGCGTATGCGTTTTTTCCTGAATATATTCAGGAAAAAACGCATACGCCCTTTGTGCCCAAGTGCATCATTGTCGACGTTCTGCCTCTTTTCCTATGCTTTAAATGCAATTCCAGTCTACCCCCTGAAATCGTTTTCCTGCAATTCTGCCCCGCTTTCAAGTCCTCTTCGCAGCCTTCCTTCAATATATTTTTGGACGATAGCTGTCATTTATAACTCTGCAGGTTTGTGAATTACAGTGCCCCTGAGCTCCTTTCTTCAAATCGCTTACTTGTGAGCTGGCCGCAAACCCGCAGGATTGCTTCAGGGCCTAATCTGGTTCCGGCATGGCATGCTGAGCGTTTGGTTAATTCCTCTTCCTGGTTGGAAATGAGCGTTAAATTTGCCCGTGCAGACACCTACAGCTAGTCTCTCATTGGTTCTCCCTATTCCTGTTCATCTTGCGCAGAAATTGCAAACTGTGCCAAACAGCAGGTTAAAGGCACTGACTCTCCAAGTGGGGAGAGTTTTAGTAAAGTGTCTGGAATTGTGAACCCGAGGAAAAGGGGACGAAAACTGAGATGCATTTGAAAACGTTTCCCACTCACACGGTGCACCATACTGTGGGTTTCCCATGCATGCTTTAGCTGAAGAAAGAATCGCTTAAACCTGGAGAGTTGGGACCCATGGAATGGGTACCATGCAGTATGACTTCAAATGGTCTGCATTTGCTCATCGAACCTCACCAATGCTATCAGCCCGAAGTGTCCAACCCTATGTCTCACTCAGCTCCGGGTGTACATGAGGTAAATCCAGGTTGCATCACAAGCCCTGCATGAATTATTTAAGAATTGCTCTCTATTTCACTGTCATTGTGTTTTGTTTTTGTAATTCATTTTGATAATGGGATTTATCGGATTTTCTCTCCTGCCTTCATGCAGCTGTACACACGCTTGATTCTCTTATGGAGACATATAAATCCATGGGTTTGAAAATTCTTTCTAGTCAGGTGTATTCCTAGGCATTGAATATAGGGTGTTTAGCCCATTTCGTTGAGCAAGGGGTAGGTCTTGACTATTACATGTTTGACGTATGGAATGGTATCTGTGCTAATTTCTATCTCTGGTTTTATGCAGCACCCCAACTCGCCTTTCCCCTTAAGCAAACATAAGTTGGTTTTCTAAATTTGAGACCCTGTTCTCATTTGTAATTCAGTTCATGTGTAGTCAAGATTACATTCCGTGTATTAGTGATATCTTATGATGTTTCATTTTCTGTGTGACTTATTTCACTTAGAATCATCGTACCTGAATCCACTCATTATGCCACCATGGGCCAGATGAAATAGATTTCATTGGTGAATGATATTCCATTGTACGTACGTACCACAACTTCTTTATCCATTTTTCGCTTTCTGGGATATTTAACTTGTACCGTAGATGAAGTTCTTGTAAACAGAGCCGTCAGAAACTTTGGGGTGGCTGTGTGTTTTTGATTTTAATTTCCCTAATCTATAGGACCATAAGTGGAAGTGCCGTAGGCTCCGTTGCTTTGTTTTTTAGGTGTTTCAGGAAACACCATACACTTCTCCAGAGTGGCTGTTGGCAATTTACATCCCACCCATCAGCATAACAAGGCTCCCTGTTCTCCATTGCCTGTGCTGCATTTCTGGATTTTACAATTTTTTCAGATGGCCCTTTTGACCGGGGGGCAGTGAGACTTCATTGTAGTGCAGATTTCTTTAACATGCTTGCTTGGTTCGCCAAAAAGGGCGTATGCGTTTTTTCCTGAATATATTCAGGAAAAAACGCATACGCCCTTTTTGGCCAAGTCCATCATTGTCGACGTTCTGCCTCTTTTCCTATGCTTTAAATGCAATTCCAGTCTACCCCCTGAAATTGTTTTCCTGCAATTCTGCCCCGCTTTCAAGTCCTCTTCGTAGCTTACCTTCAGTATATTTTTGGATGATAGCTGTCATTTATAACTCTGCAGGTGTGTGAATTACAGTGCCCCTGAGCTCCTTTCTTCAAATCGCTTTCTTGTGAGCTGGCCGCAAACCCGCAGGATTGCTTCAGGCCCTAATCTGGTTCCGGCACGGCATGCTGAGCCTTTGGTTAATTCCTCTTCCTGGTGGGAAATGAGTGTTAAATTTGCCCGTGCAGACACCTACAGCTAGTCTCTCATTGGTTCTCCCCATTCCTGTTCATCTTGCGCAGAAATTGCAAACTGTGCCAAACAGGAGGTTAAAAGCACTGACTCTACAAGTGGGGAGAGTGTTAGTAAAGGTTCTGGAATTGTGAACCCGAGTCAAAGAGGACAAAAACTGAGATGCATTTGAAAACGTTTCCCGGTCACACGGTGCACCATACTGTGGGTTTCCCATGCATGTTTTAGCTGAAGGAAGAATCGCTTAAACCTGGAGAGTTGGGACCCATGGAATGGGTTCCATGAAGTATGACTTCAAATGGTCTGCATTTGCTCATCGAACCTCACCAATGCTATCAGCCCGAAGTGTCCAACCTTATGTCTCACTCAGCTCTGGGTGTAGATCAGGTAAATCCAGGTTGCATCACAAGCCCTGAATGAATTATTTAAGCATTGCTCTCTATTTCACTGTCATTGTGTTTTGTTTTTGTAATTCATTTTGATAATGGGATTTATCGGATTGTCTCTGCTGCCTTCATGCAGCTGTACACACGCTTGATTCTCTTTTGGAGACATATAAATCCATGGGTTTGAAAATTCTTTCTAGTCAGGTGTATTCCTAGGCGTTGAATATAGGGTGTTTAGCCCATTTCGTTGAGCAAGGGGTAGGTCTTTACTATTACATATTTGACGTATGGAATGGTATCTGTGCTAATTTCTATCTCTGGTTTGATGCAGCACCCCAACTCACCTTTCCCCTTAAGCAAACATAAGTTGGTTTTCTAAATTTGAGACCCTGTTCTGTTTTGTAATTTAGGTCATGTGTAGCCAAGTTTACATTCCTTGTATTAGTGATATCTTATGATATTTCATTTTCTATGTGACTTATTTCACTTAGAATCATCGTAACTGAATCCACTCATTATGCCGCGACGGGCCTGATGACATAGATTTCATTGCTGAGTGATATTCCTTTGTACGTACGTGCCACAATTTCTTTATCCATTTTTCACAATTGGGATATTCAACTTGTACCGTAGACGAGTATGTTGTAAACAGAGCCGTCCGACACTTTGGGGTGGCTGTGTGTTTTTGATTTTCATTTCCCTAAGCTATAGGACCATAAGTGGAAGTGCCGTTGGCTCCGTTGCTTTGTTTTTTAGGTTTTCCATGAAACACCATACACTTCTCCAGAGCGGCTGTTGGCAATTTACTTCCCGCCCATCAGCATAACAAGGCTCCCTTTTCTCCATGGCCTGTCCTGCTTTTCTGATTTTTATACTTTTTTCAGATCGCCCTTTTGACCGGGGGTCAATGAGACTTCATTGTAGTGCAGGTTTCTTTACACGCTTGCTTGGTTGGCCAAAAAGTGCGTATGCGTTTATTCCTGAATATATTCAGGAAAAAACGCATACGCCCTTTTTGGCCAAGTGCCCCATTTTCGACATTCTGCTATTTTCCTAAGCTTTAGGTGGATTTCCTGTCTACCCCCTGAAATCGTTTTCCTGCAATTCTGCCCCGCTTTCAAGTCCTCTTCGAAGACTTACTTCAGTACATTTTTGGACGATAACTGTCATTCATAACTCTGCAGGTTTGTGAATTACAGTGCCCCTGAGCTCCTTTCTTCAACTCGCTTTCTTGTGAGCTGGCCGCAAACCTGCAGGATTGCTTCAGGCCCTAATCTGTTTCAGGCAGGGCACGCTGAGCCTTTGGTTAATTCCTCTTCCTGGTGGGAAATGAGCGTTCCATTTGCCCGTGCAGACACTTAGAGCTAGTCTCTCATTGGTTCTCCCTATTCCTGTTCATCTTGCGCAGAAATTGCAAACTGTGCCAAAGAGGAGGTTAAAGGTACTGACTCTCCAAGTGGGGAGAGTGTTAGTAAAGCGTCTGGAATGGTGAACCCGAGTACCAGGGGACGAAAACTGAGATGCATTTCAAAACGTTTCCCAATCACACGGTGGACCTTACTCTGGGTTTGCCATGCATGGTTTAGTTGAAGGAAGAATCCCTTAAACCTGGAGAGTTGGGACCCATGGAATGGGTACCATACAGTATGACTTCAAAGGGTCTGCATTTGCTCACCGAACCTCACCAATGCTATGAGCCCGAAGTGTCCAGCCTTATGTCTCACGCAGGTCTGGTTGTAGATGTGGTAAATCCAGATTGCATCACAAGCCCTGAATGAATTATTTAAGAATTGGTCTCTATTTCACTGTCATTGTGTTTTTTTTGAAATTTATTTTGATAATGGGATTTATCGGATTTTCACTGCTGCGTTTAGGCCGCTGTACACACGCTTGATTTCCTTATGGAGACATATAAATCCATGGGTTTTAAGATTCTTACTTCTCAGGTATATTCCAAGGCGTTGAATATGGGGTGTTGAGTCCATTTCGTTGAGCAAGGCGTAAGTCTTTTCTATTATATATTTGGCTTTTGGAACGGTATCTGTGCTAATTTCAATCTCTGGTTTTATGCAGAACCCCAACACACCTTTCCCCATAAGCAAGCATAAGTTGGTTTTCTAAATTTGAGACCCTGTTCTGTTTTGTAATTCAGTTCATGTGTAGCCAAGTTTACATTCCGTATATTAGTGATATCTTATGATGTTTGTTTTTCTGTGTGACTTATTTCTCATAGAATCATCATACCTGAATCCACTCATTATTCCGCTACGGGCCTGATGACATAGATTTCATTGCTGAGTGATATTACATTGTACGTACGTACCACAACATCTTTATCCATTTTTGCATTCTGGGATATTTAACTTGTACCGTAGACGAGGTTCTTGTAAACAGTGCCGTCCAAAACTTTGGGGTGGCTGAGTATTTTTGATTTTAATGTCCCTAAGGTATAGGACCATAAGTGGTAGTGCCGTACGCACCGTTACTTTGTTTTTTAGGTGTTTCAGGAAACACCATACACTTCTCCAGAGTGGCTGTTGGCAATTTACATCCCGCCCATCAGCATAACAAGGCTCCATGTTCTCCATGGCCTGTGCTGACTTTTTGGATTTTACACTTTTTTCAGATGGCCCTTTTGACTGGGGGGCAGTGAGACTTCATTGTAGTGCAGATTTCTTTAACGTGCATGCTAGGTTGGCCAAAAAGTGCATATGCATTTTTTCCTGAATATATTCAGGAGAAACGCATACGCCCATTTTGGCCAAGTGCATCGTTGTCAAGGTTCTGCCTCTTTTCCTATGCTTTAAATGCAATTCCAGTCTACCCCCTGAAATCGTTTTCCTGCAATTCTGCCCCGCTTTCAAGTCCTGTTCCACGACTTACTTCAATATATTTTTGGACGGTAGCTGTCATTTATAACTCTGCAGGTTTGTGAATTACAGTGTCCCTGAGCTCCTTTCTTCAACTCGCTTTCTTGTGAGCTGGCCGCAAAACCGCAGGATTGCTTCAGGCCCTAATCTGGTTCCGGCATGGCATGCTGAGCCTTTCATTAATTCCTCTTCCTGGTGGGAAATGAGCGTTCCCTTTGCCCGTGCAGACACCTACAGCTAGTCTCTCATTGGTTCTCCCTATTCCTGTTAATCTTGTGCAGAAATTGCAAACTGTGCCAAACAGGAGTTTAAAGGCACTGACTCTCCAAGTGGGGAGAGTGTTAGTAAAGCATCTGGAATGGTGAACCCGTGTAAAAGGGGACGAAACATGAGATGCATTGGAAAACGTTTCTCGGTCACACGGTGCACCATACTGTGGGTTTCCCAGGCATGTTTTAGCTGAAGGAAGAATCACTTAAACCTGGAGAGTTGGGACCCTTGGAATGGGTACTTCAAGGGGTCTGCATTTGCTCACCGAACCTCACCAATGCTATCAGCCTGGTGTCCAGCCTTATGTCTCACTCAGCTCTGGGTGTAGATGTGGTAAATCCAGGTTGCATCACAGGCCCTGAATGAATTATTTAAGAATTGCTCTCTATTTCACTGTCATTGTGTTTTTTGTTTCTGTAATTTATTTTGATAATGGGATTTATCGTATTTTCACTGCTGTGTTCATGCCTCTGTAGACATGCTTGATTCTCTTACGGAGACATATAAACCCATGGGTTTGAAGATTCTTACTAGTCAGGTATATTCCTAGGCGTTGAATATGGGGTGTTGAGTCCATTTTGTTGAGCAAGCAGTAGGTCTTGACTATTACATATTTGGCTTATGGACAGTATCTGTGCTAATTTCATTCTCTGGTTTTATGCAGCACCCCAACTCACCTTTATCCTTAAGCAAGAATAAGTTGCTTTTCTATATTTGAGACCCTGTTCTGTTTCGTAATTCAGTTCATGTGTAGCCAAGTTTACATTCCATGTATTAGTGATATAGTATGTCTTTTTCTTTTTGAATTCTGTGACTTTGAATGATCATACGTAACTCCTCTGGAGTTGTTTCAAGTGGCCATATTGCATTGATTTCCAGGCTGAGTCATATTCCACTCTACATAAGCACCACATCTGTATCCATTTTTTCCCTCCAGAGACATTTAAGTTATATCCTAGTCGAGGATCTTTTAAACAGTGAGGCGGTATACATTGGGGTGCCTGTGTCCTCTCGATTTTTGTTTTTCCCATGATATACGTCCATGAGTGCAAGTGCCCTGTGCTCTGTAGCTCATTTTTTAGATGCTTTAGTAAACACAGTACACTTCTCCAGAGTGACCGTTGGCAATATACATTTCCAGTATAAGCCTCACAGGGCTCCCTTTTCTCCTTGCCCTGTCCTGCATTTCTGGTGTTTACACTTTATGAGGATGGCTCTTCTGACTGATGCGAAGTGATATGTTTTGTAGTATTGATTTCCAGTGCCCACCTGTTTGGTTGGCTAAAAAAGTGTATGCCCTTTTCTTGAATATATACAGAAAATGACGCATACACCCTTTTTGGCCAACTGCAATGTTGGCAATGTTCAGCCCCTTATCTTGTGCTTAATGGCGAGTCCTTTCTACCTCTTCCAATCCCTTTCCTGCCATTCTCCGTTGCTTACAAGTCCTTTTCTCTGACTTTCCTCAAGACATTTTTCAGTGAGAGATATTTTCAACTCTGCAGTTTCGTGAATTTTAGTGCCACTGAGCTCCATTTTTCAACTTGTGTTTATGGGAACTGGCCACAAAGCAGCGGGATTTCCTCAAGGCCTATTCTGTTTCCATGGGCAACCCTAGCCTTTGGTCAATTCGTCTTCCTGATTGGAAATTAGAGTGACATGTGCCTGTCCGAACACCTAGGACTTGTCTCTCATTGTTCCTCCTCCTTCTGCTTCATCCTCTGGACAAATTCCAAACTGTATGCAACAGGATGTTGACAGTGCTGACATCTCCAAGTGGGGAGACTGTTCGTAAAGACGCTGGAGGGGTGAACCCCAGCACCAGGAGAAGAGGAGATGAGATGCCTTTTCCAAACTCTTCCCGATCAGACGGTATACCATCCTCTGGGTGTGACAGGCATGCTTTAGCTGTAGGAAGGGTCCCATTCATGTGAGGAGAACACCAGGGCTTTTTCAAAATCAGTGTCTCTCCGCAACCCAAACTGGGGAATGTTTTAAGCTACGGCTACACATATGTTCATTAAGGGCCTTAGGAAGTAGGCAGAGTCCAAACTTTAGATGATTGAAGTCTTCAGGGTCAGAAGCACTCACCACCGGCTTCCCTTAGGTTCCATTTTAACTGTCAGCAATTGATAATGTCAATAAAAATATCTATTCTTTTTCAGATTATTTCCCCTTATAGGTTATTGCAAAATATTGAGTGTAGTTCCCTGTGCTATACAGCAGTTCCTTGTTGATGATCGATTTTATACATAGCAGTGTGTATGTGTTAATCCCAAACTGTTAATTTATCCCTCCTCTCACCTTTCCCCTTTGGTAATAATAAATTATAAGACTTTATACTTCTCAGAAATGGGGGAGCTGAAAGAGAGGTATCATTGTCAATGGAAAAGCATTTAAAACAAGATTGAAGCTTTAACCAAGATTATTAGATGTACATCCTTGGAAAGAAATCACTTCGTTTCTCTAATATTGACCTGACAAATAAGACAAACCTTTTCACTGAACTTGCTTATAATAAAGTGATGGAAATACCAAATGGAAGTGTTAGAAACATCTTATTTTACCCGAGCCTTATACACTGTTCTATGTTAATTACAGTTTGGCTCACACATCTGTTCATTGAAGTTACAATGTTCTGAATTTCTGTTACTGATCCTCCAGAGTGGACCCCAACAAGTGTCCCCCTGCCCAGGGTCATTGGAGCCAAGAGATCGAGACTGAGTTTGGTTCAGAAGCAAAGGAAACTTTATATTTTGATCAGAGAATGGAGAGGTGAGAGCATGTGCTACCCTGTGGGCTGTGGGCTGGGCTGCTGTGTAGAGATGCTGTCAGAGTCAGTCAGAGGGAGGGGGCGGAGCTCTTGAGGGCCCGGTTGGCTGCAGCTCAGGCTCTATATCACGGAGTGTGCACTGTGCCCCAGGAGCTGAGGTGTCGACCCAGCCATTCTGCACTAGGAAATCTGGTCTGAAGTGCCGGGTGTGGAACCTCTGTATGCGGGACCCTAGGAGCACGTGAAATTAGACAAAGCACAAAGGATAAAAAAGGTTAGACTTTATTTTATTGCCCAGATTCTATTTTTCTCTCCCAGGGATTTTTAAGGGGCTTTGCCTGGGACAAACCCCGCTTCTGCCTTTTGTCCCCTTCCTCATTCTTGGAGTGCTGAGGGTGCAGACCCTTCTTCTGTAACTGCTGAGTGCTGAGTTAGGAGCCCTCATACCCGTGGGCGAGGGTCAGAACTTCTCCCCAGCAGCCTCCAGGTGACGTTGATTGTCCGCAGGCCTCCTGCCTCCCTGCTCGTCCGCCTGAGCACCAGTATTGGAAGTGTTATAGATTCTAATGAACTTTAAGGGTCCAGGAAGGAGATGTGCAGTGACGCTGTGAGGTCCAGTTTCACCCCGCCCCTCATTTGTTCGGCCACCTTAGGCTGACCGTTTCTGCCAGCGTAGATGCTCTGACCAGTAGTCTGCGCTTTCTTCAATTAGGCCCCTGAATTAACGTAAAAACAGCACCAGGTGTCAGGACCCTGTCCGCTCAACTCCCAGACAGTCCAGGGTCAGTGGTGATGAAGGACCATGATGGCCACTGAGTCAACAGCCTTTTGAAGTAAACAGGAGTCCAGCCGGTCTTATTGGCCACCATTATCACAGTGTCTGTAGGCTTTTCTATGGTGACAGCATGATATACGGTTCCCCCACCAAGATTATTAGGTCTGATCTGGGTGCAGTAAGTCCTGCAAGCAGTAGTCTACTCTTTTGGGACACACTCTTGTTGTTTTATGAGAGAAACTCCAGGTCAAGTGATGGTCACATGAGTCGTCATGGTGCCCCGTTGCCCCCGGTTATCTCTCTGGAGGTTGGAGTTGGAGGGCCTCCTCACTCGAGGTCAGTGTGCCCACGGAGCAAACCCTGCAACTTCAGGGCATGGTTGGGGGTTAGGATCACCACGTGGGACCCTTTTCCCTTAGGAGGGAGGTGGCCTTTTGGGCTGCTGATTTCCAGGTTTTTAGATACTGCCAGTATCTTGGCCAGATGTGGCAGTGGGCCAAGCCCCTTGGTGACTGTAGTTTATCCTACCTGGATGGCATTTTTGCATTGTTCCATTTCAAGTGGTCCCAGTTTTTGCACTAATCCTCCAATGGCGATTCACTTTTCACCAGGAATGTAAAGATCAAAGGGTTTAGCTAAATTAGGGAGTTCCAGGGCAAGGGTCTGAATTGACTGCTCTTTCCATTCTTGAAAGGCCACTTCTGGATTCTATTCAAATGATCATCATCTTTTCCTTTCAGTGTTTCATATAGAGACCCAGCTAGTAGACTGTAGTTAGGGATCCAGAAGCAGCAAACCCTGGCCTCCCCAGGAACCCCTAAGCTGTCTTCTAGTTTTAGATATGGGTAAGGCTGTAAATTGTTTCTTCCCTTTCCTGGGATGGGCTTCTCCGTCCTTCTGTGAGAATGAAGCCCAGGCAGGTCACCGTAGTCTGTGATATTTGAGCTTTTTCTTGGACAACTTGTATCCTTTATTGGCTTGGTAGTTCAGAGGTCCCCTTAGTAGGGCTGGTGATCAGAATGTCGTCTGCATATTGAAGGAGTGTTTCCTTTTCCAGTGGTAGAACTTTTAGGTCTTTAGCTGAGCTTTCCCCAAAGATGGTGTGGGAATTTTTGAACCCTTGGGGCAAGACGGCCCAGAAGTATTGTTTTAGTTGTATGTTGAGTCCTGCCACTCACAAGCCAAAATTTCTTGTGACTGTGACACTAATGGAATACAAAAGAAGGCATCATTGAAGACTAATACAGAATACCATGTCCTGGTGGTTGGTAGAATGACCAGCAGGGTGTAGGATTTAGGAACTACTGGAGGTATATCCTCGGTGGCTTCACTGACTGTCCTGACATCCTTTACCAGGGCTCCAGCAGCCCATGGGGCTCTCGAGATCAGGCCAATCCCAGGATATTTAGATCACCTGCGCAGGAACCCTACCCCCCCACCCCAGAACACGGGGCTCTCATGGTCAGGCCCCTCTCAGGATACAGAGCTACCCTTGCAGTTACGGTGGCAGGGCTGGGCACACAGGAACCGTGCACATCGCCCTCATTGCAGAGCACTCCCAGCTCACCTGTCACTCAGATCTGACACAGAGCACCTCAGAGCAGGACTTGAACTAAGAAACGGCAGCTCCGACAGGTCTGTGACCCTGGGCATCACTCTGTGTGGCCTCCCTCCACCTGGTCTTCCAGAGACTTCCACTGCACCCGGGGCACCAGGCCTCTGTTTCCACCCACCACCCACCCCTCCTCTCCCTGACTCCTGGGTTCCTCTCATTAGGAGAGGGTTTTCTTGAAGTTGTCTCCCACTCATGGGCCAGATAATATAATTAGAAAACAAGCCAGAGCTGCAGCCCCTTGTCTATCCTGACTCTCAGGAGCCCACACCTGTTCCTTGGACCTGGCCGATTCAGAAGTTCCATTTTCTGCAACTGTGAGCCCCTGAGGGGTGATTATTGGCTGGCCTGGGAAGCCTGACCATGCCGGCCAGTCCTCCCCAGGTGTGCCTGGGTTGAGATCAATATAAACACCACTCCAGGCAGCAAGAGCCCCTGCAGCTGTGCCTGACGCCATTTTCTCTGCCCTATCAGCAGTCTCGGGGCTGGACTGGTGGGAGGGAGTGAGAGGCCACGGCTTTGTGGGTGGCCCAGTGTGAGTGGGGCTCTGCTGGACTTTCTGCAGCAGTTGCCAAGATGCCACCTGCTAAAGAAGAGGATGTGTCACCCATACCTGCCGCTGGAATTTCTCCCTGGGCAGAGGTGAGTAAGGAAGAAAGCAGTGGGGGCCGGGACAGGAGGGGTATCTCAGGCAGGGAAATGGAAAGCTTCCAGAAGAGCACCCAGGGCCAGGACCATCCTGGCTGGCCTGCAGGCACCAAGTCGGCTGGCATGCTGTCGCTCATGTGGCTCCATGGCCCTTCCTCTAGGCTTTCAAGTCCTTGTACATATTCAGGTGTTTTACCTGGGAAGGGTGGGAACATTTCAGCAGCAGCTGGCCTGGGGCTCGGCCCACGTTTACTCACAGATGCCTCGGCACGGGCCCCCAGCTTTGCAATGAGGACGCTTGTTGCGTGGGGCCTGCTGGCTGAATGGGAGATGATTCCCCACCACTGACCAACTTCAGAATTGTTTACAACTGGAGCAAGGGCCCTGATACGGTTTTCCTCTGTGTAACTGGTGGGTTCTTTTTTTTTTTCTTTTTTTCGTTTTTGGTTCAAGGTAGATTTTATTCCTCTTTTTTGTATTTACAGATATAAGCATGGAAATAATTTATTCATATAAATACATGTATGTGAAGGGAAGAATATTTTTTCTGTTTTACTTTTTGTAATTTTGAATTTTATTTTATTTTTTTATACAGCAGCTTCTTTTTGGTTACCTATTTTATAAATAGAAATGTATACATGCCAATCCCAATCTCTCAACTCCTCCCACCACCACCCCCCTAACAGCTTTCCCCCCTTGGTGTCCATACGTTTGTTGTCTACATCTGTTGCTCTATTTCTGCCTTGCAAAACGGTTCATCTGTACAACTTTTCTAGGTTCCACATATATGCATTTATATACAGGATTTGTTTTTCTCTTTCTGACTTACTTCACTCTGTATGACAGTCTCTAGATCCATCAACGTCTCTACAAATGACCCAATTTCATTCCTTTTTATGGCTTAGTAATATTCCATTTTATAATTGTACCTCATCTTTATGCATTCGTCTGTCTGTGGGCATTTAGGTTGCTTCCATTACCTGGATATTGTAAATAGTGATGCAATGAACATTGCGGTGAATGTCTCTTTTCGTTTTATGGTTTTGTCTGGGTATATGCCCAGTAGTGGGATTGCTGTATTATATGGTAATCCTATTCTTAGTTTTATAAGAAACTCCATAATGTTCTCCACAGTGACGGCATCAATTTACATTCCCAACAATAGTGGAAGAGGTTTCCTTATCTCCGCACCCTTTCCAGCATTTGTTGTTTGTAGATTTTCTGATGATGCCCATTCTAACAGGTGTGAGGTGATACACCATGGATTAGTCTATTTCGTTGAGCAAAGAGTAGGTCTTGTCTATTACATATTTGGCTTATGGAACGGTATGTGTGCTCATTTCAATCTCTGGTTTTATACAGCACCCCAACTCAACTTTCCCCTTAAGCAAGCATAAGTTTTTATCTAAATGTGAGACTCTGTTCGGTTTTGTAATTCAGTTTATGTGTAGCCAAGTTTACACTCCCTCTATTTGTGATATCTTATGATAATTATGTTTCTCTGTGTGATATATTTCTCTTAGAATCATCATACTTAAATCCACTCAATTTGCTGCTACAGGCCTGATGACATTGATTTCATTGCTGAGTGATATTCCGTTGTATGTAAGTAGGACAACTCCTTTATCCATTTTTTTCTTTCTGGGATATTTAGTTTGTACTGGACTCGAGGTTCTTGTAAACACAGCAGCCCTGGATATTGTGTTGGCTGTGTCTTGTTGATTTTAATTTTCCTAAGCTATAGGGCCAAAAGTGGAAGTGCCCTAGGCTCTGTAGCTTTGTTTTTTAGATGTTTCAGCATACACCATAAACATCACCAGAGTGTCTGTTGGCAATTTACATCCCGTCCATCAGCATAACAAGGCTCCCTGTTCTCCATGGCCTGTCCTGTGTTTCTGGGTTTTACACTTTTTTCAGATGGCTCTTTTGACGAATGGGAAATGAGAGTTCATTGTAGTGCGGATTTCCATTGCTCGAATTCTTGGTTGGCCACAAAGGGCATATGCGTTTTTTCCTGAATATATTCAGGAAAAAATGTATACGCACTTTTTGTCCAAGTGCATCACTGTCAAAGATCTGCCGCTTTTCACATGCTTTAAGTGCAATTCCAATCTACCTCCTGAAATATGATTCCTGCAATTCTGCCTCGTTTTCAAGTCCTCTGTGCAGACTTACTTCAATATATTTTTGCCAATAGCTGTCATTTATAACTCTGCAGGTTTGTGAATTACAGTGCCTGTGATTTCCTTTCTTAACTCGTTTCCTTGAAAGCTGGCCACAGAACCGCAGGTTTGCTTCAGGCCGTAATCAGGGTCCCGCACGGCACCCTGAGCCTTTGGTTAATTCCTCTTCCTGGTGGGAAATTAGAGTTAAATGTGCCCCTCCAGACACCTGCCTCACTCCCAGCCCCTTGGTGATGTGTGTCCTCTGGTTTGAGGCCACATGTGCTGGGTTCCTCACCTTTCGCAGATGTGGCCCCACTGGTGTGCGGACACTCCTGCCTGGTTCCCATCCCCTTGGTGATGTGAGCCCTCCAGTGAGAGTCTGATCCTGGTTGGGCTCCTCACACTTCTGTGAGGTGGGCCCTCTTCTCTGAGGTCACTCCTGCCTGGCTGACACAGCCCGCCTTGGCGACGTCGGCCCTCTGGCGGCAGTTGGAGCCCGCTGGGAGCCTCCTCCCCTCAGTGATGAGGCCCTCTGTCATTAGGCCCTAACTGCTGGTTACCCACATTTTCTGATACGTGCTAAGTGGTGTGAGGGCACTCCTGCCAGGTTCCCATCCCCATGTGCCTTCTGCTCTATGGTCCCAACACCTGTGTTGTTCACAGTTTCAGGATGTTGGCTCTCTGGTGTTAGTTCACTCAGGCCTAGATCCCATAGACTCTGTGCTCTGAGCCGCCTGCTGGGAGGTTCCTACTGCTGGATTCCTTACCATTTTTATTCTTTGGGTCCTGTGTTTTCATGCTCCTCCTTCCTGACTCACTCCCAGCCCTTTTGTGATGTAGGTCCTCTGGTTTGAGGCCACATGTGCCGGTTTCCTCACCTTTATTGATGTGGCCCCACTGGTGTGAGGACACTCCTGCCTGGTTCCCATCCCCTTGGTGATGGGGGCCCTCTGGTGAGAGTCTGATCCTGGCTGGATTCCTCACCCTTCTGGGAGGTGGGCCCTCTGCTGTGAGGTCACTCCTGCCTGGCTGGCACACATCACCTTGGCGATGTGGGCCCTCAGTTGGGAGTTGGTGCCTGCTGGGAGTCTCCTCCCCTCGGTAATGAGGGCCCTCTGGCGTCAGGCCCTAACTCATGGGCTCCCAAAATTTTCTGATATGTGCCCTGTCGTGCGAGTACACTCCTGCCACGTTCCCATCCCCATGGGGATGTGGGCCTTCTGCTCTGAGGTCCCACCAGCTGGGTTGCTCACAGTGTCATGATGTGAGCCCTCTGCTGTGAGTTCACTGTGGCCTGGATCCCATAGACTCCGTACTCTGGGCCACCTGCTGGGGGGGTTCCAACTGCTGGATTCCTCACATTTTTTATTCTGTGGGCCCTGTGTTGTTAGGCTACTCCTGCCTGCCTCACTCGGAGCACCTTGGAAATGTGGGTCCTATGGTTTAGGCCACATGTGCTGGGTTCCTCACCTTTCTATAATGTGGCCACACTGGTGTGAGGACACTCCTGCCTTGTTCCGGTCCCCTTGGTGATGTGGGCTCTCTGGTGAGAGTCTTATCCTGGCTGGTTTCCTCACCCTTCTGTGAGGTAGGCCCTCTGCTGTGAGGTCACTCCTGCCTGACTGGCACACGTCACCTTGGCGACGTGGGCCCTCAGTTGGGAGTTGGTGCCTGCTGGGAGTCTCCTCCCCTCGGTAATGAGGGCCCTCTGGCGTCAGGCTCTAACTCCTGGGCTCCCAAAATTTTCTGATGTGCGCCCTGTGGTGTGAGTACACTCCTGCCAGGTTTCCAACCCCATGGGAATATGGGCCTTCTGCTCTGAGGTCCCAACGGTGGGTGGCTCAGTTTCATGATGAGGGCCCTCTGGTGTGAGTTCACTCCGGCCTGGATCCCATAGCCTCGCTGCTCCTGGCCGCCTGCAGGGAGGTTCCAACTGCGGGATTCCTCACCTTTTTTCTTCTATGGGCCCTCTGTTTGGAGACTCCTCCTGCCTGACTCACTCCCAGCCCCTTGGTGATGTGTGTCCTCTGGTTTGAGGCCACGTGTGCTGGGTCCCTCACCTTTCGATGATGTGGCCCCACTGGTGTGAGGACACTCCTGCCTGGTTTCTATCCCCTTGGTGATGTGGGCCCTCTGGTGAGAGTCTGATCCTGGCTGGGTTCCTCACCCTTCTGTGAGGTGGGTCCTCTGCTGTGAGGTCACTACTGACTGGCTGGCACACCCCGCCTTGGCGACATCGGCCCTCTTGTGGCAGTTGGAGCCTGCTGGGAGTCACCTCCCCTCGGTGATGAGGGCTCTCTAGCATCAGGCCGTAACTTCTGGGTACCCACTTTTTCTGATACGTGCTAAGTGGTGCGAGGACACTCTTGCCATGTTCCCAACCCCATGGGGATGTGGGCCTTCTGCTGTGAGGTCCAAATGGCTGGGTTGCTCACAGTTTCATGATATGGGCCCTCTGCTGTGAGTTCACTGCAGCCTGGATCGCATAGACTCGGTGCTCTGGGCCGCCTGCTGGGAAGTTCCCACTGCAGGATTCCTCAGCTTTTTTATTCTATGGGCCCTGTGTTGTGAGGTTACTCCTGCATGCCTCACTCCGAGCCCCTTGGAGATGTGGGTCTTCTGGTTTAGGCCACATGTGCTGGGTTCCTCACCTTTCTATGATGTGGTCACACTGGTGTGCAGACAGTCCTGCCTGGTTCTGATCCTCTTGGTGATGTGGGCCCTCTGGTCAGAGTCTAATCCTCTTTGGGTTCCTCACACTTTTTTGAGGTTGGCCCTCTGCTCTGAGGTCACTCCTGCCTGGCTGGCACACCCCGCATTGGCGACATTGGCCCTCTTGTAGCAGTTGGAGCCTGCTGGGAGCCTCCTCTCCTCGGTGATGAGGGCCCTCTGGCGTCAGGCCCTAACTGCTGGGCTCCCCACATTTTCTGATGTGTGCCCACTGGTACGATGACACTCCTGCTTGGTTCGCTTCCCCATGGGGATGTGGGCCTTGTGCTCTGAGGTCACAATGGCTAGGTTGCTCACAGTTTCATGATGAGGGCCCTCTGTTGTGAGTTCATCATCGCCTGGATCCCATAGCCTCGGTGCTCTGGGCCGCCTGCTGGGATGTTCCAACTGCTGGATTCCTCACCTTTTTTATACAATGGGCCACGTGTTTTGAGGTTCATCCTGCCTGCCTCACTCCGAGACCCATGGAGATGTGGGTCCTCTGGTTTGAGGCCACATGTGCTGGGTACCTCATCTTGCGATGATGTGGCCCCACGGGTGTGAAGACACTCCTGCCTGGTTCCCAGCCCATTGCTGATGTGGGCCCTCTGTTGAGAGTCTGATAATGGCTGGGTCCCTTACCCTTCTGTGATGTGGGCACTCTGATGTGAGGTCACTCCTGCCTAGCTGGCTCATGTCACCTTGGCGATGTGGGCCCTCTGTTGGCCACTGAAGCATGCTGGGAGCCCACTACCCTCTTTAAGGAGGGCCTTGGAAAAAACGCATATGCACTTTTTGAACAAGTGCATCATTGTCGAGGTTCTGCCTCTTCTCCTATGCTTTCAGTGCACTTTCCGTCTACCTCCTGAAATCGTTTTCCTGGAATTCTGCCCCGCTTCCAAGTCCTCTTCGCAGCCTTCCTTCAATATATTTTTGGACGATAGCTGTCATTCATAACTCTGCAGGTTTGTGAATTACAGTGCCCCTGAGCTCCTTTCTTCAACTCGCTATCTTGTGAGCTGCCTGCACACCCACAGTATTGCTTCAGGCCCTAATCTGGTTTTGGCAGGGCATGCTGAGCCTTTGGTTAATTCCTCTTCCTGGTGGGAAATGAGCGTTCCATTTGCCAGTGCAGACACCTACAGTTAGTCTCTCATTGGTTTTCCCTATTCCTGTTCATCTTGCGCAGAAATTGCAAACTGTGCCAAACAGGAGGTTAAAGGCACTGACTCTCCAAGTGGGGACAGTGTTAGTTAAGCGTCTGGAATGGTGAACCCGAGTATAAAGGGACGAATACTGAAATGCATTTGAAAATGTTTCCCAATCACATGGTGGACCATACTCTAGGTTTCCCATACATGATTTAGCGGAAGGAAGAATCCCTTAAACCTGGAGAGTTGGGACCCATGGAATGGGTACCATGCAGTATGGCTCCAAAGGGTCTGCATTTGCTCACCGAACCTAACCAATGCTATCAGGCCGAAGTGTCCAGCCTTATGTCTCCCCAGCTCTGGGTGTAGATGTGGTAAATCCAGGTTGCATCAGAAGCCCTGAGTGAATTATTTAAGAATTGCTCTCTATTTCACTGTCATTGTGTTTTGTTTTTGAAATTTATTTTGATAATGGGATTTATCGGATTTTCACTGCTGCGTTTAGGCCACTGAACACACGCTTGATTCTCTTACGGAGACATATAAATCCATGGGTTTTAAGATTCTTGCTAGCCAGGTATATTCCAAGACGTTGAATATGGGGTGTTGAGTCCATTTCGTTGAGCAAGGAGTAGGTCATGTCTATTATATATTTGGCTTATGGAACGGTATCTGTGCGAACTTCAATCTCTGTTTTTATGCAGCACCCCAACTCACCTTTCCCAAACAGCAAGCATAAGTTGGTTTTCTAAATTTGAGACCCTCTTTTGTTTTGTAATTCAGTTCATGTGTAGCCAAGTTTACATTCCGTGTATTAGTGATAACTTATGATGTTTCTTTTTCTGTGTGACCTATTGCACGTAGAAACATCGTACCTGAATCCACTCATTATGCCACTACAGGCCTGATGACATAGATTTCATTGCTGAGTGATATTCCATTGTACGTACGTACCACAACTTCTTTATCCATTTTTCGCTCTCTGGGATATTTAACTTCTACCGTAGATGAGGTTCTTGTAAACAGAGCCGTTCCAAACTTTGGGGTGGCTGCGTGGTTTTGATTTTAATTTCCCTAAACTATAGGACCATAAGTGGAATTGCCATAGGCTGTGGTGCTTTGTTTCTTACGTGTTTCAGGAAACACCATACAGTTCTCCAGAGTGGCTGTTGGCAATTCACATCCCGCCCATCAGTATAAAAATGCTCCCTCTTCTCCATGGCCTGTCCTGCCTTTCTGGATTTTACACTTTTTTCAGATGACCCTTTTGACCGGGGGGCAGTGAGACTTCATTGTAGTGCAGATTTCCTTTACACTCTTGCTTGGTTGGCCAAAAAGGGCGTATGCGTTTTTTCTTGAATATATTCAGGATAAAACGCATACGCCCTTTTTGGCCAAGTGCATCATTGTCGACGTTCTGCCTCTTTTCCTATGCTTTAAATGCAATTCTAGTCTACCCCCTGAAATCGTTTTCCTGAATTTCTGCCCCGCTTTCAAGTCCTCTTCGCAGACTTACTTCAATATATTTTTGGACGATAGCTGTCATTTATAACTCTGCAGGTTTGTGAATTACAGTGCCCCTGAGCTCCTTTCTTCAACTAGCTTTCTTGTGAGATGGCCGCAAAACCGCAGGATTGCTTCAGGCCCTAATCTGGTTCCGGCAGGGCATGCTGAGCCTTCGGTTAATTCCTCTTCCTGGTGGGAAATGAGCTTGCATTTGCCCGTGCAGAGACCTACAGCTAGTCTCTCATTGGTTCTCCCTATTCCTGTTCATCTTGCGCAGAAATTGCAAACTGTGCCAAACAGGAGGTTAAAGGCACTGACTCTCCAAGTGGGGACAGTGTTAGTTAAGCGTCTGGAATGGTGAACCCGAGTATAAAGGGACGAATACTGAAATGCATTTGAAAATGTTTCCCAATCACATGGTGGACAATCCTCTGGGTTTCCCATACATGATTTAGCGGAAGGAAGAATCCCTTAAACCTGGAGAGTTGGGACCCATGGAATGGGTACCATGCAGTATGACTTCAAAGGGTCTGCAATTGCTCACCGAACCTCACCAATGCTATCAGGGCGAAGTGTCCGGCCTTATGTCTCCCCAGCTCTGGGTGTAGATGTGGTAAATCCAGGATGCCTCTGAAGCCCTGAGTGAATTATTTAAGAATTGCTCTCTATTTCACTGTCATTGTGTTTTGTTTTTGAAATTTATTTTGATAATGGGATTTATCGGATTTTCACTGTTGCCTTTAGGCCACTGAACACATGCTTGATTCTCTTACAGACACATATAAATCCATGGGTTTTAAGATTCTTGCTAGGCAGGTATATTCCTAGGCGTTGAATATGGGGTGTTGAGTCCATTTCGTTGAGCAAGGAGTAGGTCATGTCTATTATATATTTGGCTTATGGAACGGTATCTGTGCGAATTTCAATCTCTGTTTTTATGCAGCACCCGAACTCACCTTTCCAAAAAAGCAAGCATATGTTGGTTTTCTAAATTTGAGACACTGTTCTGTTTTGTAATTCAGTTCATGTGTAGCCAAGTTTACATTCCGTGTATTAGTGATATCTTATGATGTTTCTTTTTCTGTGTGACCTATTGCACGTAGAATCATCGTACCTGAATCCACTCATTATGCCGCTACGGGCCTGATGACATAGATTTCATTGCTGAGTGATATTCCATTGTACGTAAGAACCACAACTTCTTTATCCATTTTCCGCCCTCTGGGATATTAAAATTGTACCGTAGACGAGGTTCTTGTAAACAGAGCCGTTCCAAACTTTGGGGTGGCTGTGTGGTTTTGATTTTAATTTCCCTATGCTATAGGACCATAAGTGGAAGTGCCATAGGCTGTGTTGCTTTGTTTCTTACGTGTTTCAGGAAACACCATACACTTCTCCAGAGTGGCTGTTGGCAATTCACATCCCGCCCATCAGGATAACAATGCTCCCTCTTCTCCATGGCCTGTCCTGCCTTTCTGGATTTTACACTTTTTTCAGATGTCCCTTTAGACCGGGGGGCAGTGAGACTTCATTGTAGTGCAGATTTCCTTTACACGCTGGCTTGGTTGGCCAAAAAGTGCGTATGCGTTTTTTCCTGATTATATTCAGGAAAAAACGCATACGCCCTTTTTGGCCAAGTGCATCATTGTCGCCGTTCTCCGTCTTTTCCTAGGCTTTAAGTGCAATTCCAGTCTACCGACTGAAATCGTTTTCCTGAAATTCTGCCCCGCTTTCAAGTCCTCTTCGAAGACTTACTTCAATATGTTTTTGGACGATAGCTGTCTTTCATAACTCTGCAGGTTTGTGAATTACAGTGCCCCTGAGCTCCTTTCTTCAACTCGCTTTCTTGTGAGCTGGCAGCAAAACCGCAGGATTGCTTCAGGCCCTAATATGTTTCCGGCAAGGCACGCTGAGCCTTTGGTTAATTCCTCTTCCTGGTGGGAAATGAGCGTTCCATTTGTCCGTGCAGACACCTACAGCTAGTCTCTCATTGGTTCTCCCTATTCCTGTTCATCTTGCGCAGAAATTGCAAACTGTGCCAAACAGGAGGTTAAATGCACTGACCCTCCAAGTGGGGACAGTTTCAGTAAAGCGTCTGGAATTGTGAACCCGACTACCAGGGGACGAAATCTGAGATCCATTTGAAAACGTTTCCCTATCACACGGTGAACCATACTCTGGGTTTCCCATGCATGTTTTAGCTGAAGGTAGAATCCCTTAAACCTGGAGAGTTGGGACCCATGGAATGGGTCCCATGCAGTATGACTTCAAAGGGTCTGAATTTGCTCAACGAACCTCACCAATGCTATCAGCCTGAAGAGACCAACCTTATGTCTCACTCAGTTCTGGGTGTACTTGTGGTAAATCCAGGTTGCATCACAAGCCCTGAATGAATTATTTAAGATTTGCTCTCTGTTTCACTGTCATTGTGTTTTGTTTTTGAAATTTATTTTGATAATGGGATTTATCGGATTTTCACTGCTGCGTTTAGGCTGCTGTACACACGCTTGGTTTCCTTATGGAGACATATAAATCCATGGGTTTTAAGATTCTTACTTGTCAGGTATATTCCCAGGAGTTGAATATGGTGTGTTGAGTCCATTTCGTTGAGCAAGGGGTAGGTTTGTCTATTATATATTTGGCTTATGGAACGGAATCTGTGCTAATTTCAATCTCTGGTTTTATGCAGCACCCCAACTCACCTTTCCCCATAAGCAAGCATAAGTTGGTTTTCTAAATTTGTGACCTTGTTCTGTTTTGTAATTCAGTTCATGTGTAGCCAAGTTTACATTCCGTGTATTAGTGATATCTTATGATGTTTCTTTTTCTGTGTGACTTATTTCTCGTAGAATCATCCTACCTGAATCCACTCATTATGCCGCTATGGGCCTGATGACGTAGATTTCATTGCTGAGTGGTATTCCTTTGTACGTACGTACCACAACTTCCTTATCCATTTTTTGCTTTCTCGGATATTTAACTTGTACCATAGAGGAGGTTCTTGTAAACAGAGCCGTCCCAAACTTTGGGGTGGCTGTGTGTTTTTGATTTTAATTTCCCTAAGCTATAGGACCATAAGTGGAAGTGCCATAGGCTGTGTTGCTTTGTTTCCTACGTGTTTCAGAAAACACCATACACTTCTCCAGAGTGGCTGTTGGCAATTTACATCCCGCCCATCAGCATAACAAGGCTCCCTGTTCTCCATGACCTGTCCTGCCTTTCTGGATTTTACACATTTTCAGATGGCCCTGTTGACCTGGGGGCAGAGAGACTTCATTGTAGTGCAGATTTCCTTTACACGCTTGGTTGCTTGGCCAAAAAGGGCGTATGCGTTTTTCCTGAATATATTCAGGAAAAAAAGCATACGCACTTTTTGGCCAAATGCATCATTGTCGACATTCTACCTCTTTTCCTATGCTTTAAATGCAATTCCAGTCTACCCCCTGAAATAGTTTTCCTGCATTTCTGCCCCGCTTTCAAGTCTTCTTCACAGTCTTACTTCAATATATTTTTGAACGATAGCTGTGATTTATAACTCTGCAGGTTTGTGAATTATAGTGCCCCTGAGCTCCTTTCTTCAACTCGTTTTCCCGTGAGCTGGCCACAAAACCGCTGGATTGCTTCAGGCCCTAATCTGGTTCCGGCAGGGCATGATGAGCCTTTGGTTAATTCCTCTTCCTGGTGGGAAATGTGCGTTACATTTCCCCGTGCAGACACCTACACTAGTCTCTCATTGGTTCTCCCTATTCCTGTTCATCTTGCGCAGAAATTGCAAACTGTGCCAAACAGGAGGTTAAAGGCACTGACTCTCCAAGTGGGGAGAGCGTTAGTTAACCATCTGGAATGGTGAACCCCAGTATAAGGGGACGAAAACTGAGATGCATTTGAAAATGTTTCCCAATTACATGATGGACCATACTCTGGGTTTCCCATTTATGATGTAGCGGAAGGAAGAATCCCTTAAACCTGGAGAGTTGGGACCCATGGAATGGGTACCATGCAGTATGACTTCAAAGGGTCTGCATTTGCTCACCGAACCTCACCAATGCTATCAGGCCGAAGTGTCCGGCCTTATGTCTCCCCAGCTCTGGTTGTAGATGTGGTAAACCCAGGTTGCATCAGAAGCCCTGAGTGAATTATTAAAAATTTCTCTCTATTTCACTGTCATTGTGTTGTGTTTTTGAAATTTATTTTGATAATGGGATTTATCGGATTTTCACTGCTGCGTTTAGGCCACTGAACACACGCTTGTTTCTCTTACGGAGACGTATAAATCCATGGGTTTTAAGATTCTTACTAGGCAGGTATAATCCTAGGCGTTGAATATGGGGTGTTGAGTCCATTTCGTTGAGCAAGGAGTAGGACTTGTCTATTACATATTTGGCTTATGGAACGATATCTGTGCGAATTTCAATCTCTGGTTTTATGCAGCACCCCATCTCACCTTTCCCCATAAGCAAGCATAAGTTGGTTTTCTAAATTTGAGACCCTGTTCTGTTTTGTAATTCAGTTCATGTGTAGCCAAGTTTACATTCCATGTATTAGTGATATCTTATGCTGTTTCTTTTTCTGTGTGACCTATTTCACGTAGAATCATCGTACCTGAATCCACGCATTATGCCGCTACGTTCCTGATGACATAGATTTCATTGCTGAGAGATATTCCATTGTACGTACGTAGCACAACTTCTTTATCCATTTTTCGCTCTCTGGGATATTTAACTTGTACCGTAGACAATGTTTTGTAAACAGAGCCGTTCCAAATTTTGGGGTGGTTCTGTGTTTTTGATTTTAATTTCCCTAAGCTATAGGACCATAAGTGGTAGTGCCATGGGCTGTGTTGCTTTGTTTCTTATGTGTTTCAGGAAACACCATACACTTCTCCATAGTGGCTGCTTTCAATTCACATCCCGCCCATAAGCATAACAATGCTCCCTGTTCTCCATGGCCTGTCCTGCCTTTCTGGATTTTACACTTTTTTCAGGTGGCCCTTTTGACCTGGGGGCAGTGAGACTTCATTGTAGTGCCGATTTCCTTTACACGCTTGCTTGGTTGGCCAAAAAGTGCGTATGCGTTTTTTCCTGAATATATTCAGGAAAAAACGCATACGCCCTTTTTGGCCAAGTGCATCATTGTCGCCGTTCTGCCTCTTTTCCTATTCTTTAAGTGCAATTCCAGTCTACCCCCTGAAATCGTTTTCCTGAATTTCTGCCCCGCTTTCAAGTCCTCTTCGCAGACTTACTTCAATATATTTTTGGACGATAGCTGTCATTCATAACTCTGCAGGTTTTGAATCACAGTGACCCTGAGCTCCTTTCTTCAACTCGCTTTCCTGTGAGCTGGCTGCAAAACCTCAGGATTGCTTCAGGCCCTAATCTTGTTCCGGCAGGAGATGCTGAGCCTTTGGTTAATTCTTCTTCCTGGTGGGAAATGACCGTTACATTTGCCCGTGCAGACACCTACAGCTAGTCTCTCATTTGTTCTCCATATTCCTGTTCATCATGTGCAGAAATTGCAAACTGTGCCCAACAGGAGGTTAAAGGCACTGACTCTCCAAGTGGGGAGAGTTTTAGTTAAGCGTCTGGAATGGTGAACCCGAGTATAAAGGGACGTAAATTGAGATGCATTTGAAAACGTTTCCCAATCACATGGTGGACCATACTCTGCGTTTCCCATACATGATTTAGCGGAAGGAAGAATCCCTTCAACCTGGAGAGTTGGGAACCATGGAATGGGTACCATGCAGTATGACTTCAAAGGGTCTGCATTTGCTCACCGAACCTCACCCATGCTATCAGGCCGACGTGTCCGGCCTTATGTTTCCCCAGCTCTGGGTGTAGAAGTGGTAAATCCAGGTTGCATCAGAAGCCCTGAGTGAATTATTTATGAATTCCTCTCTATTTCACTGTCAGTGGGATTTGTTTCTGTAATTTATTTTGATAATTTGATTTACCGGATTTTCACTGCTGCGTTTAGGCCGCTGTAAACACGCTTGATTTCCTTATGGAGACATATAAATCCATGGGTTTTAAGATTCTTACTTGTCAGGTATATTCCCAGGCGTTGAATATGTGGTGTTGAGTCCATTTCGTTGAGCAAGGACAAGGTCATGTCTATTATATATTTGGCTTATAGAAAGGTATCTGTGCTAATTTCAATCTCTGGTTTTATGCAGCACCCCAACTCACCTTTCCCCATAAGCAAGCATAAGTTGGTTTTCTAAATTTGAGACCCTGTTCTGTTTTGTAATTCAGTTCATGTGTAGCCAAGTTTACATTCCGTGTATTAGTGATATCTTATGATGTTTCTTTTTCTGTGTGACTTATTTCTGGTAGAATCATCGTACCTGAATCCACTCATTATGCCGCTACGGGCCTGATTATGCAGATTTCATTGCTGAGTGATATTCCATTGTACGTACGTTCCACAACTTCTTTATCCATTTTTTGCTTTCTCGGATATTTAACTGTACCGTAGACGAGGTTCTTCTAAACAGAGCCATCCCAAACTTTGGGGTGGCTGTGTGTTTTTGTTTTTAATTTCCCTAAGCTATAGGACCATAAGTGGAAGTGCCATAGGCTGTGTTGCTTTGTTTCCTACGGGTTTCAGGAAACACCATACACTTCTCCAGAGTGGCTGTTGGCAATTTACATCCTGCCCATCAGCATAACCAGGCTCCCTGTTCTCCATGACTTGTCCTGCGTTTGTGGATTTTACAGTTTTTCAGATGGCCCTTTTGACCGGGTGGCCTTGAGACTTCATTGTAGTGCAGATTTCCTTTACACGCCTGCTTGGTTGGCCAAAAAGGGTGTATGCGCTTTTTCCTGAATATATTCAGGAAAACACTCATACGCCCTTTTTGGCCAAGTGCATCATTGTCGACATTCTGTCTCTTTTCCTATGCTTTAAGTGCAATTCCAGTCTACCCCCTGAAATCGTTTTCCTGAAATTCTGCCCCGCTTTCAAGTCCTCTTCGAAGACTTCTTCAATATATTTTTGGACGATAGCTCTCATTCATAACTCTGCAGTTTTGTGAATTACAGTGCACCTGAGCTCCTTTCTTCAAATCGCTTTCTTGTGAGCTGGCCGCAAACTCGCAGGATTGCTTCTGGCCCTAATCTGTTTCTGGCACGGCATGCTGAGCCTTTGGTTAATGCCTCTTCCTGGTTGGAAATGAGCGTTAAATTTGCCCGTGCAGACACCTACAGCTAGTCTCTCATTGGTTCTCCCTATTCCTGTTCATCTTGCGCAGAAATTGCAAACTGTGCCAAACAGGAGGTTAAAGGCACTGACTCTCCAAGTGGGGAGAGTGTGAGTAAAGGGTCTGGAATTGTGAACCCGAGTAAAAGGGGACAAAAACTGAGATGCATTGGAAAACGTTTCCCGGTCACATGGTGCACCATACTGTGGGTTTCCCATGCATGCTTTAGCTGAAGGTAGAATCACTTAAACCTGGCGAGTTGGGACCCATGGAATGGGTACCATGCAGTATGACTTCAAATGGTCTGCATTTGCTCATCGAACCTCACCAATGCTATCAGCCCGAAGTGTCCAACCTTATGTCTCACTCAGCTCTGGGTTTTGATGAGGTAAATCCAGGTTGCATCACAAGCCCTGAATGAATTATTTAAGAATTGCTCTCTATTTCACTGTCATTGTGTTTTGTATTTGTAATTCATTTTGATAATAGGATTTATCGGATTTTCTCTGCTGCCTTCATGCAGGTGTACACACGCTTGATTCTCTTATGGAGACATATAAATCCATGGGTTTGAAGATTCTTACTAGTCAGGTGTATTCCTAGGTGTTGAATATAGGGTGTTTAGCCCATTTCGTTGAGCAAGGGGTAGGTCTTGACTATTACTTATTTGACATATGGAATGGTATCTGTGCTAAATTCTAACTCTGGTTTTATGCAGCACCCCAACTCACCTTTTCCCTTACACAAACATAAGTTGGTTTTCTAAATTTGAGACCCTGTTCTGTTTTGTAATTCAGTTCATGTGTAGCCAAGATTACATTCGGTGTATTAGTGGTATCTTATGATGTTTCATTTTCTGTGTGACTTATTTCACTTAGAATCATCGTACCTGAATCCACTCATTATGCCACGACGGGCCAGATGACATAGATTTCATTGGTGAGTGATAT
This sequence comes from Delphinapterus leucas, assembly GCF_059928025.1. Classification (NCBI taxonomy): domain Eukaryota; kingdom Metazoa; phylum Chordata; class Mammalia; order Artiodactyla; family Monodontidae; genus Delphinapterus; species Delphinapterus leucas. The sequence goes on along the minus strand of NW_028322233.1, from coordinate 11,632,700 downwards.
TCCATTGTACGTACGTACCACAACTTCTTTATCCATTTTTCGCTTTCTGGGATATTTAACTTGTACCGTAGACGAGGTTCTTGTAAACAGAGCCGTCTGAAACTTTGGGGTGGCTGTGTGTTTTTGATTATAATTTCCCTAAGCTATAGGACCATAAGTGGAAGTGCCGTAGGCTCCATTGCTTTGTTTTTTAGGTGTTTCAGGAAACACCATACACTTCTCCAGAGTGGCTGTTGGCAATTTACATCCCACCTATCAGCATTACAAGGCTCCCTGTTCTCCATGGCCTGTGCTGCATTTCTGGATTTTACACTTTTTCAGATGGCCCTTTTGACCGGTGGGCAGTGAGACTTCATTGTAGTGCAGATTTCTTTAACATGCTTGCTTGGTTGGCCAAAAAGGGCGTATGCGTTTTTTCCTGAATATATTCAGGAAAAAACGCATACGCCCTTTTTGGCCAAGTGCATCATTGTCGACGTTCTGCCTCTTTTCCTATGCTTTAAATGAAATTCCAGTCTACCCCCTGAAATCGTTTTCCTGCAATTCTGCCCCGCTTTCAAGTCCTCTTCGCAGCCTTCCTTCAATATATTTTCGGACGATAGCTGTCATTTATAACTCTGCAGGTTTGTGAATTACAGTGCCCCTGAGCTCCTTTCTTCAAATCGCTTTCTTGTGAGCTGGCCACAAACCCGCAGGATTGCTTCAGGCCCTAATCTGGTTCCGGCACGGCATGCTGAGCCTTTGGTTAATTCCTCTTCCTGGTTGGAAATGAGCGTTAAATTTGCCCGTGCAGACACCTACAGCTAGTCTCTCATTGGTTCTCCCTATTCCTGTTCATCTTGCGCAGAAATTGCAAACTGTGCCAAACAGGAGGTTAAAGGCACTGAATCTCCAAGTGGGGAGAGTGTTAGTAAAGGCTCTGGAATTGTGAACCCGAGTAAAAGGGGACAAAAACTGAGATGCATTTGAAAACGTTTCCTGGTCACATGGTGCACCATACTGTGGGTTTCCCATGCATGCTTTAGCTGAAGGAAGAATCACTTAAACCTGGAGAGTTGGGACCCATGGAATGGGTACCATGCAGTATGACTTCAAATGGTCTGCATTTGCTCATCGAACCTCACCAATGCTATCAGCCCGAAGTGTCCAACCTTATGTCTCACTCAGCTCTGGGTTTAGATGAGGTAAATCCAGGTTGCATCACAAGCCCTGAATGAATTATTTAAGAATTGCTCTCTATTTCACTGTCATTGTGTTTGGTTTTTTAATTCATTTTGATAATGGGATTTATCAGATTTTCTCTGCTGCCTTCATGCAGCTGTACACACGCTTGATTCTCTTATGGAGACATATAAATCCATGGGTTTGAAGATTCTTATTAGTCAGGTGTATTCTTAGGCGTTGAATATAGGGTGTTTAGCCCATTTCGTTGAGCAAAGGGTATGTCTTGACTATTACGTATTTGACATATGGAATGGTATCTGTGCTAATTTCTAACTCTGGTTTTATGCAGCACCCCAACTCACCTTTCCCCTTAAGCAAACATAAGTTGGTTTTCTAAATTTGAGACCCTGTTCTGTTTTGTAATTCAGTTCATGTGTAGCCAAGATTACATTCGGTGTATTAGTGATATCTTATGATGTTTCATTTTCTGTGTGACTTATTTCACTTAGAATCATCGTAGCTGAATCCACTCATTATGCCACGACGGGCCAGATGACATAGATTTCATTGGTGAGTGATATTCCATTCCATCAGCATTACAAGGCTCCCTGTTCTCCATGGCCTGTGCTGCATTTCTGGATTTTACACTTTTTCAGATGGCCCTTTTGACCGGGGGGCAGTGAGACTTCATTGTAGTGCAGATTTCTTTAACATGCTTGCTTGGTTGGCCAAAAAGGGCGTATGCGTTTTTTCCTGAATATATTCAGGAAAAAACGCATACGCCCTTTTTGGCCAAGTGCATCATTGTCGACGTTCTGCCTCTTTTCCTATGCTTTAAATGCAATTAGAGTCTACCCCCTGAAATCGTTTTCCTGCAATTCTGCCCCGCTTTCAAGTCCTCTTCGCAGCCTTCCGTCAATATATTTTCGGACGATAGCTGTCATTTATAACTCTGCAGGTTTGTGAATTAGAGTGCCCCTGAGCTCCTTTCTTCAAATCGCTTTCTTGTGAGCTGGCCACAAACCCGCAGGATTGCTTCAGGCCCTAATCTGGTTCCGGCACGGCATGCTGAGCCTTTGGTTAATTCCTCTTCCTGGTTGGAAATGAGCGTTAAATTTGCCCATGCAGACACCTACAGCTAGTCTCTCATTGGTTCTCCCTATTCCTGTTCATCTTGCGTAGAAATTGCAAACTGTGCCAAACAGGAGGTTAAAGGCACTGAATCTCCAAGTGGGGAGAGTGTTAGTAAAGGGTCTGGAATTGTGAACCCGAGTAAAAGGGGACAAAAACTGAGATGCATTTGAAAACGTTTCCCGGTCACATGGTGCACCATACTGTGGGTTTCCCATGCATGCTTTAGCTGAAGGAAGAATCACTTAAACCTGGAGAGTTGGGACCCATGGAATGGGTACCATGCAGTATGACTTCAAATGGTCTGCATTTGCTCATCGAACCTCACCAATGCTATCAGCCCGAAGTGTCCAACCTTATGTCTCACTCAGCTCTGGGTTTAGATGAGGTAAATCCAGGTTGCATCACAAGCCCTGAATGAATTATTTAAGAATTGCTCTCTATTTCACTGTCATTGTGTTTGGTTTTTTAATTCATTTTGATAATGGGATTTATCAGATTTTCTCTGCTGCCTTCATGCAGCTGTACACACGCTTGATTCTCTTATGGAGACATATAAATCCATGGGTTTGAAGATTCTTATCAGTCAGGTGTATTCCTAGGCGTTGAATATAGGGTGTTTAGCCCATTTCGTTGAGCAAAGGGTATGTCTTGACTATTACGTATTTGACATATGGAATGGTATCTGTGCTAATTTCTAACTCTGGTTTTATGCAGCACCCCAACTCACCTTTCCCCTTAAGCAAACATAAGTTTGTTTTCTAAATTTGAGACCCTGTTCTGTTTTGTAATTCAGTTCATGTGTAGCCAAGTTTACATTCGGTGTATTAGTGACATCTTATGATGTTTCATTTTCTGTGTGACTTATTTCACTTAGAATCATCGTACCTGAAACCACTCATTATGCCACGACGGGCCAGATGACATAGATTTCATTGGTGAGTGATATACCATTGTACGTACGTACCACAACTTCTTTATCCATTTTTCGCTTTCTGGGATAATTTACCTGTACCGTAGACGAGGTTCTTGTAAACAGAGCCGTCTGAAACTTTGGGGTGGCTGTGTGTTTTTGATTTTAATTTCCCTAAGCTATAGGACCATAAGTGGAAGTGCCGTAGGCTCCGTTGCTTTGTTTTTTGGTGTTTCAGGAAACACCATACACTTCTCAAGAGTGGCTGTTGGCAATTTACATCCCACCCATCAGCATAACAAGGCTCCCTGTTCTCCATGGCCTGTGCTGCATTTCTGGATTTTACACTTTTTTCAGATGGCCCTTTTGACCGGGGGGCAGTGAGACTTCATTGTAGTGCAGATTTCTTTAACATGCTTGCTTGGTTGGCCAAAAAGTGCGTATGCGTTTTTTCCTGAATATATTCAGGAAAAAACACATACGCCCTTTTTGGCCAAGTGCATCATTGTCGACCTGCTGCCTCTTTTCCTATGCTTTAAATGCAATTCCAGTCTACCCCCTGAAATCGTTTTCCTGCAATTCTGCCCCGCTTTCAAGTCCTCTTCGCAGCCTTCCTTCAATATATTTTTGGACGATAGCTGTCATTCATAACTCTGCAGGTTTGTGAATTACAGTGCCCCTGAGCTCCTTTCTTCAAATCGCTTTCTTGTGAGCTGGCCGCAAACCCGCAGGATTGCTTCAGGCCCTAATCTGATTCCGGCACGGCATGCTGAGCCTTTGGTTAATTCCTCTTCCTGGTTGGAAATGAGCGTTAAATTTGCCCGTGCAGACACCTACAGCTAGTCTCTCATTGGTTCTCCGTATTCCTGTACATCTTGCGCAGAAATTGCAAACTGTGCCAAACAGCAGGTTAAAGGCACTGACTCTCCAAGTGGGGAGAGTGTTAGTAAAGGGTCTGGAATTGTGAACCCGAGTAAAAGGGGACAAAAACTGAGATGCATTGGAAAACGTTTCCCGGTCACATGGTGCACCATACTGTGGGTTTCCCATGCATGCTTTAGCTGAAGGAAGAATCACTTAAACCTGGAGAGTTGGGACCCATGGAATGGGTACCATGCAGTATGACTTCAAATGGTCTGCATTTGCTCATCGAACCTCACCAATGCTATCAGCCCGAAGTGTCCAACCTTATGTCTCACTCAGCTCTGGGTTTTGATGAGGTAAATCCAGGTTGCATCACAAGCCCTGAATGAATGATTTAAGAATTGCTCTCTATTTCACTGTCATTGTGTTTTGTTTTTGTAATTCATTTTGATAATTGCATTTATCGGATTTCCTCTGCTGCCTTCATGCAGCTGTACACACGCTTGATTCTCTTATGGAGACATATAAATCCATGGGTTTGAAGATTCTTTCTAGTCAGGTGTATTCCTAGGCGTTGAATATAGGGTGTTTAGCCCATTTCGTTGAGCAAGGGGTATGTCTTGACTATTACGTATTTGACATATGGAATGGTATCTGTGCTAATTTCTATCTCTGGAGTTATGCAGCACCCCAACTCACCTTTCCCCTTAAGCAAACATAAGTTGGTTTTCTAAATTGGAGACCCTGTTCTGTTTTGTATTTCAGTTCATGTGTAGCCGAGATTACATTCCGTGTATTAGTGACATCTTATGATGTTTCATTTTCTGTGTGACTTATTTCACTTAGAATCATCGTACCTGAATCCACTCATTATGCCACGACGGGCCAGATGACATAGATTTCATTGGTGAGTGATATTCCATTGTACGTACGTACCACAACTTCTTTATCCATTTTTCGCTTTCTGGGATATTTAACTTGTACCGTAGACGAGGTTCTTGTAAACAGAGCCGTCTGAAAGTTTGGGGTGGCTGTGTGTTTTTGATTTTAATTTCCCTAAGCTATAGGACCATAAGTGGAATTGCCGTAGGCTCCGTTGCTTTGTTTTTTAGGTGTTTCAGGAAACACCATACACTTCCCCAGAGTGGTTGTCGGCAATTTACATCACACCCATCAGCATAACAAGGCTCCCTGTTCTCCATGGCCTGTGATGCATTTCTGGATTTTACACATTTTTCAGATGGCCCTTTTGACCGGGGGGCAGTGAGACTTCATTGTACTGCAGATTTCTTTAACATGCTTGCTTGGTTGGCCAAAAAGGGCGTATGCGTTTTTTCCTTAATATATTCAGGAAAAAACGCATACGCCCTTTTTGGCCAAGTGCATCATTGTCGACGTTCTGCCTCTTTTCCTATGCTTTAAATGCAATTCCAGTCTACCCCCTGAAATCGTTTTCCTGCAATTCTGCCCCGCTTTCAAGTCCTCTTCGCAGCCTTCCTTCAATATATTTTCGGACGATAGCTGTCATTTATAACTCTGCAGGTTTGTGAATTACAGTGCCCCTGAGCTCCTTTCTTCAAATCGCTTTCTTGTGAGCTGGCCGCAAACCCGCAGGATTGCTTCAGGCCCTAATCTGGTTCCTGCACGGCATGCTGAGCCTTTGGTTAATTCCTCTTCCTGGTTGGAAATGAGCGTTAAATTTGCCCGTGCAGACACCTACAGCTAGTCTCTCATTGGTTCTCCCTATTCCTGATCATCTTGCGCAGAAATTGCAAACTGTGCCAAACAGGAGGTTAAAGGCACTGACTCTCCAAGTGGGGAGAGTGTTAGTAAAGGGTCTGGAATTGTGAACCCGAGTAAAAGGGGACAAAAACTGAGATGCATTGGAAAACGTTTCCCGGTCACATGGTGCACCATACTGTGGGTTGCCCATGCATGCTTTAGCTGAAGGAAGAATCACTTAAACCTGGAGATTTGGGACCCATGGAATGGGTACCATGCAGTATGACTTCAAATGGTCTGCATTTGCTCATCGAACCTCACCAATGCTATCAGCCCGAAGTGTCCAACCTTATGTCTCACTCAGCTCTGGGTGTAGATGAGGTAAATCCAGGTTGCATCACAAGCCCTGAATGAATTATTTAAGAATTGCTCTCTATTTCACTGTCATTGTGTTTTGTTTTTTAATTCATTTTGATAATGGGATTTATCGGATTTTCTCTGCTGCCTTCATGCAGCTGTACACACGCTTGATTCTCTTATGGAGACATATAAATCCATGGGTTTGAAGATTCTTACTAGTCAGGTGTATTCCTAGGCGTTGAATATAGGGTGTTTAGCCCATTTCGTTGAGCAAGGGGTAGGTCTTGACTATTACGTATTTAACATATGGAATGGTATCTGTGCTAATTTCTAACTCTGGTTTTATGCAGCACCCCAACTCACCTTTCCCCTTAAGCAAACATAAGTTGGTTTTCTAAATTTGAGACCCTGTTCTGTTTTGTAATTCAGTTCATGTGTAGCCAAGATTACATTCGGTGTATTAGTGATATCTTATGATGTTTCATTTTCTGTGTGACTTATTTCACTTAGAATCATCGTACCTGAATCCACTCATTATGCCACGACGGGCCAGATGACATAGATTTCATTGGTGAGTGATATACCATTGTACGTACGTACCACAACTTCTTTATCCATTTTTCGCTTTCTGGGATAATTTACTTGTACCGTAGATGGGGTTCTTGTAAACAGAGCCGTCTGAAACTTTGGGGTGGCTGTGTGTTTTTGATTTTAATTTCCCTAAGCTATAGGACCATAAGTGGAAGTGCCGTAGGCTCCGTTGCTTTGTTTTTTAGGTGTTTCAGGAAACACCATACACTTCTCCAGAGTGGCTGTTGGCAATTTACATCCCACCTATCAGCATAACAAGGCTCCCTGTTCTCCATGGCCTGTGCTGCATTTCTGGATTTTACACTTTTTTCAGATGGCCCTTTTGACCGGGGGGCAGTGAGACTTCATTGTAGTGCAGATTTCTTTAACATGCTTGCTTGGTTGGCCAAAAAGGGCGTATGCGTTTTTTCCTGAATATATTAAGGAAAAAACGCATACGCCCTTTTTGGCCAAGTGCATCATTGTCGACGTTCTGCCTCTTTTCCTATGCTTTAAATGCAATTCCAGTCTACCCCCTGAAATCGTTTTCCTGCAATTCTGCCCCGCTTTCAAGTCCTCTTCGCAGCCTTCCTTCAATATATTTTCGGACGATAGCTGTCATTTATAACTCTGCAGGTTTGTGAATTACAGTGCCCCTGAGCTCCTTTCTTCAAATCGCTTTCTTGTGAGCTGGCCGCAAACCCGCAGGATTGCTTCAGGCCCTAATCTGGTTCCGGCACGGCATGCTGAGCCTTTGGTTAATTCATCTTCCTGGTTGGAAATGAGCGTTAAATTTGCCCGTGCAGACACCTACAGCTAGTCTCTCATTGGTTCTCCCTATTCCTGTTCATCTTGCGCAGAAATTGCAAACTGTGCCAAACAGCAGGTTAAAGGCACTGACTCTCCAAGTGGGGAGAGTGTTAGTAAAGGTTCTGGAATTGTGAACCCGAGTAAAAGGGGACAAAAACTGAGATGCATTGGAAAACGTTTCCCGGTCACACGGTGCACCATACTGTGGGTTTCCCATGCATGCTTTAGCTGAAGGAAGAATCACTTAAACCTGGCGAGTTGGGACCCATGGAATGGGTACCATGCAGTATGACTTCAAACGGTCTGCATTTGCTCATCGAACCTCACCAATGCTATCAGCCCGAAGTGGCCAACCTTATGTCTCACTCAGCTCTGGGTGTAGATGAGGTAAATCCAGGTTGCATCACAAGCCCTGAATGAATTATTTAAGAATTGCTCTCTATTTCACTGTCATTGTGTTTTGTTTTTGTAATTCATTTTGATAATAGGATTTATCGGATTTTCTCTGCTGCCTTCATGCAGGTGTACACACGCTTGATTCTCTTATGGAGACATATAAATCCATGGGTTTGAAGATTCTTACTAGTCAGGTGTATTCCTAGGCGTTGAATATAGGGTGTTTAGCCCATTTCGTTGAGCAAGGGGTAGGTCTTGACTATTACTTATTTGACATATGGAATGGTATCTGTGCTAATTTCTAACTCTGGTTTTATGCAGCACCCCAACTCACCTTTTCCCTTACACAAACATAAGTTGGTTTTCTAAATTTGAGACCCTGTTCTGTTTTGTAATTCAGTTCATGTGTAGCCAAGATTACATTCGGTGTATTAGTGGTATCTTATGATGTTTCATTTTCTGTGTGACTTATTTCACTTAGAATCATCGTACCTGAATCCACTCATTATGCCACGACGGGCCAGATGACATAGATTTCATTGGTGAGTGATATTCCATTGTACGTACATACCACAACTTCTTTATCCATTTTTCGCTTTCTGGGATATTTAACTTGTACCGTAGACGAGGTTCTTGTAAACAGAGCCGTCTGAAACTTTGGGGTGGCTGTGTGTTTATGATTTTAATTTCCCTAAGCTATAGGACCATAAGTGGAAGTGCCGTAGGCTCCGTTGCTTTGTTTTTTAGGTGTTTCAGGAAACACCATACACTTCTGCAGAGTGGCTGCTGGCAATTTACATCCCACCCATCAGCATAAGAAGGCTCCCTGTTCTCCATGGCCTGTGCTGCATTTCTGGATTTTACACTTTTTTCAGATGGCCCTTTTGACCGGGGGGCAGTGAGACTTCATTGTAGTGCAGATTTCTTTAACATGCTTGCTTGGTTGGCCAAAAAGTGCGTATGCGTTTTTTCCTGAATATATTCGGGAAAAAACGCATACGCCCTTTTTGGCCAAGTGCATCATTGTCGACGTTCTGCCTCTTTTCCTATGCTTTAAATGCAATTCCAGTCTACCCCCTGAAACCGTTTTCCTGCAATTCTGCCCCGCTTTCAAGTCCTCTTCGCAGCCTTCCTTCAATATATTTTCGGACGATAGCTGTCATTTATAACTCTGCAAGTTTGTGAATTACAGTGCCCCTGAGCTCCTTTCTTCAAATCGCTTTCTTGTGAGCTGACAGCAAACCCGCAGGATTGCTTCAGGCCCTAATCTGGTTCCTGCACGGCATGCTGAGCCTTTGGTTTATTCCCCTTCCTGGTTGGAAATGAGCGTTAAATTTGCCCGTGCAGACACCTACAGCTAGTCTCTCATTGGTTCTCCCTATTCCTGTTCATCTTGCGCAGAAATTGCAAACTGTGCCAAACAGGAGGTTAAAGGCACTGACTCTCCATGTGGGGAGATTGTTAGTAAGGGGTCTGGAATTGTGAACCCGAGTAAAAGGGGACTAAAACTGAGATGCATTTGAAAACGTTTCCCGGTCACATGGTGCACCATACTGTGGGTTTCCCATGCATGCTTTAGCTGAAGGAAGAATCACTTAAACCTGGAGAGTTGGGACCCATGGAATGGGTACTAGGCAGTATGATTTCAAATGGTCTGCATTTGCTCACCGAACCTCACCCATGCTATCAGGCCGACGTGTCCGGCCTTATGTTTCCCCAGCTCTGGGTGTAGAAGTGGTAAATCCAGGTTGCATCAGAAGCCCTGAGTGAATTATTTATGAATTCCTCTCTATTTCACTGTCAGTGTGATTTGTTTCTGTAATTTATTTTGATAATTTGATTTACCGGATTTTCACTGCTGCGTTTAGGCCGCTGTAAACACGCTTGATTTCCTTATGGAGACATATAAATCCATGGGTTTTAAGATTCTTACTTGTCAGGTATATTCCCAGGCGTTGAATATGTGGTGTTGAGTCCATTTCGTTGAGCAAGGACAAGGTCATGTCTATTATATATTTGGCTTATAGAAAGGTATCTGTGCTAATTTCAATCTCTGGTTTTATGCAGCACCCCAACTCACCTTTCCCCATAAGCAAGCATAAGTTGGTTTTCTAAATTTGAGACCCTGTTCTGTTTTGTAATTCAGTTCATGTGTAGCCAAGTTTACATTCCGTGTATTAGTGATATCTTATGATGTTTCTTTTTCTGTGTGACTTATTTCTGGTAGAATCATCGTACCTGAATCCACTCATTATGCCGCTACGGGCCTGATTATGCAGATTTCATTGCTGAGTGATATTCCATTGTACGTACGTTCCACAACTTCTTTATCCATTTTTTGCTTTCTCGGATATTTAACTGTACCGTAGACGAGGTTCTTCTAAACAGAGCCATCCCAAACTTTGGGGTGGCTGTGTGTTTTTGATTTTAATTTCCCTAAGCTATAGGACCATAAGTGGAAGTGCCATAGGCTGTGTTGCTTTGTTTCCTACGGGTTTCAGGAAACACCATACACTTCTCCAGAGTGGCTGTTGGCAATTTACATCCTGCCCATCAGCATAACCAGGCTCCCTGTTCTCCATGACTTGTCCTGCATTTCTGGATTTTACAGTTTTTCAGATGGCCCTTTTGACCGGGTGGCCTTGAGACTTCATTGTAGTGCAGATTTCCTTTACACGCCTGCTTGGTTGGCCAAAAAGGGTGTATGCGCTTTTTCCTGAATATATTCAGGAAAACACTCATACGCCCTTTTTGGCCAAGTGCATCATTGTCGACATTCTGTCTCTTTTCCTATGCTTTAAGTGCAATTCCAGTCTACCCCCTGAAATCGTTTTCCTGAAATTCTGCCCCGCTTTCAAGTCCTCTTCGAAGACTTCTTCAATATATTTTTGGACGATAGCTGTCATTCATAACTCTGCAGTTTTGTGAATTACAGTGCACCTGAGCTCCTTTCTTCAAATCGCTTTCTTGTGAGCTGGCCGCAAACCCGCAGGATTGCTTCTGGCCCTAATCTGTTTCTGGCACGGCATGCTGAGCCTTTGGTTAATGCCTCTTCCTGGTTGGAAATGAGCGTTAAATTTGCCCGTGCAGACACCTACAGCTAGTCTCTCATTGGTTCTCCCTATTCCTGTTCATCTTGCGCAGAAATTGCAAACTGTGCCAAACAGGAGGTTAAAGGCACTGACTCTCCAAGTGGGGAGAGTGTGAGTAAAGGGTCTGGAATTGTGAACCCGAGTAAAAGGGGACAAAAACTGAGATGCATTGGAAAACGTTTCCCGGTCACATGGTGCACCATACTGTGGGTTTCCCATGCATGCTTTAGCTTAAGGTAGAATCACTTAAACCTGGCGAGTTGGGACCCATGGAATGGGTACCATGCAGTATGACTTCAAATGGTCTGCATTTGCTCATCGAACCTCACCAATGCTATCAGCCCGAAGTGTCCAACCTTATGTCTCACTCAGCTCTGGGTTTTGATGAGGTAAATCCAGGTTGCATCACAAGCCCTGAATGAATTATTTAAGAATTGCTCTCTATTTCACTGTCATTGTGTTTTGTATTTGTAATTCATTTTGATAATAGGATTTATCGGATTTTCTCTGCTGCCTTCATGCAGGTGTACACACGCTTGATTCTCTTATGGAGACATATAAATCCATGGGTTTGAAGATTCTTACTAGTCAGGTGTATTCCTAGGTGTTGAATATAGGGTGTTTAGCCCATTTCGTTGAGCAAGGGGTAGGTCTTGACTATTACTTATTTGACATATGGAATGGTATCTGTGCTAAATTCTAACTCTGGTTTTATGCAGCACCCCAACTCACCTTTTCCCTTACACAAACATAAGTTGGTTTTCTAAATTTGAGACCCTGTTCTGTTTTGTAATTCAGTTCATGTGTAGCCAAGATTACATTCGGTGTATTAGTGGTATCTTATGATGTTTCATTTTCTGTGTGACTTATTTCACTTAGAATCATCGTACCTGAATCCACTCATTATGCCACGACGGGCCAGATGACATAGATTTCATTGGTGAGTGATATTCCATTGTACGTACGTACCACAACTTCTTTATCCATTTTTCGCTTTCTGGGATATTTAACTTGTACCGTAGACGAGGTTCTTGTAAACAGAGCCGTCTGAAACTTTGGGGTGGCTGTGTGTTTTTGATTATAATTTCCCTAAGCTATAGGACCATAAGTGGAAGTGCCGTAGGCTCCATTGCTTTGTTTTTTAGGTGTTTCAGGAAACACCATACACTTCTCCAGAGTGGCTGTTGGCAATTTACATCCCACCTATCAGCATTACAAGGCTCCCTGTTCTCCATGGCCTGTGCTGCATTTCTGGATTTTACACTTTTTCAGATGGCCCTTTTGACCGGGGGGCAGTGAGACTTCATTGTAGTGCAGATTTCTTTAACATGCTTGCTTGGTTGGCCAAAAAGGGCGTATGCGTATTTTCCTGAATATATTCAGGAAAAAACGCATACGCCCTTTTTGGCCAAGTGCATCATTGTCGACGTTCTGCCTCTTTTCCTATGCTTTAAATGAAATTCCAGTCTACCCCCTGAAATCGTTTTCCTGCAATTCTGCCCCGCTTTCAAGTCCTCTTCGCAGCCTTCCTTCAATATATTTTCGGACGATAGCTGTCATTTATAACTCTGCAGGTTTGTGAATTACAGTGCCCCTGAGCTCCTTTCTTCAAATCGCTTTCTTGTGAGCTGGCCACAAACCCGCAGGATTGCTTCAGGCCCTAATCTGGTTCCGGCACGGCATGCTGAGCCTTTGGTTAATTCCTCTTCCTGGTTGGAAATGAGCGTTAAATTTGCCCGTGCAGACACCTACAGCTAGTCTCTCATTGGTTCTCCCTATTCCTGTTCATCTTGCGCAGAAATTGCAAACTGTGCCAAACAGGAGGTTAAAGGCACTGAATCTCCAAGTGGGGAGAGTGTTAGTAAAGGCTCTGGAATTGTGAACCCGAGTAAAAGGGGACAAAAACTGAGATGCATTTGAAAACGTTTCCTGGTCACATGGTGCACCATACTGTGGGTTTCCCATGCATGCTTTAGCTGAAGGAAGAATCACTTAAACCTGGAGAGTTGGGACCCATGGAATGGGTACCATGCAGTATGACTTCAAATGGTCTGCATTTGCTCATCGAACCTCACCAATGCTATCAGCCCGAAGTGTCCAACCTTATGTCTCACTCAGCTCTGGGTTTAGATGAGGTAAATCCAGGTTGCATCACAAGCCCTGAATGAATTATTTAAGAATTGCTCTCTATTTCACTGTCATTGTGTTTGGTTTTTTAATTCATTTTGATAATGGGATTTATCAGATTTTCTCTGCTGCCTTCATGCAGCTGTACACACGCTTGATTCTCTTATGGAGACATATAAATCCATGGGTTTGAAGATTCTTATTAGTCAGGTGTATTTCTAGGCGTTGAATATAGGGTGTTTAGCCCATTTCGTTGAGCAAAGGGTATGTCTTGACTATTACGTATTTGACATATGGAATGGTATCTGTGCTAATTTCTAACTCTGGTTTTATGCAGCACCCCAACTCACCTTTCCCCTTAAGCAAACATAAGTTGGTTTTCTAAATTTGAGACCCTGTTCTGTTTTGTAATTCAGTTCATGTGTAGCCAAGATTACATTCGGTGTATTAGTGATATCTTATGATGTTTCATTTTCTGTGTGACTTATTTCACTTAGAATCATCGTAGCTGAATCCACTCATTATGCCACGACGGGCCAGATGACATAGATTTCATTGGTGAGTGATATTCCATTCCATCAGCATTACAAGGCTCCCTGTTCTCCATGGCCTGTGCTGCATTTCTGGATTTTACACTTTTTCAGATGGCCCTTTTGACCGGGGGGCAGTGAGACTTCATTGTAGTGCAGATTTCTTTAACATGCTTGCTTGGTTGGCCAAAAAGGGCGTATGCGTTTTTTCCTGAATATATTCAGGAAAAAACGCATACGCCCTTTTTGGCCAAGTGCATCATTGTCGACGTTCTGCCTCTTTTCCTATGCTTTAAATGCAATTCCAGTCTACCCCCTGAAATCGTTTTCCTGCAATTCTGCCCCGCTTTCAAGTCCTCTTCGCAGCCTTCCTTCAATATATTTTTGGACGATAGCTGTCATTCATAACTCTGCAGGTTTGTGAATTACAGTGCCCCTGAGCTCCTTTCTTCAAATCGCTTTCTTGTGAGCTGGCCGCAAACCCGCAGGATTGCTTCAGGCCCTAATCTGATTCCGGCACGGCATGCTGAGCCTTTGGTTAATTCCTCTTCCTGGTTGGAAATGAGCGTTAAATTTGCCCGTGCAGACACCTACAGCTAGTCTCTCATTGGTTCTCCGTATTCCTGTACATCTTGCGCAGAAATTGCAAACTGTGCCAAACAGCAGGTTAAAGGCACTGACTCTCCAAGTGGGGAGAGTGTTAGTAAAGGGTCTGGAATTGTGAACCCGAGTAAAAGGGGACAAAAACTGAGATGCATTGGAAAACGTTTCCCGGTCACATGGTGCACCATACTGTGGGTGGCCCATGCATGCTTTAGCTGAAGGAAGAATCACTTAAACCTGGAGAGTTGGGACCCATGGAATGGGTACCATGCAGTATGACTTCAAATGGTCTGCATTTGCTCATCGAAACTCACCAATGCTATCAGCCCGAAGTGTCCAACCTTATGTCTCACTCAGCTCTGGGTTTTGATGAGGTAAATCCAGGTTGCATCACAAGCCCTGAATGAATGATTTAAGAATTGCTCTCTATTTCACTGTCATTGTGTTTTGTTTTTGTAATTCATTTTGATAATTGCATTTATCGGATTTCCTCTGCTGCCTTCATGCAGCTGTACACACGCTTGATTCTCTTATGGAGACATATAAATCCATGGGTTTGAAGATTCTTTCTAGTCAGGTGTATTCCTAGGCGTTGAATATAGGGTGTTTAGCCCATTTCGTTGAGCAAGGGGTATGTCTTGACTATTACGTATTTGACGTATGGAATGGTATCTGTGCTAATTTCTATCTCTGGAGTTATGCAGCACCCCAACTCACCTTTCCCCTTAAGCAAACATAAGTTTGTTTTCTAAATTGGAGACCCTGTTCTGTTTTGTATTTCAGTTCATGTGTAGCCGAGATTACATTCCGTGTATTAGTGACATCTTATGATGTTTCATTTTCTGTGTGACTTATTTCACTTAGAATCATCGTACCTGAATCCACTCATTATGCCACGACGGGCCAGATGACATAGATTTCATTGGTGAGTGATATTCCATTGTACGTACGTACCACAACTTCTTTATCCATTTTTCGCTTTCTGGGATATTTAACTTGTACCGTAGAGGAGGTTCTTGTAAACAGAGCCGTCTGAAAGTTTGGGGTGGCTGTGTGTTTTTGATTTTAATTTCCCTAAGCTATAGGACCATAAGTGGAATTGCCGTAGGCTCCGTTGCTTTGTTTTTTAGGTGTTTCAGGAAACACCATACACTTCCCCAGAGTGGTTGTCGGCAATTTACATCACACCCATCAGCATAACAAGGCTCCCTGTTCTCCATGGCCTGTGATGCATTTCTGGATTTTACACATTTTTCAGATGGCCCTTTTGACCGGGGGGCAGTGAGACTTCATTGTACTGCAGATTTCTTTAACATGCTTGCTTGGTTGGCCAAAAAGTGCGTATGCATTTTTTCCTTAATATATTCAGGAAAACACGCATACGCCCTTTTTGGCCAAGTGCATCATTGTCGACGTTCTGCCTCTTTTCCTATGCTTTAAATGCAATTCCAGTCTACCCCCTGAAATCGTTTTCCTGCAATTCTGCCCCGCTTTCAAGTCCTCTTCGCAGCCTTCCTTCAATATATTTTCGGACGATAGCTGTCATTTATAACTCTGCAGGTTTGTGAATTACAGTGCCCCTGAGCTCCTTTCTTCAAATCGCTTTCTTGTGAGCTGGCCGCAAACCCGCAGGATTGCTTCAGGCCCTAATCTGGTTCCTGCACGGCATGCTGAGCCTTTGGTTAATTCCTCTTCCTGGTTGGAAATGAGCGTTAAATTTGCCCGTGCAGACACCTACAGCTAGTCTCTCATTGGTTCTCCCTATTCCTGATCATCTTGCGCAGAAATTGCAAACTGTGCCAAACAGGAGGTTAAAGGCACTGACTCTCCAAGTGGGGAGAGTGTTAGTAAAGGGTCTGGAATTGTGAACCCGAGTAAAAGGGGACAAAAACTGAGATGCATTGGAAAACGTTTCCCGGTCACATGGTGCACCATACTGTGGGTTGCCCATGCATGCTTTAGCTGAAGGAAGAATCACTTAAACCTGGAGAGTTGGGACCCATGGAATGGGTACCATGCAGTATGACTTCAAATGGTCTGCATTTGCTCATCGAACCTCACCAATGCTATCAGCCCGAAGTGTCCAACCTTATGTCTCACTCAGCTCTGGGTTTAGATGAGGTAAATCCAGGTTGCATCACAAGCCCTGAATGAATTATTTAAGAATTGCTCTCTATTTCACTGTCATTGTGTTTGGTTTTTTAATTCATTTTGATAATGGGATTTATCAGATTTTCTCTGCTGCCTTCATGCAGCTGTACACACGCTTGATTCTCTTATGGAGACATATAAATCCATGGGTTTGAAGATTCTTATTAGTCAGGTGTATTCCTAGGCGTTGAATATAGGGTGTTTAGCCCATTTCGTTGAGCAAAGGGTATGTCTTGACTATTACGTATTTGACATATGGAATGGTATCTGTGCTAATTTCTAACTCTGGTTTTATGCAGCACCCCAACTCACCTTTCCCCTTAAGCAAACATAAGTTGGTTTTCTAAATTTGAGACCCTGTTCTGTTTTGTAATTCAGTTCATGTGTAGCCAAGTTTACATTCGGTGTATTAGTGACATCTTATGATGTTTCATTTTCTGTGTGACTTATTTCACTTAGAATCATCGTAGCTGAATCCACTCATTATGCCACGACGGGCCAGATGACATAGATTTCATTGGTGAGTGATATTCCATTCCATCAGCATTACAAGGCTCCCTGTTCTCCATGGCCTGTGCTGCATTTCTGGATTTTACACTTTTTCAGATGGCCCTTTTGACCGGGGGGCAGTGAGACTTCATTGTAGTGCAGATTTCTTTAACATGCTTGCTTGGTTGGCCAAAAAGGGCGTATGCGTTTTTTCCTGAATATATTCAGGAAAAAACGCATACGCCCTTTTTGGCCAAGTGCATCATTGTCGACGTTCTGCCTCTTTTCCTATGCTTTAAATGCAATTCCAGTCTACCCCCTGAAATCGTTTTCCTGCAATTCTGCCCCGCTTTCAAGTCCTCTTCGCAGCCTTCCTTCAATATATTTTTGGACGATAGCTGTCATTCATAACTCTGCAGGTTTGTGAATTACAGTGCCCCTGAGCTCCTTTCTTCAAATCGCTCTCTTGTGAGCTGGCCGCAAACCCGCAGGATTGCTTCAGGCCCTAATCTGATTCCGGCACGGCATGCTGAGCCTTTGGTTAATTCCTCTTCCTGGTTGGAAATGAGCGTTAAATTTGCCCGTGCAGACACCTACAGCTAGTCTCTCATTGGTTCTCCGTATTCCTGTACATCTTGCGCAGAAATTGCAAACTGTGCCAAACAGCAGGTTAAAGGCACTGACTCTCCAAGTGGGGAGAGTGTTAGTAAAGGGTCTGGAATTGTGAACCCGAGTAAAAGGGGACAAAAACTGAGATGCATTGGAAAACGTTTCCCGGTCACATGGTGCACCATACTGTGGGTTTCCCATGCATGCTTTAGCTGAAGGAAGAATCACTTAAACCTGGAGAGTTGGGACCCATGGAATGGGTACCATGCAGTATGACTTCAAATGGTCTGCATTTGCTCATCGAACCTCACCAATGCTATCAGCCCGAAGTGTCCAACCTTATGTCTCACTCAGCTCTGGGTTTTGATGAGGTAAATCCAGGTTGCATCACAAGCCCTGAATGAATGATTTAAGAATTGCTCTCTATTTCACTGTCATTGTGTTTTGTTTTTGTAATTCATTTTGATAATTGCATTTATCGGATTTCCTCTGCTGCCTTCATGCAGCTGTACACACGCTTGATTCTCTTATGGAGACATATAAATCCATGGGTTTGAAGATTCTTTCTAGTCAGGTGTATTCCTAGGCGTTCAATATAGGGTGTTTAGCCCATTTCGTTGAGCAAGGGGTATGTCTTGACTATTACGTATTTGACATATGGAATGGTATCTGTGCTAATTTCTATCTCTGGAGTTATGCAGCACCCCAACTCACCTTTCCCCTTAAGCAAACATAAGTTTGTTTTCTAAATTGGAGACCCTGTTCTGTTTTGTATTTCAGTTCATGTGTAGCCGAGATTACATTCCGTGTATTAGTGACATCTTATGATGTTTCATTTTCTGTGTGACTTATTTCACTTAGAATCATCGTACCTGAATCCACTCATTATGCCACGACGGGCCAGATGACATAGATTTCATTGGTGAGTGATATTCCATTGTACGTACGTACCACAACTTCTTTATCCATTTTTCGCTTTCTGGGATATTTAACTTGTACCGTAGAGGAGGTTCTTGTAAACAGAGCCGTCTGAAAGTTTGGGGTGGCTGTGTGTTTTTGATTTTAATTTCCCTAAGCTATAGGACCATAAGTGGAATTGCCGTAGGCTCCGTTGCTTTGTTTTTTAGGTGTTTCAGGAAACACCATACACTTCCCCAGAGTGGTTGTGGCAATTTACATCACACCCATCAGCATAACAAGGCTCCCTGTTCTCCATGGCCTGTGATGCATTTCTGGATTTTACATATTTTTCAGATGGCCCTTTTGACCGGGGGGCAGTGAGACTTCATTGTACTGCAGATTTCTTTAACATGCTTGCTTGGTTGGCCAAAAAGGGCGTATGCGTTTTTTCCTTAATATATTCAGGAAAAAACGCATACGCCCTTTTTGGCCAAGTGCATAATTGTCGACGTTCTGCCTCTTTTCCTATGCTTTAAATGCAATTCCTGTCTACCCCCTGAAATCGTTTTCCTGCAATTCTGCCCCGCTTTCAAGTCCTCTTCGCAGCCTTCCTTCAATATATTTTCGGACGATAGCTGTCATTTATAACTCTGCAGGTTTGTGAATTACAGTGCCCCTGAGCTCCTTTCTTCAAATCGCTTTCTTGTGAGCTGGCCGCAAACCCGCAGGATTGCTTCAGGCCCTAATCTGGTTCCTGCACGGCATGCTGAGCCTTTGGTTAATTCCTCTTCCTGGTTGGAAATGAGCGTTAAATTTGCCCGTGCACACACCTACAGCTAGTCTCTCATTGGTTCTCCCTATTCCTGATCATCTTGCGCAGAAATTGCAAACTGTGCCAAACAGGAGGTTAAAGGCACTGACTCTCCAAGTGGGGAGAGTGTTAGTAAAGGGTCTGGAATTGTGAACCCGAGTAAAAGGGGACAAAAACTGAGATGCATTGGAAAACGTTTCCCGGTCACATGGTGCACCATACTGTGGGTTGCCCATGCATGCTTTAGCTGAAGGAAGAATCACTTAAACCTGGAGAGTTGGGACCCATGGAATGGGTACCATGCAGTATGACTTCAAATGGTCTGCATTTGCTCATCGAACCTCACCAATGCTATCAGCCCGAAGTGTCCAACCTTATGTCTCACTCAGCTCTGCGTTTAGATGAGGTAAATCCAGGTTGCAGCACAAGCCCTGAATGAATTATTTAAGAATTGCTCTCTATTTCACTGTCATTGTGTTTGGTTTTTTAATTCATTTTGATAATGGGATTTATCAGATTTTCTCTGCTGCCTTCATGCAGCTGTACACACGCTTGATTCTCTTATGGAGACATATAAATCCATGGGTTTGAAGATTCTTACTAGTCAGGTGTATTCCTAGGCGTTGAATATAGGGTGTTTAGCCCATTTCGTTGAGCAAAGGGTATGTCTTGACTATTAAGTATTTGACATATGGAATGGTATCTGTGCTAATTTCTAACTCTGGTTTTATGCAGCACCCCAACTCACCTTTCCCCTTAAGCAAACATAAGTTGGTTTTCTAAATTTGAGACCCTGTTCTGTTTTGTAATTCAGTTCATGTGTAGCCAAGTTTACATTCGGTGTATTAGTGACATCTTATGATGTTTCATTTTCTGTGTGACTTATTTCACTTAGAATCATCGTACCTGAATCCACTCATTATGCCACGACGGGCCAGATGACATAGATTTCATTGGTGAGTGATATACCATTGTACGTACGTACCACAACTTCTTTATCCATTTTTCGCTTTCTGGGATAATTTACCTGTACCGTAGACGGGGTTCTTGTAAACAGAGCCGTCTGAAACTTTGGGGTGGCTGTGTGTTTTTGATTTTAATTTCCCTAAGCTATAGGACCATAAGTGGAAGTGCCGTAGGCTCCGTTGCTTTGTTTTTTGGTGTTTCAGGAAACACCATACACTTCTCCAGAGTGGCTGTTGGCAATTTACATCCCACCTATCAGCATAACAAGGCTCCCTGTTCTCCATGGCCTGTGCTGCATTTCTGGATTTTACACTTTTTTCAGATGGCCCTTTTGACCGGGGGGCAGTGAGACTTCATTGTAGTGCAGATATCTTTAACATGCTTGCTTGGTTGGCCAAAAAGTGCGTATGCGTTTTTTCCTGAATATATTCAGGAAAAAACGCATACGCCCTTTTTGGCCAAGTGCATCATTGTCGACCTGCTGCCTCTTTTCCTATGCTTTAAATGCAATTCCAGTCTACCCCCTGAAATCGTTTTCCTGCAATTCTGCCCCGCTTTCAAGTCCTCTTCGCAGCCTTCCTTCAATATATTTTTGGACGATAGCTGTCATTTATAACTCTGCAGGTTTGTGAATTACAGTGCCCCTGAGCTCCTTTCTTCAAATCGCTTTCTTGTGAGCTGGCCGCAAACCCGCAGGATTGCTTCAGGCCCTAATCTGGTTCCGGCACGGCATGCTGAGCCTTTGGTTAATTCCTCTTCCTGGTTGGAAATGAGCGTTAAATTTGCCCGTGCAGACACCTACAGCTAGTCTCTCATTGGTTCTCCGTATTCCTGTACATCTTGCGCAGAAATTGCAAACTGTGCCAAACAGCAGGTTAAAGGCACTGACTCTCCAAGTGGGGAGAGTGTTAGTAAAGGGTCTGGAATTGTGAACCCGAGTAAAAGGGGACAAAAACTGAGATGCATTGGAAAACGTTTCCCGGTCACATGGTGCACCATACTGTGGGTTTCCCATGCATGCTTTAGCTGAAGGAAGAATCACTTAAACCTGGCGAGTTGGGACCCATGGAATGGGTACCATGCAGTATGACTTCAAACGGTCTGCATTTGCTCATCGAACCTCACCAATGCTATCAGCCCGAAGTGTCCAACCTTATGTCTCACTCAGCTCTGGGTGTAGATGAGGTAAATCCAGGTTGCATCACAAGCCCTGAATGAATTATTTAAAAATTGCTCTCTATTTCACTGTCATTGTGTTTTGTTTTTGTAATTCATTTTGATAATAGGATTTATCGGATTTTCTCTGCTGCCTTCATGCAGGTGTACACACGCTTGATTCTCTTATGGAGACATATAAATCCATGGGTTTGAAGATTCTTACTAGTCAGGTGTATTCCTAGGCGTTGAATATAGGGTGTTTAGCCCATTTCGTTGAGCAAGGGGTAGGTCTTGACTATTACTTATTTGACATATGGAATGGTATCTGTGCTAATTTCTAACTCTGGTTTTATGCAGCACCCCAACTCACCTTTTCCCTTACACAAACATAAGTTGGTTTTCTAAATTTGAGACCCTGTTCTGTTTTGTAATTCAGTTCATGTGTAGCCAAGATTACATTCGGTGTATTAGTGGTATCTTATGATGTTTCATTTTCTGTGTGACTTATTTCACTTAGAATCATCGTACCTGAATCCACTCATTATGCCACGACGGGCCAGATGACATAGATTTCATTGGTGAGTGATATTCCATTGTACGTACGTACCACAACTTCTTTATCCATTTTTCGCTTTCTGGGATATTTAACTTGTACCGTAGACGAGGTTCTTGTAAACAGAGCCGTCTGAAACTTTGGGGTGGCTGTGTGTTTATGATTTTAATTTCCCTAAGCTATAGGACCATAAGTGGAAGTGCCGTAGGCTCCGTTGCTTTGTTTTTTAGGTGTTTCAGGAAACACCATACACTTCTGCAGAGTGGCTGCTGGCAATTTACATCCCACCCATCAGCATAAGTAGGCTCCCTGTTCTCCATGGCCTGTGCTGCATTTCTGGATTTTACACTTTTTTCAGATGGCCCTTTTGACCGGGGGGCAGTGAGACTTCATTGTAGTGCAGATTTCTTTAACATGCTTGCTTGGTTGGCCAAAAAGTGCGTATGCGTTTTTTCCTGAATATATTCGGGAAAAAACGCATACGCCCTTTTTGGCCAAGTGCATCATTGTCGACGTTCTGCCTCTTTTCCTATGCTTTAAATGCAATTCCAGTCTACCCCCTGAAACCGTTTTCCTGCAATTCTGCCCCGCGTTCAAGTCCTCTTCGCAGCTTTCCTTCAATATATTTTCGGACGATAGCTGTCATTTATAACTCTGCAAGTTTGTGAATTACAGTGCCCCTGAGCTCCTTTCTTCAAATCGCTTTCTTGTGAGCTGACCGCAAACCCGCAGGATTGCTTCAGGCCCTAATCTGGTTCCTGCACGGCATGCTGAGCCTTTGGTTTATTCCCCTTCCTGGTTGGAAATGAGCGTTAAATTTGCCCGTGCAGACACCTACAGCTAGTCTCTCATTGGTTCTCCCTATTCCTGTTCATCTTGCGCAGAAATTGCAAACTGTGCCAAACAGGAGGTTAAAGGCACTGACTCTCCATGTGGGGAGATTGTTAGTAAGGGGTCTGGAATTGTGAACCCGAGTAAAAGGGGACAAAAACTGAGATGCATTTGAAAACGTTTCCCGGTCACATGGTGCACCATACTGTGGGTTTCCCATGCATGCTTTAGCTGAAGGAAGAATCACTTAAACCTGGAGAGTTGGGACCCATGGAATGGGTACCAGGCAGTATGATTTCAAATGGTCTGCATTTGCTCATCGAACCTCACCAATGCTATCAGCCCGAAGTGTCCAACCTTATGTCTCACTCAGCTCTGGGTTTTGATGAGGTAAATCCAGGTTGCATCACAAGCCCTGAATGAATTATTTAAGAATTGCTCTCTATTTCACTGTCATTGTGTTTGGTTTTTGTAATTCATTTTGATAATAGGATTTATCAGATTTTCTCTGCTGCCTTCATGCAGGTGTACACACGCTTGATTCTCTTATGGAGACATATAAATCCATGGGTTTGAAGATTCTTATTAGTCAGTTGTATTCCTAGGCGTTGAATATAGGGTGTTTAGCCCATTTCGTTGAGCAAAGTGTATGTCTTGACTATTACGTATTTGACATATGGAATGGTATCTGTGCTAATTTCTAACTCTGGTTTTATGCAGCACCCCAACTCACCTTTCCCCTTAAGCAAACATAAGTTGGTTTTCTAAATTTGAGACCCTGTTCTGTTTTGTAATTCAGTTCATGTGTAGCCAAGATTACATTCGGTGTATTAGTGATATCTTATGATGTTTCATTTTCTGTGTGACTTATTTCACTTAGAATCATCGTAGCTGAATCCACTCATTATGCCACGACGGGCCAGATGACATAGATTTCATTGGTGAGTGATATTCCATTCCATCAGCATTACAAGGCTCCCTGTTCTCCATGGCCTGTGCTGCATTTCTGGATTTTACACTTTTTCAGATGGCCCTTTTGACCAGGGGGCAGTGAGACTTCATTGTAGTGCAGATTTCTTTAACATGCTTGCTTGGTTGGCCAAAAAGGGCGTATGCGTTTTTTCCTGAATATATTCAGGAAAAAACGCATACGCCCTTTTTGGCCAAGTGCATCATTGTCGACGTTCTGCCTCTTTTCCTATGCTTTAAATGCAATTAGAGTCTACCCCCTGAAATCGTTTTCCTGCAATTCTGCCCCGCTTTCAAGTCCTCTTCGCAGCCTTCCGTCAATATATTTTCGGACGATAGCTGTCATTTATAACTCTGCAGGTTTGTGAATTAGAGTGCCCCTGAGCTCCTTTCTTCAAATCGCTTTCTTGTGAGCTGGCCACAAACCCGCAGGATTGCTTCAGGCCCTAATCTGGTTCCGGCACGGCATGCAGAGCCTTTGGTTAATTCCTCTTCCTGGTTGGAAATGAGCGTTAAATTTGCCCATGCAGACACCTACAGCTAGTCTCTCATTGGTTCTCCCTATTCCTGTTCATCTTGCGCAGAAATTGCAAACTGTGCCAAACAGGAGGTTAAAGGCACTGAATCTCCAAGTGGGGAGAGTGTTAGTAAAGGGTCTGGAATTGTGAACCCGAGTAAAAGGGGACAAAAAGTGAGATGCATTTGAAAACGTTTCCCGGTCACATGGTGCACCATACTGTGGGTTTCCCATGCATGCTTTAGCTGAAGGAAGAATCACTTAAACCTGGAGAGTTGGGACCCATGGAATGGGTACCATGCAGTATGACTTCAAATGGTCTGCATTTGCTCATCGAACCTCACCAATGCTATCAGCCCGAAGTGTCCAACCTTATGTCTCACTCAGCTCTGGGTTTAGATGAGGTAAATCCAGGTTGCATCACAAGCCCTGAATGAATTATTTAAGAATTGCTCTCTATTTCACTGTCATTGTGTTTGGTTTTTTAATTCATTTTGATAATGGGATTTATCAGATTTTCTCTGCTGCCTTCATGCAGCTGTACACACGCTTGATTCTCTTATGGAGACATATAAATCCATGGGTTTGAAGATTCTTATCAGTCAGGTGTATTCCTAGGCGTTGAATATAGGGTGTTTAGCCCATTTCGTTGAGCAAAGGGTATGTCTTGACTATTACGTATTTGACATATGGAATGGTATCTGTGCTAATTTCTAACTCTGGTTTTATGCAGCACCCCAACTCACCTTTCCCCTTAAGCAAACATAAGTTTGTTTTCTAAATTTGAGACCCTGTTCTGTTTTGTAATTCAGTTCATGTGTAGCCAAGTTTACATTCAGTGTATTAGTGACATCTTATGATGTTTCATTTTCTGTGTGACTTATTTCACTTAGAATCATCGTACCTGAATCCACTCATTATGCCACGACGGGCCAGATGACATAGATTTCATTGGTGAGTGATATACCATTGTACGTACGTACCACAACTTCTTTATCCATTTTTTTGCTTTCTGGGATAATTTACCTGTACCGTAGACGAGGTTCTTGTAAACAGAGCCGTCTGAAACTTTGGGGTGGCTGTGTGTTTTTGATTTTAATTTCCCTAAGCTATAGGACCATAAGTGGAAGTGCCGTAGGCTCCGTTGCTTTGTTTTTTGGTGTTTCAGGAAACACCATAGACTTCTCCAGAGTGGCTGTTGGCAATTTACATCCCACCCATCAGCATAACAAGGCTCCCTGTTCTCCATGGCCTGTGCTGCATTTCTGGATTTTACACTTTTTTCAGATGGCCCTTTTGACCGGGGGGCAGTGAGACTTCATTGTAGTGCAGATTTCTTTAACATGCTTCCTTGGTTGGCCAAAAAGTGCGTGAACGCATACGCCCTTTTTGGCCAAGTGCATCATTGTCGACGTTCTGCCTCTTTTCCTATGCTTTAAATGCAATTCCAGTCTACCCCCTGAAATCGTTTTCCTGCAATTCTGCCCCGCTTTCAAGTCCTCTTCGCAGCCTTCCTTCAATATATTTTCGGACGATAGCTGTCATTTATAACTCTGCAGGTGTGTGAATTACAATGCCCCTGAGCTCCTTTCTTCAAATCGCTTTCTTGTGAACTGGCCGCAAACCCGCATGATTGCTTCAGGCCCTAATCTGGTTCCTGCACGGCATGCTGAGCCTTTGGTTAATTCCTCTTCCTGGTGGGAAATGAGAATTAAATTTGCCCGTGCAGACACCTACAGCTAGTCTCTCATTCGTTCTCCCTATTCCTGTTCATCTTGCGCAGAAATTGCAAACTGTGCCAAACAGGAGGTTAAAGGCACTGACTCTCCAAGTGGGGAGAGTGTTAGTAAAGGGTCTGGAATTGTGAACCCGAGTAAAAGGGGACAAAAACTGCAATGCATTTGAAAAGGTTTCCCGGTCACACGCTGCACCATACTGTGGGTTTCCCATGCATGTATTAGCTGAAGGAAGAATCCCTTAAACCTGGAGAGTTGGGACCCATGGAATGCGTAGCATGCAGTATGGCTTCAAAAGGTCTGCATTTGTTCATCGAACCTCACCAATGCTATCAGCCCGAAGTCCCCAACCTTATGTCTCACTCAGCTCTGGATGTAGATGTGGTAAATCCAGGTTGCATCACAATCCCTGAATGAATTATTTAAGAATTGCTCCCTATTTCACTGTCCTTGTGTTTTGTTTTTGTAATTCATTTTGATAATGGGATTTATCGGATTTTCTCTGCTGCATTCATGCCGCTGTACACACGCTTCATTCTCTTATGGAGACATATAAATCCATGGGTTTGAAGATTCTTACTAGTCAGGTATATTCCTAGGCGTTGAATATGGCGTGTTTTGTCCATTTCGTTGAGCAAGGGGTAGGTCTTGACTATTATATATTTGACGAATGGAATGGTATCTGTGCTAATTTCTATCTCTGGTTTTATGCAGCACCCCAACTCACCTTTCCCCTTAAGCAAGCATAAGTTGGTTTTCTAAATCTGAGACCCTGTTCTGTTTTGTAATTCAGTTCATGTGTAGCGAACTTTACATTCCGTGTATTAGTGATATCTTATGATGTTTCATTTTCTGTGTGACTTATTTCACTTAGAATCATGGTACCTGAATCCACTCATTATGCCGCGACGGGCCTGATGACATAGATTTCATTGCTCAGTGATATTCCATTGTACGTACGTACCACATCTTCTTTATCAATTTTTCACATTCTGGGATATTTAACTTCTACCGTAGACGAGGTTCTTGTAAACAGAGCCGTCCGAAACTTTGGGGTGGCTGTGAATTGTTGATTTTAATTTCCCTAATCTATAGGACCATAAGTGGAATTGCCGTAGGCTCCGTTGCTTTGTTTTTTAGGTGTTCCAGGAAATACCATACACTTCTCCAGAGTGGCTGTTAGTAATTTACATCCCGCCCATCAGCATAACAAGGCTCCCTGTTCTCCATGGCCTGTGCTGCCTTTCTGGATTTTACACTTTTTTCAGATGGCCGTTTTGACCGGGGGGCAGTGAGACTTCATTGTAGTGCAGATTTCTTTAAAATGCTTGCTTGGTTGGCCAAAAAGGGCCTATGCGTTTTTTCCTGAATATATTCAGGAAAAAACGCATACGCCCTTTTTGGCCAAGAGCATCATTGTCGACGTTCTGCCTCTTTTCCTATGCTTTAAGTGCAATTCCCGGCTACCCCCTGAAATCATTTTCCTGCAATTCTGCCCCGCTTACAAGTTCTCTTCGCAGCCTTCCTTCAGTATATTTTTGGACGATAGCTGTCATTTATAACTCTGCAGGTTTGTGAGTTACAGTGTCCCTGAGCTCCTTTCTTCACCTCGCTATCTTGTGAGCTGGTCGCAAACCCGCAGGATTGCTTCAGGCCCTAATCTGCTTCCAGCACGGCATGTTGAGCCTTAGGTTATTTCCTCTTCCTGGCGGGAAATGAGCGTTAAATTTGCCCGTGCAGACACCTACAGCTAGTCTCTCATTGGTTCTCCCTATTCCTGTTCATCTTGAGCAGAAATTGCAAACTGTGCCAAACAGGAGGTTAAAGCACTGACTCTCCAAGTAGGGAGAGTGTTAGTAAAGGGTCTGGAATGGTGAACCCGAGTAAAAGGGGAGGAAAACTGAGATGCATTTGAAAACGTTTGCCGGTCACACGGTGCACCATACTGTGGGTTTCCCATGCATGTTTTAGCTGAAGGAAGAATCCCTTAAACCTGGAGAGTTGGGACCCTTGGAATGGGTACCATGCAGTATGACTTCAAAGTGTCTGCATTTGCTCACTGAACCTCACCAATGCTATCAGCCCGAAGTGCCCAACCTTATGTCTCACTCAGCTCTGGGCGTAGATGTGGTAAATCCAGGTTGCATCACAAACCCTGAATGAATTATTTAAGAATTGCTCTCTATTTCACTGTCCTTGTGTTTTGCTTTTGTAATATATTTTGATAATGGGATTTATCGGATTTTCTCTGCTGCATTCATGCCGCTGTACACACGCTTCATTCTCTTACGGAGACATATGATTCCATGGGTTTGAAGATTCTTCCTAGTCAGGTGTATACCTAGACGTTGAATATGGGGTGTTTAGTCCATTTCGTTGAGCAAGGGGTAGGTCTTGACTATTATATATTTGGCTTATGAAAAGGTATCTGTGCTAATTTCTATCTCTGTTTTGATGCGGCACCCCAACTCACCTTTCCCCTTAAGCAAGCATAAGTTGGTTTTCTACATTTAAGGCCCTGTTCTGTTTTGTAATTCAGTTCATGTGTAGCCTAGTTTATATTCCGTGTATTAGTGATATCTTATGATGTTTCATTTTCTGTGTGACTTATTTCACTTAGAATCATGGTACCTGAATCCAATCATTATGCCGCGACGGGCCTGATGACATAGATTTCATTGCTCAGTGATATTCCATTGTACGTACGTACCACAACTTCTTTATACATTTTTCACATTCTGGGATATTTAACTTGTACCGTAGACGAGGTTCTTGTAAACAGAGCCGACCGAAACTTTGGGGTGGCTGTGTGTTTTTGATTTTAATTTCCCTAAGCTATAGGACCATAAGTGGAAGTGCCGTAGGCTCCGTTGCTTTGTTTTTTAGGTGTTCCAGGAAACACCCTACACTTCTCCAGAGTGGCTGTTGGCAATTTACATCCCGCCCATCAGCATAACAAGGCTCCCGGTTCTCCATGCCCTGTGCTGCCTTTCTGGATTTTACACTTTTTTCAGATGGCCCTTTTGACCGGGGGGCAGTGAGACTTCATTGTAGTGCAGATTTCTTTAACATGCTTGCTTGGTTGGCCAAAAAGTGCGTATGCGTTTTTTCCTGAATATATTCAGAAAAAACGCATACGCCCTTTTTGGCCAAGAGCATCATTGTCGACGTTCTGCCTCTTTTCCTATGCTTTAAATGCAATTCCCGTCTACCCCCTGAAATCGTTTTCTTGCAATTCTGCCCCGCTTACAATTTCTCTTCGCAGCCTTCCTTCAATATATTTTTGGACGATAGCTGTCATTTATAACTCTGCAGTTTTCTGAGTTACAGTGCCCCTGAGCTCCTTTCTTCAACTCGCTATCTTGTGAGCTGGCCGCAAACCCGCTGGATTGCTTCAGGCCCTAATCTGGTTCCGGCAGGGCATGCTGAGCCTTTGGTTAATTCCTCTTCCTGGTGGGGAATGAGCGTTAAATTTGCCCGTGCAGACACCTACAGCTAATCTCTCATTGGTTCTCCCTCTTCCTGTTCTTCTTGAGCAGAAATTGCAAACTGTGCCCAACAGGAGGTTAAAGGCACTGACTCTCCAAGTAGGGAGAGTGTTAGTAAAGGGTCTGGAATTGTGAACCCGAGTAAAAGGGGACGAAAACTGCAATACATTTGAAAACGTTTCCTGGTCACACGCTGCACCATACTGTGGGTTTCCCATGCATGCTTTAGCTGAAGGAAGAATCGCTTAAACCTGGAGAGTTGGGACCCATGGAATGGGTACCATGCAGTATGACTTCAAATGGTCTGCATTTGCTCATCGAACCTCACCAATGCTATCAGCCCGAAGTGTCCAACCTTATGTCTCACACAGCTCTGGGTGTAGATGAGGTAAATCCAGGTTGCATCACAAGCCCTGAATGAATTTTTTAAGAATTGCTCTCTATTTCACTGTCATTGTGTTTTGTTTTTGTAATTCATTTTGATAATGGGATTTATCGGATTTTCTCTGCTGCATTCATGCAGCTGTACACACGCATGATTCTCTCATTGAGACATATAAATCCATGGGTTTGAAGATTCTTACTAGTCAGGTGTACTCGTAGGCGTTGAATATAGGGTGTTATACCCATTTCGTTGAGCAAGGGGTACGTCTGGACTATTACATATTTAACTTATGGAATGGTATCTGTGCTAATATCTATCTCTGGTTTTATGCAGCACCCCAACTCACCTTTCCCCTTAAGCAAACATAAGTTGGTTTTCTAAATTTGAGACCCTGTTCTGTTTTGTAATTCAGTTCATGTGTAGCCAAGATTACATTCCGTGTATTAGTGATATCTTATGATGTTTCATTTTCTGTGTGACTTATTACACTTAGAATCATCGTACCTGAATCCACTCATTATGCCACGACGGGCCAGATGACATAGATTTCATTGGTGAGTGATATTCCATTGTACGTACGTACCACAACTTCTTTATCCATTTTTCGCTTTCTGGGATATTTTACTTGTACCGTAGACGAGGTTCTTGTAAACAGAGCCGTCTGAAACTTTGGGGTGGCTGTGTGTTTTTGATTTTAATTTCCCTAAGCTATAGGACCATAAGTGGAAGTGCTGTAGGCTCCGTTGCTTTGTTTTTTAGGGGTTTCAGGAAACACCATACAATTCTCCAGAGTGGCTGTTGGCAATTTACATCCCACCCATCAGCATAACAAGGCTCCCTGTTCTCCATGGCCTGTGCTGCCTTTCTGGATTTTACACTTTTTTCAGATGACCCTTTTGACCGGGGGGCAGTGAGACTTCATTGTAGTGCAGATTTCTTTAACATGCTTGCTTGGTTGGCCAAAAAGGGCGTATGCGTTTTATCCTGAATATATTCAGGAAAAAACGCATACGCCCTTTTTGGCCAAGTGCATCATTGTCGACGTTCTGCCTCTTTTCCTATGCTTTAAATGCAATTCCAGTCTACCCCCTGAAATCGTTTTCCTGCAATTCTGCCCCGCTTTCAAGTCCTCTTCGCAGCCTTCCTTCAATATATTTTTGGACGATAGCTGTCATTTATAACTCTGCAGGTTTGTGAATTACAGTGCCCCTGAGCTCCTTTCTTCAAATCGCTTTCTTGTGAGCTGGCCGCAAACCCGCAGGATTGCTTCAGGCCCTAATCTGTTTCCGGCACGGCATGCTGATCCTTTGGTTAATTCCTCTTCCTGGTTGGAAATGAGCATTAAATTTGCCCTTGCAGACACCTACAGCTAGTCTCTCATTGGTTCTCCCTATTCCTGTTTATTTGGTCAGAATTTGCAAACTGTGCCAAACAGGAGGTTAAAGGCACTGACTCTCCAAGTGGGGAGAGTGTTAGTAAAGTGTCTGGAATTGTGAACCCGAGTAAAAGGGGATGAAAACTGAGATGCATTTGAAAACGTTTCCCTGTCACACGGTGCACCATACTGTGGGTTTCCCATGCATGCTTTAGCTGAAGGAAGAATCGCTTAAACCTGGAGAGTTGGGACCCATGGAATGGGTACCATGCAGTATGACTTCAAATAGTCTGCATTTGCTCATCGAACCTCACCAATGCTATCAGCCCGAAGTGTCAAACCTTATGTCTCACTCAGCTCTGGGTGTAGATGAGGTAAATCCAGGTTGCATCACAAGCCCTGAATGAATTATTTAAGAATTGCTCTCTATTTCACTGTCATTGTGTTTTGTTTTTGTAATTCATTTTGATAATAGGATTTATCGGATTTTCTCTGCTGCCTTCATGCAGCTGTACACACGCTTGATTCTCTTATGGAGACATATAAATCCATGGGTTTGAAGATTCTTACTAGTCAGGTGTATTCCTAGGCGTTGAATAGAGGGTGTTTAGCCCATTTCGTTGAGCAAGGGGTAGGTCTTTACTATTACGTATTTGACTTATGGAATGGTATCTGTGCTAATTTGTATCTCTGGTTTTATGCAGCACCCAACTCACCTTTCTACTTAAGCAAACATAAGTTGGTTTTCTAAATTTGAGACCCTGTTCTGTTTTGTAATTCAGTTCATGTGTAGCCAAGATTACATTCCGTGTATTAATGATATCTTATGATATTTCATTTTCTGTGTGACTTATTTCACTTAGAATCATTGTACCTGAATTCAATCATTATGCCACGACGGGCCTGATGATATAGATTTCATTGGTGAGTGACATTCCATTGTACGTACGTACCACAACTTCTTTATCCATTTTTCGCTTTCTGGGATATTTAACTTGTACCGTAGAAGATGTTCTTGTAAACAGAGCCGTCTGAAACTTTGGGGCGGCTGTGTGTTTTTGATTTTAATTTCCCTAAGCTATAGGACCATAAGTGGAAGTGCTGTAGGCTCCGTTGCTTTGTTTTTTAGGTGTTTCAGGAAACACCATACACTTCTCCAGAGTGGCTGTTGGCAATTTACATCCCACCCAACAGCATAACATGGCTCCCTGTTCTCCATGGCCTGTGCTGCCTTTCTGGATTTTACACTATTTTCAGATGGCCCTTTTGATTGGGGGGCAGTGAGACTTCATTGTAGTGCAGATTTGTCTAACATGCTTGCTTGGTTGGCCAAAAAGTGCGTATGCGTTTTTTCCTGAATATATTCAGGAAAAAACGCATACGCCGTTTTTGGCCACGTGCATCATTGTCGACGTTCTGCCTCTTTTCCTATGCTTTAAATGCAATTCTACTCTACTCCCCGAAACCACTTTCCTGCAATTCTGCCCCGATTTCAAGTCCTCTTCGCAGCCTTCCTTCAATATATTTTTGGACAATAGCTGTCATTTATAACTTTGCAGGTTTGAGAATTACAGTGCCCCTGAGCTCCTTTCTTCAGATCGCTTTCTGATGAGCTGGCCGCAAACCCGCAGGATTGCTTCAGGCCCTAATCTGGTTCTGGCAAGGCATGCTGAGCGTTTGGTTAATTCCACTTCCTGGTGGGAAATGAGCATTAAATTTGCCCGTGCAGACACCTACAGGTAGTCTCTCATTCGTTCTCCCTATTCCTGTTCATCTTGCGCAGAAATTGCAAACTGTGCCAAACAGGAGGTTAAAGGCACTGACTCTCCAAGTGGGGAGAGTGTTAGTAAAGGGTCTGGAATTGTGAACCCGAGTAAAAGGGGACGAAAACTGAGATGTATTTGAAAACGTTTCCCTGTGACACGGTGCACCATACTGTCGGTTTCCCATGCATGTTTTAGCTGAAGGAAGAATCGCTTAAACCTGGAGAGTTCAGACCCATGGAATGGGTACCATGCAGTATGACTTCAAATGGTCTGCATTTGCTCATTGAGCCTCACCAATGCTATCAGCCCGAAGTGTCCACCCTTATGTCTCACTCAGCTCTGGGTGTAGATGAGGTAAATCCAGGTTGCATCACAAGCCCTGAATGAATTATTTAAGAATTGCTCTCTATTTCACTGTCATTGTGTTTTGTTTTTGTAATTCATTTTGATAATGGGATTTATCGGATTTTTTCTGCTGCATTCATGCAGCTGTACACATGCTTGATTCTCTTATGGAGACATATAAATCCATGGGTTTGAAGATTCTTACTAGTCAGGTGTATTCCTAGGCGTTGAATATAGGGTGTTTATCCCATTTCGTTGAGCAAGGGGTAGGTCTGGACTATTACATATTTGACGTATGGAATGGCATCTGTGCTAATTTCTATCTCTGGTTTTATGCAGCACCCCAACTCACCTTTCCCCTTACGCAAACATAAGTTGGTTTTCTAAATTTGACACCTTGTTCTGTTTTGTTATTCAGTTCATGTGTAGCCAAGATTACATTCGAAGTATTAGTGATATCTTATGATGTTTCATTTTCTGTGGGACTTATTTCACTTAGAATCTTCGTACCTGAACCACTTATTATGCCACGACGGGCCAGATGACATAGATTTCATTGGTGAGTGATATTCCATTGTACGTACGTACCACAACTTCTTTATCCATTTTTTCGCTTTCTGGGATATTTAACTTGTACCGTAGACGAGGTTCTTGTAAACAGAGCCGTCTGAAACTTTGGGGTGGCTGTGTGTTTTTGATTTTAATTTCCCTAAGCTATAGGACCATAAGTGGAAGTGCCGTAGGCTCCGTTGCTTTGTTTTTTAGGTGTTTCAGGAAACACCATACACTTCTCCAGAGTGGCTCTTGGCAATTTACATCCCAACCATCAGCATAACAAGGCTCCCTGTTCTCCATGGCCTGTGCTGCATTTCTGGATTTTACACTTTGTTCAGATGGCCCTTTTGACCGGGGGGCAGTGAGACTTCATTGTAGTGCAGATTTCTTTAACATGCTAGCTTGGTTAGCCAAAACGTGCGTATGCGTGTTTTCCTGAATATATTGAGGAAAAAACGCATACGCCCTTTTTGGCCAAGTGCATCATTGTCGACGTTCTGCCTTTTTTCCTATGCTTTAAATGCAATTCCAGTCTACCCCCTGAAATCGTTTTCCTGCAATTCTGCCCCGCTTTCAATACCTCTTCGCAGCCTTCCTTCAATATATTTTTGGACGATAGCTGTCATTTATAACTCTGCAGGTTTGTGAATTACAGTGCCCCTGAGCTCCTTTCTTCAAATCGCTTTCTTGTGAGCTGGCCGCAAACCCGCAGGATTGCTTCAGGCCCTAATCTGCTTCCGGCACGGCATGCTGAGCGTTTGGTTAATTCATCTTCCTGGTTGGAAATGAGCGTTAAATTTGCCCGTGCAGACACCTACAGCTGGTCTCTCATTGGTTCTCCCTATTCCTGTTCATATAGCGCAGAAATTGCGAACTGTGCCAAACAGCAGGTTAAAGGCACTGGCTCTCCAAGTGAGGAGAGTGTTAAAAGGGTCTGGAATGGTGAACCCGAGTAAAAGGGGACGAAAACTGAGATGCATTTGAAAACGTTTCCCGGTCACACGGTGCACCATAGTGTGGGTTTCCCAAGCATGTTTTAGCTGAAGGAAGAATCGCTTAAACCTGTAGAGTTGAGACCCATGGAATGGGTTCCATGAAGTATGACTTCAAATGGTCTGCATTTGCTCATCGAACCTCACCAATGCTATCAGCCCGAAGTGTCCAACCTTATGTCTCACTCAGCTCTGGGTGTAGATGAGGTAAATCCAGGTTGCATCACAAGCCCTGAATGAATTTTTTAAGAATTGCTCTCTATTTCACTGTCATTGTGTTTTGTTTTTGTAATTCATTTTGATAATAGGATTTATCGGATTTTCTCTGCTGCCTTCATGCAGCTGTACACACGCTTGATTCTCTTATGGACACATATAAATCCATGGGTTTGAAGATTCTTACTAGTCAGGTGTATTCCTAGGCGTTGAATATAGGGTGTTTGGCCAATTTCGTTGAGCAAGGGGTATGTCTTGAGTATTACGTATTTGACATATGGAATGGTATCTGTGCTAATTTCTAACTCTGGTTTTATGCAGCACCCCAACTCACCTTTCCCCTTAAGCAAACATAAGTTGCTTTTCTAAATTTGACACCCTGTTCTGTTTTGTAATTCAGTTCATGTGTAGCCAAGATTACATTCCGTGCATTAGTGATATCTTATGATGTTTCATTTTCTGTGTGCCTTATTTCACTTAGCATCATCGTACCTGAATCCACTCACTATGCCACGACGGGCCTGATGATATAGATTTCATTGGTGAGTGATATTCCATTGTACGTACGTACCACAACTACTTTAACCATTTTCCGCTTTCTGGGATATTTAACATGTACCGTAGACGAGGTTCTTGTAAACAGAGCCGTCTGAAACTTTGGGGTGGCTGTGTGTTTTTTATTTTAATTTCCCAAGCTATAGGACCATAAGTGGAAGTGCCGGAGGCTCCGTTGCTTTGTTTTTTAGGTGTTTCAGGAAACACCATACACTTCTCCAGAGTGGCTGTTGGCAATTTACATCCCAACCATCAGCATAACAAGGCTCCCTGTTCTCCATGGCCTGTGCTGCATTTCTGGATTTTACACTTTTTTCAGATGGCCCTTTTGACCGGGGGGCAGTGAGACTTCATTGTAGTGCAGAATTTTTTAACATGCTTGCTTGGTTGGCCAAAAAGTGCGTATGCGTGTTTTCCTGAATATATTGAGGAAAACACGCATACGCCCTTTTGGGCCAAGTGCATCATTGTCGACGTTCTGCCTCTTTTCCTATGCTTTAAATGCAATTCCAGTCTACCCCCTGAAATCATTTTCCTGCAATTCTGCCCCGCATTCAAATCCTCTTCGCAGCCTTCCTTCAATATATTTTTGGACGATAGCTGTCATTTATAACTCTGCATATTTGTGAATTACAGTGCCCCTGAGCTCCTTTCTTCAAATCGCTTTCTTGTGAGCTGTCCGCAAACCCACAGGATTGCTTCAGGCCCTAATCTGGTTCTGGCAAGGCATGATGAGCGTTTGGTTAATTCCGCTTCCTAGTGGGAAATGAGCATTAAATTTGCCCGTGCAGACACCTACAGCTTGTCTCTCATTCGTTCTCCCTATTCCTGTTCATCTTGCGCAGAAATTGCAAACTGTGCCAAACAGGAGGTTAAAGGCACTGACTCTCCAAGTGGGGAGAGTGTTAGTAAAGGGTCTGGAATTGTGAACTCGAGTAAAAGGGGACAAAAACTGAAATGCATTTGAAAACGTTTCCCGGTCACATGGTGCACCATACTGTGGGTTTCCCATGCATGCTTTAGCTGAAGGAAGAATCACTTAAACCTGGAGAGTTGGGACCCATGGAATGGGTACCATGTAGTATGACTTCAAATGGTCTGCATTTGCTCATCGAACCTCACCAATGCTATCAGCCCGAAGTGTCCAACCTTATGTCTCACTCAGCTCTGGGTTTTGATGAGGTAAATCCAGATTGCATCACAAGCCCTGAATGAATTATTTAAGAGTTGCTCTCTATTTCACTGTCATTGTGTTTTGTTTTTGTAATTCATTTTGATAATAAGATTTATCGGATTTTCTCTGCTGCCTTCATGCAGCTGTACACACGCTTGATTCTCTTATGGAGACATATAAATCCATGGGTTTGAAGATTCTTACTAGTCAGGTGTATTCCTAGGTGTTGAATATAGGGTGTTTAGCCCATTTCGTTGAGCAAGGGGTAGGTCTTGACTATTACATATTTGACGTATGGAATGGTATCTGTGCTAATTTCTATCTCTGGTTTTATGCAGCACCCCAACTCACCTTTCCCCTTACGCAAACATAAGTTGGTTTTCTAAATTTGAGACCCTGTTCTGCTATGTAATTCAGTTCATGTGTAGCCAAGATTACATTCGGTGTATTAGTGATATCTTATGATATTTCACTTTCTGTGTGACTTATTTCACTTAGAATCATCGTACCTGAATCCACTCATTATGCCACGACGCGCCAGATGACATAGATTTCATTGGTGAGTGATATTCCATTGTACGTACGTACCACAACTTCTTTATCCATTTCTCGCTTTCTCGGATATTTAACTTGTACCGTAGACGAGGTTCTTGTAAACAGAGCCGTCTGAAACTTTGGGGTGGCTGTGTGTTTCTGATTTTAATTTCCCTAAGCTATAGGACCATAAGTGGAAGTGCCGTAGGCTCCGTTGCTTTGTTTTTTAGGTGTTTCAGGAAACACCATACACTTCTCCAGAGTGGCTGTTGGCAATTTACATCCCATCCATCAGCATAACAAGGCTCCCTGTTCTCCATGGCCTGTGCTGCATTTCTGGATTTTACACTATTTTCAGATGGCCCTTTTGACCGGGGGGCAGTGAGACTTCATTGTAGTGCAGATTTCTTTAACATGCTTGCTTGGTTGGCCAAAAAGGGCGTATGCGTTTTTTCCTGAATATATTCGGGAAAAAACGAATACGCACTTTTTGGCCAAGTGCATCATTGTCGACGTTCTGCCTCTTTTCCTATGCTTTAAATGCAATTCCAGTCTACCCCCTGAAATCGTTTTCCTGCAATTCTGCCCCGCTTTCAAGTCCTCTTCGCAGCCTTCCTTCAATATATTTTCGGACGATAGCTGTCATTTATAACTCTGCAGGTTTGTGAATTACAGTGCCCCTTAGCTCCTTTCTTCAAATCGCTTTCTTGTGAGCTGGCTGCAAACCCGCAGGACTGCTTCAGGCCCTAATCTGGTTCCTGCACGGCATGCTGAGCCTTTGGTTTATTCCCCTTCCTGGTTGGAAATGAGCGTTAAATTTGCCCGTGCAGACACCTACAGCTAGTCTCTCATTGGTTCTCCCTATTCCTGTTCATCTTGCGCAGAAATTGCAAACTGTGCCAAACAGGAGGTTAAAGGCACTGACTCTCCAAGTGGGGAGAGTGTTAGTAAAGAGTCTGGAATTGTGAACCCGAGTAAAAGGGGACAAAACTGAGATGCATTTGAAAACGTTTCCCGGTCACATGTTGCACCATACTGTGGGTTTCCCATGCATGCTTTAGCTGAAGGAAGAATCACTTAAACCTGGAGAGTTGGGACCCATGGAATGTGTACCATGCCGTATGATTTCAAATGGTCTGCATTTGCTCATCGAACCTCACCAATGCTATCAGCCCGAAGTGTCCAACCTTATGTCTCACTCAGCTCTGGGTTTAGATGAGGTAAATCCAGGTTGCATCACAAGCCCTGAATGAATTATTTAAGAATTGCTCTCTATTTCACTGTCATTGTGTTTCGTTTTTTAATTCATTTTGATAATGGGATTTATCAGATTTTCTCTGCTGCCTTCATGCAGCTGAACACACGCTTGATTCTCTTATGGAGACATATAAATCCATGGGTTTGAAGATTCTTACTAGTCAGGTGTATTCCTAGGCTTTGAATATAGGGTGTTTAGCCCATTTCGTTGAGCAA
Source organism: Delphinapterus leucas (assembly GCF_059928025.1). Lineage (NCBI taxonomy): Eukaryota > Metazoa > Chordata > Mammalia > Artiodactyla > Monodontidae > Delphinapterus > Delphinapterus leucas. The sequence continues at coordinate 11,593,870 of NW_028322233.1, read as the reverse complement.
GGGGTAGGTCTTGACTATTACATATTTGACGTATGGAATGGTATCTGTGCTAATTTCTATCTCTGGTTTTATGCAGCACCCCAACTCACCTTTCCCGTTACGCAAACATAAGTTGGTTTTCTAAATTTGAGACCCTGTTCTGTTTTGTAATTCAGTTCATGTGTAGCCAAGATTACATTCGGTGTATTAGTGATATCTTATGATGTTTCATTTTCTGTGTGACTTATTTCACTTAGAATCATCGTACCTGAATCCACTCATTATGCCACGACGGGCCAGATGACATAGATTTCATTGGTGAGTGATATTCCATTGTACGTACGTACCACAACTTCTTTATCCATTTCTCACTTTCTGGGATATTTAACTTGTACCGTAGACGAGGTTCTTGTAAACAGAGCCGTCTGAAACTTTGGGGTGGCTGTGTGTTTTTGATTTTAATTTCCCTAAGCTATAGGACCATAAGTGGAAGTGTCGTAGGCTCCGTTGCTTTGTTTTTTAGGTGTTTCAGGAAACACCATACACTTCTCCAGAGTGGCTGTTGGCAATTTACATCCCACCCATCAGCATAACAAGGCTCCCTGTTCTCCATGGCCTGTGCTGCATTTCTGGATTTTACACTTTTTTCAGATGGCCCTTTTGACCGGGGGGCAGTGAGACTTCATTGTAGTGCAGATTTCTTTAACATGCTTGCTTGGTTGGCCAAAAAGGGCGTATGCGTTTTTTCCTGAATATATTCAGGAAAAAACGCATACGCCCTTTTTGGCCAAGTGCATCATTGTCGACGTTCTGCCTCTTTTCCTATGCTTTAAATGCAATTCCAGTCTACCCCCTGAAATCGTTTTCCTGCAATTCTGCCCCGCTTTCAAGTCCTGTTCGCAGCCTTCCTTCAATATATTTTTGGACGATAGCTGTCATTTATAACTCTGCAGGTGTGTGAATTACAGTGCCCCTGAGCTCCTTTCTTCAAATCGCTTTCTTGTGAGCTGGCCGCAAACCCGCAGGATTGCTTCAGGCCCTAATCTGTTTCCGTGCTCGGCATGCTGAGCCTTTGGTTAATTCCTCTTCCTGGTGGGAAATGAGCGTTAAATTAGCCCTTGCAGACACCTACAGCTAGTCTCTCATTGGTTCTCCCTATTCCTGTTCATCTTGCGCAGAATTTGCAAACTGTGCCAAACAGCAGGTTAAAGGCACTGACTCTCCAAGTGGGGAGAGTGTTAGTAAAGGGTCAGGAATTGTGAACCCGACTAAAAGGGGACGAAAACTGAGATGCATTTGAAAACGTTTCCCGGTCACACGGTGCACCATACTGTGGGTTTCCCATGCATGTTTTAGCTGAAGGAAGAATCGCTTAAACCTGGAGAGTTGGGACCCATGGAATGGGTACCATGCAGTATGACTTCAAATGGTCTGCATTTGCCCATCGAACCTCACCAATTCTATCAGCCTGAAGTGTCCAACCTTATGTCTCACTCAGCTCTGGGTGTAGATGAGGTAAATCCAGGTTGCATCACAAGCCCTGAATGAATTATTTAAGAATTGCTCTCTATTTCACTGTCATTCTGTTTTGTTTTTGTAATTCATTTTGATAATGGGATTTATCGGATTTTCTCTGCTGCCTTCATGCAGCTGTTCACACGCTTGATTCTCTTATGGAGACATATAAATCCATGGGTTTGAAGATTCTTACTAGTCAGGTGTATTCCTAGGTGTTGAATATAGGGTGTTTAGCCCATTTCGTTGAGCAAGGGGTAGGTCTTGACTATTACATATTTGACGTATGGAATGGTATCTGTGCTAATTTCTATCTCTGGTTTTATGCAGCACCCCAACTCACCTTTCCCCTTACGCAAACATAAGTTGGTTTTCTAAATTTGAGACCCTGTTCTGTTTTGTAATTCAGTTCATGTGTAGCCAAGATTACATTCGGTGTATTAGTGATATCTTATGATGTTTCATTTTCTGTGTGACTTATTTCACTTAGAATCATCGTACCTGAATCCACTCATTATGCCACGACGGGCCAGATGACATAGATTTCATTGGTGAGTGATATTCCATTGTACGTACGTACCACAACTTCTTTATCCATTTCTCGCTTTCTGGGATATTTAACTTGTACCGTAGACGAGGTTCTTGTAAACAGAGCCGTCTGAAACTTTGGGGTGGCTGTGTGTTTTTGATTTTAATTTCCCTAAGCTATAGGACCATAAGTGGAAGTGCCGTAGGCTCCGTTGCTTTGTTTTTTAGGTGTTTCAGGAAACACCATACACTTCTCCAGAGTGGCTGTTGGCAATTTACATCCCACCCATCAGCATAACAAGGCTCCCTGTTCTCCATGGCCTGTGCTGCATTTCTGGATTTTACACTTTTTTCAGATGGCCCTTTTGACCGGGGGGCAGTGAGACTTCATTGTAGTGCAGATTTCTTTAACATGCTTGCTTGGTTGGCCAAAAAGTGCGTATGCGTTTTTTCCTGAATATATTCAGGAAAAAACGCATACGCCCTTTTTGGCCAAGTGCATCATTGTCGACGTTCTGCCTCTTTTCCTATGCTTTAAATGCAATTCCAGTCTACTCCCTGAAATCGTTTTCCTGCAATTCTGCCCCACTTTCAAGTCCTCTTCGCAGCCTTCCTTCAATATATTTTCGGACGATAGCTGTCATTTATAACTCTGCAGGTTTGTGAATTACAGTGCCCCTGAGCTCCTTTCTTCAAATCGCTTTCTTGTGAGCTGGCCGCAAACCCGCAGGATTGCTTCAGGCCCTAATCTGTTTCCGGCTAGGCATGCTGAGCCTTTGGTTAATTCCTCTTCCTGGTGGGAAATGAGCGTTAAATTAGCCCGTGCAGACACCTACAGCTAGTCTCTCATTGGTTCTCCCTATTCCTGTTCATCTTGCGCAGAAATTGCAAACTGTGCCAAACAGCAGGTTAAAGGCACTGACTCTCCAAGTGGGGAGAGTGTTAGTAAAGGGTCAGGAATTGTGAACCCGACTAAAAGGGGTCGAAAACTGAGATGCATTTGAAAACGTTTCCCGGTCACACGGTGCACCATACTGTGGGTTTCCCATGCATGTTTTAGCTGAAGGAAGAATCGCTTAAACCTGGAGAGTTGGGACCCATGGAATGGGTACTATGCAGTATGACTTCAAATGGTCTGCATTTGCTCATCGAACCTCACCAATGCTATCAGCCTGAAGTGTCCAACCTTATGTCTCACTCAGCTCTGGGTGTAGATGAGGTAAATCCAGGTTGCATCACAAGCCCTGAATGAATTATTTAAGAATTGCTCTCTATTTCACTGTCATTGTGTTTTGTTTTTGTAATTCATTTTGATAATGGGATTTATCGGATTTTCTCTGCTGCCTTCATGCAGCTGTACACACGCTTGATTCTCTTATGGAGATATATAAAACCATGGGTTTGAAGATTCTTACTAGTCAGGTGTATTCCTAGGTGTTGAATATAGGGTGTTTAGCCCATTTGGTTGAGCAAGGGGTAGGTCTTGACTATTACATATTTGACGTATGGAATGGTATCTGTGCTAATTTCTATCTCTGGTTTTATGCACCACCCCAACTCACCTTTCCCCTTACGCAAACATAAGTTGGTTTTCTAAATTTGAGACACTGTTCTGTTTTGTAATTCTGTTCATGTGTAGCCAAGATTACATTCGGTGTATTAGTGACATCTTATGATGTTTCATTTTCTGTGTGAGTTATTTCACTTAGAATCATCGTACCTGAATCCACTCATTATGCCACGACGGGCCAGAAGACATAGATTTCATTGGTGAGTGATATTCCATTGTACATACGTACCACAACTTCTTTATCCATTTTTCACTTTCTGGGATATTTAACTTGTACCGTAGACGAGGTTCTTGTAAACAGAGCCGTCTGAAACTTTGGGGTGGCTGTGTGTTTTTGATTTTAATTTCCCTAAGCTATAGGACCATAAGTGGAAGAGCCGTAGGCTCCGTTGCTTTGTTTTTTAGGTGTTTCAGGAAACACCATACACTTCTCCAGAGTGGCTGTTGGCAATTTACATCCCACCCATCAGCATAACAAGGCTCCCTGTTCTCCATGGCCTGTGCTGCATTTCTGGATTTTACACTTTTTTCAGATGGTCCTTTTGACCGCGGGGCAGTGAGACTTCATTGTAGTGCAGATTTCTTTAACATGCTTGCTTGGTTGGCCAAAAGGGGCGTATGCGTTTTTTCCTGAATATATTCAGGAAAAAACGCATACGCCCTTTTTGGCCAAGTGCATCATTGTCGACGTTCTGCCTCTTTTCCTATGCTTTAAATGCAATTCCAGTCTACCCCCTGAAATCGTTTTCCTGCAATTCTGCCCCGCTTTCAAGTCCTCTTCGCAGCCTTCCTTCAATATATTTTCGGACGATAGCTGTCATTTATAACTCTGCAGGTTTGTGAATTACAGTGCCCCTGAGCTCCTTTCTTCAAATCGCTTTCTTGTGAGCTGGCCGCAAACCCGCAGGATTGCTTCAGGCCCTAATCTGTTTCCGGCTCGGCATGCTGAGCCTTTGGTTAATTCTTCTTCCCGGTGGGAAATGAGCGTTAAATTAGCCCGTGAAGACACCTACAGCTAGTCTCTCATTGGTTCTCCCTATTCCTGTTCATCTTGCGCAGAAATTGCAAACTGTGCCAAACAGCAGGTTAAAGGCACTGACTCTCCAAGTGGGGAGAGTGTTAGTAAAGGGTCAGGAATTGTGAACCCGACTAAAAGGGGACGAAAACTGAGATGCATTTGAAAAGGTCTCCCGGTCACACGGTGCACCATACTGTGGGTTTCCCATGCATGTTTTAGCTGAAGGAAGAATCGCTTAAACCTGGAGAGTTGGGACCCATGGAATGGGTACCATGCAGTATGACTTCAAATGGTCTGCATTTGCTCATCGAACCTTACCAATGCTATCAGCCTGAAGTGTCCAACCATATGTCTCACTCAGCTCTGGGTGTAGCTGAGGTAAATCCAGGTTGCATCACAAGCCCTGAATGAATTATTTAAGAATTGCTCTCTATTTCACTGTCATTGTGTTTGGTTTTTTAATTCATTTTGATAATGGGATTTATCAGATTTTCTCTGCTGCCTTCATGCAGCTGTACACACGCTTGATTCTCTTATGCAGACATATAAATCCATGGGTTTGAAGATTCTTACTAGTCAGGTGTATTCCTAGGCGTTGAATATAGGGTGTTTAGCCCATTTCTTTGAGCAAGGGGTATGTCTTGACTATTACGTATTTGACATATGGAATGGTATCTGTGCTAATTTCTAACTCTGGTTTTATGCAGCACCCCAACTCACCTTTCCCCTTACGCAAACATAAGTTGGTTTTCTAAATTTGAGACCCTGTTCTGTTTTGTAATTCAGTTCATGTGTAGCCAAGATTACATTCGGTGTATTAGTGATATCTTATGATGTTTCATTTTCTGTGTGACTTATTTCACTTAGAATCATCGTACCTGAATCCACTCATTATGCCACGACGGGCCAGATGACATAGATTTCATTGGTGAGTGATATTCCATTGTACGTACGTACCACAACTTCTTTATCCATTTTTCGCTTTCAGGGATATTTAACTTGTACCGTAGACGAGGTTCTTGTAAACAGAGCCGTCTGAAACTTTGGGGTGGCTGTGTGTTTTTGATTTTAATTTCCCTAAGCTATAGGACCATAAGTGGAAGTGCCGTAGGCTCCGTTGCTTTGTTTTTTGGTGTTTCAGGAAACACCATACACTTCTCCAGAGTGGCTGTTGGTAATTTACATCCCACCCATCAGCATAACAAGGCTCCCTTTTCTCCATGGCCTGTCCTGCATTTCTGGATTTTACACTTTTTTCAGATGGCCCTTTTGACCCGGGGGCAGTGAGACTTCATTGTAGTGCAGATTTCTTTAACATGCTTGCTTGGTTGGCCAAAAAGGGCATGAACGCATACGCCCTTTTTGGCCAAGTGCATCATTGTCGACGTTCTGCCTCTTTTCCTATGCTTTAAATGCAATTCCAGTCTACCCCCTGAAATCGTTTTCCTGCAATTCTGCCCCGCTTTCAAGTCCTCTTCGCAGCCTTCCTTCAATATATTTTTGGACGATAGCTGTCATTTATAACTCTGCAGATTTGTGAATTACAGTGCCCCTGAGCTCCTTTCTTCAAATCGCTTTCTTATGAGCTGGCCGCAAACCCGCAGGATTGCTTCAGTCCCTAATCTGGTTCCTGCACGGCATGCTGAGCCTTTGGTTAATTCCTCTTCCTGGTGGGAAATGAGAATTAAATTTGCCCGTGCAGACACCTACAGCTAGTCTCTCATTGGTTCTCCCTATTCCTGTTCATCTTGCGCAGAAATTGCAAACTGTGCCAAACAGGAGGTTAAAGGCACTGACTCTCCAAGTGGGGAGAGTGTTAGTAAAGGGTCTGGAATTGTGAACCCGAGTAAAAGGGGACAAAACTGAGATGCATTTGAAAACGTTTCCCGGTCACACGGTGCACCATACTGTGGGTTTCCCATGCATGCTTTAGCTGAAGGAAGAATCACTTAAACCTGGAGAGTTGGAACCCATGGAATGGGTACCATGCAGTATGACTTCAAATGGTCTGCATTTGCTCATCGAACCTCACCAATGCTATCAGCCCGAAGTGTCCAACCTTATGTCTCTCTCAGCTCTGGGTTTAGATGAGGTAAATCCAGGTTGCATCACAAGCCCTGAATGAATTATTTAAGAATTGTTCTCTATTTTACTGTCATTGTGTTTTGTTTTTGTAATTCATTTTGATAATAGGATTTATCGGATATTCTCTGCTGCCTTCATGCAACTGTACACACGCTTGATTCTCTTATGGAGACATATAAATCCATGGGTTTGAAGATTTTACTAGTCAGGTGTATTCCTAGGTGTTGAATATAGTGTGTTTAGCCCATTTCGTTGAGCAAGTGGTAGGACTTGACTATTACATAGTTGACTTATGGAATGGTATCTGTGCTAATTTCTATCTCTGGTTTTATGCAGCACCCAACTCACGTTTCCCCTTAAGCAAACATAAGTTGGTTTTCTAAATTTGAGACCCTGTTCTGTTTTGTAATTCAGTTCATGTGTAGCCAAGATTACACTCGGTGTATTAGTGATATCTTATGATGTTTCATTTTCTGTGTGACTTATTTCACTTAGAATCATTGTACCTGAATTCAATCATTATGCCACGACGGGCCTGATGATATAGATTTCATTGGTGAGTGATATTCCATTGTACGTACGTACCACAACTTCTTTATCCATTTTTCGCTTTCTGGGATATTTAACTTGTACCGTAGAACATGTTCTTGTAAACAGAGCCGTCTGAAACTTTGGGGTGGCTGTGTGTTTTTGATTTTAATTTCCCTAAGCTATAGGACCATAAGTGGAAATGCCGTAGGCTCCATTGCTTTGTTTTTTAGGTGTTTCAGGAAACATCATACACTTCTCCAGAGTGGCTGTTGGCAATTTACATCCCACCCATCAGCATAACAAGGCTCCCTGTTCTCCATGGCCTGTGCTGCATTTCTGGATTTTACACTTTTTTCAGATGGCCCTTTTGACCGGGGGGCAGTGAGACTTCATTGTAGTGCAGATTTCTTTAACATGCTTGCTTGGTTGGCCAAAAAGTGCGTATGCGTTTTTTCATGAATATATTCAGGAAAAAACGTATACGCCCTTTTTGGCCAAGTGCATCATTGTCGACGTTCTGCCTCTTTTCCTATGCTTTAAATGCAATTCCAGTCTACCCCCTGAAATCGTTTTCCTGCAATTCTGCTCCGCTTTCCAGTCCTCTTCGCAGCCTTCCTTCAATATATTTTCGGACGATAGCTGTCATTTATAACTCTGCAGGTTTGTGAATTACAGTGCCCCTGAGCTCCTTTCTACAAATCGCTTTCTTGTGAGCTGGCCGCAAATCCGCAGGATTGCTTCAGGCCCTAATCTGTTTCCGGCTCGGCATGCTGAGCCTTTGGTTAATTCCTCTTCCTGGTGGGAAATGAGCGTTAAATTGGCCCGTTCAGACACCTACAGCTAGTCTCTCATTGGTTCTCCCTATTCCTGTTCATCTCGCGCAGAAATTGCAAACTGTGCCAAACAGCAGGTTAAAGGCACTGACTCTCCAAGTGGGGAGAGTGTTAGTAAAGGGTCTGGAACTGTGAACCCAACTAAAAGGGGACGAAAACTGAGATGCATTTGAAAACGTTTCCCGGTCACATGGTGCACCATACTGTGGGTTTACCATGCATGTTTTAGCTGAAGGAAGAATCGCTTAAACCTGGAGAGCTGGGACCCATGGAATGGGTACCATGCAGTATGACTTCAAATGGTCTGCATTTGCTCATCGAACCTCACCATTGCTATCAGCCTGAAGTGTCCAACCTTATGTCTCACTCAGCTCTAGGTGTAGATGAGGTAAATCCAGCTTGCATCACAAGCCCTGAATGAATTATTTAAGAATTGCTCTCTATTTCACTGTCATTCTGTTTTGTTTTTGTAATTCATTTTGATAATGGGATTTATCGGATTTTCTCTGCTGCCTTCATGCAGCTGTACACACGCTTGATTCTCTTATGGAGACATATAAATCCATGGGTTTGAATATTCTTTCTAGTCAGGTGTATTCCTAGACGTTGAATATAGGGTGTTTAGCCCATTTCGTTGAGCAAGGGGTATGTCTTGACTATTACGTATTTGACATATGGAATGGTATCTGTGCTAATTTCTAACTCTGGTTTTATGCAGCACCCCAACTCACCTTTCCCCTTATGCAAACATAAGTTGGTTTTCAAAATTTGAGACCCTGTTCTGTTTTGTAATTCAGTTCATGTGTAGCCAAGATTACATTCGGTGTATTAGTGATATCTTATGATGTTTCATTTTCTGTGTGACTTATTTCACTTAGAATCATCGTACCTGAATCCACTCATTATGCCACGACGGGCCAGATGACATAGAATTCATTGGTGAGTGATATTCCATTGTACGTACGTACCACATCTTCTTTATCCATTTTTCGCTTTCTGGGATATTTAACTTGTACCGTAGACGAGGTTCTTGTAAACAGAGCCGTCTGAAACTTTGGGGTGGCTGTGTGTTTTTGATTTTAATTTCCCTAAGCTATAGGACCATAAGTGGAAGTGCCGTAGGCTCCGTTGCTTTGTTTTTTAGGTGTTTCAGGAAACACCATACAATTCTCCAGAGTGGCTGTTGGCAATTTACATCCCACCCATCAGCATAACAAGGCTCCCTGTTCTCCATGGCCTGTGCTGCATTTCTGGATTTTACATTTTTTCAGATGGCCCTTTTGACCGGTGGGCAGTGAGACTTCATTGTAGTGCAGATTTCTTTAACATGCTTGCTTGGTTGGCCAAAAAGGGCGTATGCGTTTTTACCTGAATATATTCAGGAAAAAACGCATACGCCCTTTTTGGCCAAGTGCATCATTGTCGATGTTCTGCCTCTTTTCCTATGCTTTAAATGCAATTCCAGTCTACCCCCTGAAATCGTTTTCCTGCAATTCTGCCCCGCTTTCAAGTCCTCTTCGCAGCCTTCCTTCAATATATTTTCGGACGATAGCTGTCATTTATAACTCTGCAGGTTTGTGAATTACAGTGCCCCTGAGCTCCTTTCTTCAAATCGCTTTCTTGTGAGCTGGCCGCAAACCCGCAGGATTGCTTCAGGCCCTAATCTGTTTCCGGCTCGGCATGCTGAGCCTTTGGTTAATTCCTCTTCCTTGTGGGAAATGAGCGTTAAATTAGCCCGTGCAGACACCTACAGCTAGTCTCTCATTGGTTCTCCCTATTCCTGTTCATCTTGCGCAGAAATTGCAAACTGTGCCAAACAGGAGGTTAAAGGCACTGACTCTCCAAGTGGGGAGAGTGTTAGTAAAGGGTCTGGAATTGTGAACCCGAGTAAAAGGGGACAAAACCTGAGATGTATTTGAAAACGTTTCCCAGTCACATGGTGCACCATACTGTGGGTTTCCCATGCATGCTTTAGCTGAAGGAAGAATCACTTAAACCTGGAGAGTTGGGACCCATGGAATGGGTACCATGCAGTATGACTTCAAATGGTCTGCATTTGCTCATCGAACCTCACCAATGCTATCAGCCCGAAGTGTCCAACCTTATGTCTCACTCAGCTCTGGGTTTAGATGAGGTAAATCCAGGTTGCATCACAAGCCCTGAATGAATTATTTAAGAATTGCTCTCTATTTCACTGTCATTGTGTTTGGTTTTTTAATTCATTTTGATAATGGGATTTATCAGATTTTCTCTGCTGCATTCATGCAGCTGTACACACGCTTGATTCTCTTATGGAGACATATAAATCCATGGGTTTGAAGATTCTTATTAGTCAGGTGTATTCCTAGGCGTTGAATATAAGGTGTTTAGCCCATTTCGTTGAGCAAAGTGTATGTCTTGACTATTACGTATTTGACATATGGAATGGTATCTGTGCTAATTTCTAACTCTGGTTTTATGCAGCACCCCAACTCACCTTTCCCCTTACGCAAACATAAGTTGGTTTTCTAAATTTGAGACCCTGTTCTGTTTTGTAATTCAGTTCATGTGTAGCCAAGATTACATTCGGTGTATTAGTGACATCTTATGATGTTTCATTTTCTGTGTGACTTATTTCACTTAGAATCATCGTACCTGAATCCACTCATTATGCCACGACGGGCCAGATGACCTAGATTTCATTGGTGAGTGATATTCCATTGTACGTACGTACCACAATTTCTTTATCCATTTTTCGCTTTCTGGGATAATTTACTTGTACCGTAGACGAGGTTCTTGTAAACAGAGCCGTCTGAAACTTTGGGGTGGCTGTGTGTTTTTGATTTTAATTTCCCTAAGCTATAGGACCATAAGTGGAAGTGCCGTAGCTCCGTTGCTTTGTTTTTTAGGTGTTTCAGGAAACACCATACACTTCTCCAGAGTGGCTGTTGGCAATATACATCCCACCCATCAGCATAACAAGGCTCCCTGTTCTCCATGGCCTGTGCTGCATTTCTGGATTTTACACTTTTTCAGATGGCCCTTTTGACCGGGGGGCAGTGAGACTTCATTGTAGTGCAGATTTCTTTAACATGCTTGCTTGGTTGGCCAAAAAGGGCGTATGCGTTTTTTCCTGAATATATTCAGGAAAAAACGCATACGCCCTTTTTGGCCAAGTGCATCATTGTCGACCTGCTGCCTCTTTTCCTATGCTTTAAATGCAATTCCAGTCTACCCCCTGAAATCGTTCTCCTGCAATTCTGCCCCGCTTTCAAGTCCTCTTCGCAGCCTTCCTTCAATATATTTTTGGACGATAGCTGTCATTTATAACTCTGCAGGTTTGTGAATTACAGTGCCCCTGAGCTCCTTTCTTCAAATCGCTTTCTTGTGAGCTGGCCGCAAACCCGCAGGATTGCTTCAGGCCCTAATCTGGTTCCGGCACGGCATGCTGAGCCTTTGGTTAATTCCTCTTCCTTGTTGGAAATGAGCGTTAAATTTGCCCGTGCAGACACCTACAGCTAGTCTCTCATTGGTTCTCCGTATTCCTGTACATCTTGCGCAGAAATTGCAAACTGTGCCAAACAGCAGGTTAAAGGCACTGACTCTCCAAGTGGGGAGAGTGTTAGTAAAGGGTCTGGAATTGTGAACCCGAGTAAAAGGGGACAAAAACTGAGATGCATTTGAAAACGTTTCCCGGTCACATGGTGCACCATACTGTGGGTTTCCCATGCATGCTTTAGCTGAAGGAAGAATCACTTAAACCTGGCGAGTTGGGACCCATGGAATGGGTACCATGCAGTATGACTTCAAATGGTCTGCATTTGCTCATCGAACCTCACCAATGCTATCAGCCCGAAGTGTCCAACCTTATGTCTCACTCAGCTCTGGGTTTTGATGAGGTAAATCCAGGTTGCATCACAAGCCCTGAATGAATTATTTAAGAATTGCTCTCTATTTCACTGTCATTGTGTTTTGTTTTTGTAATTCATTTTGATAATAGGATTTATCGGATTTTCTCTGCTGCCTTCATGCAGCTGTACACACGCTTGATTCTCTTATGGAGACATATAAATCCATGGGTTTGAAGATTCTTACTAGTCAGGTGTATTCCTAGGCGTTGAATATAGGGTGTTTAGCCCATTTCGTTGAGCAAGGGGTAGGTCTTGACTATTACGTATTTGACATATGGAATGGTATCTGTGCTAATTTCTAACTCTGGTTTTATGCAGCACCCCAACTCACCTTTTCCCTTACACAAACATAAGTTGGTTTTCTAAATTTGAGACCCTGTTCTGTTTTGTAATTCAGTTCATGTGTAGCCAAGATTACATTCGGTGTATTAGTGATATCTTATGATGTTTCATTTTCTGTGTGACTTATTTCACTTAGAATCATCGTACCTGAATCCACTCATTATGCCACGACGGTCCAGATGACATAGATTTCATTGGTGAGTGATATTCATTTGTACGTACGTACCACAACTTCTTTATCCATTTTTCGCTTTCTGGGATATTTAACTTGTACCTTAGACGAGGTTCTTGTAAACAGAGCCGTCTGAAACTTTGGGGTGGCTGTGTGTTTTTGATTTTAATTTCCATAAGCTATAGGACCATAAGTGGAAGTGCCGTAGGCTCCGTTCCTTTGTTTTTTAGGTGTTTCAGGTAACACCATACACTTCTCCAGAGTGGCTGCTGTCAATTTACATCCCACCCATCAGCATAACACGGCTCCCTGTTCTCCATGGCCTGTGCTGCATTTCTGGATTTTACACTTTTTTCAGATGGCCCTTTTGACCAGGGGCCAGTGAGACTTTATTGTAGTGCAGATTTCTTTAACATGCTTGCTTGGTTGGCCAAAAAGGGCGTATGCGTTTTTTCCTGAATATATTCAGGAAAAAACGCATACGCCCTTTTTGGCCAAGTGCATCATTGTCGACGTTCTGCCTCTTTTCCTATGCTTTAAATGCAATTCCAGTCTACCCCCTGAAATCGTTTTCCTGCAATACTGCCCCGCATTCAAGTCCTCTTCGCAGCCTTCCTTCAATATATTTTTGGACGATAGCTGTCATTTATAACTCTGCAGGTTTGTGAATTACAGTGCCCCTGAGCTCCTTTCTTCAAATCGCTTTCTTGTGAGCTGGCCGCAAACCCGCAGGATTGCTTCAGGCCCTAATCTGGTTCCTGCACGGCATGCTGAGCCTTTCGTTAATTCCTCTTCCTGGTTGGAAATGAGCGTTAAATTTGCCCGTGCAGACACCTACAGCTAGTCTCTCATTGGTTCTCCCTATTCCTGTTCATCTTGCGCAGAAATTGCAAACTGTGCCAAACAGCAGGTTAAAGGCACTGACTCTCCAAGTGGGGAGAGTGTTAGTAAAGGGTCTGGAATTGTGAACCCGAGTAAAAGGGGACAAAAACTGAGATGCATTTGAAAACGTTTCCCGGTCACATGGTGCACCATACTGTGGGTTTCCCATGCATGCTTTAGCTGAAGGAAGAATCACTTAAACCTGGCGAGTTGGGACCCATGGAATGGGTACCATGCAGTATGACTTCAAATGGTCTGCATTTGCTCATCGAACCTCACCAATGCTATCAGCCCGAAGTGTCCAACCTTATGTCTCACTCAGCTCTGGGTTTTGATGAGGTAAATCCAGGTTGCATCACAAGCCCTGAATGAATTATTTAAGAATTGCTCTCTATTTCACTGTCATTGTGTTTTGTTTTTGTAATTCATTTTGATAATAGGATTTATCGGATTTTCTCTGCTGCCTTCATGCAGGTGTACACATGCTTGATTCTCTTATGGAGACATATAAATCCATGGGTTTGAAGATTCTTACTAGTCAGGTGTATTCCTAGGCGTTGAATATAGGGTGTTTAGCCCATTTCGTTGAGCAAGGGGTATGTCTTGACTATTACGTATTTGACATATGGAATGGTATCTGTGCTAATTTCTAACTCTGGTTTTATGCAGCACCCCAACTCAACTTTTCCCTTACACAAACATAAGTTGGTTTTCTAAATTTGAGACCCTGTTCTGTTTTGTAATTCAGTTCATGTGTAGCCTTGATTACATTCGGTGTATTAGTGGTATCTTATGATGTTTCATTTTCTGTGTGACTTATTTCACTTAGAATCATCGTACCTGAATCCACTCATTATGCCACGACGGGCCAGATGACATAGATTTCATTGGTGAGTGATATTCATTTGTACGTACGTACCACAACTTCTTTATCCATTTTTCGCTTTCTGGGATATTTAACTTGTACCGTAGACGAGGTTCTTGTAAACAGAGCCGTCTGAAACTTTGGGGTGGCTGTGTGTTTTTGATTTTAATTTCCCTAAGCTATAGGACCATAAGTGGAAGTGCCGTAGGCTCCGTTGCTTTGTTTTTTAGGTGTTTCAGGAAACACCATACACTTCTCCAGAGTGGCTGCTGGCAATTTACATCCCACCCATCAGCATAACAAGGCTCCCTGTTCTCCATGGCCTGGGCTGCATTTCTGGATTTTACACTTTTTGCAGATGGCCCTTTTGACCAGGGGCCAGTGAGACTTCATTGTAGTGCAGATTTCTTTAACATGCTTGCTTGGTTGGCCAAAAAGGGCGTATGCGTTTTTTCCTGAATATATTCGGGAAAAAACGCATACGCCCTTTTTGGCCAAGTGCATCATTGTCGACGTTCTGCCTCTTTTACTATGCTTTAAATGCAATTCCAGTCTACCCCCTGAAATCGATTTCCTGCAATTCTGCCCCGCTTTCAAGTCCTCTTCGCAGCCTTCCTTCAATATATTTTTGGACGATAGCTGTCATTTATAACTCTGCAGGTTTGTGAATTACAGTGCCCCTGAGCTCCTTTCTTCAAATCGCTTTCTTGTGAGCTGGCCGCAAACCCGCAGGATTGCTTCAGGCCCTAATCTGGTTCCGGCACGGCATGCTGAGCCTTTGGTTAATTCCTCTTCCTGGTTGGAAATGAGCGTTAAATTTGCCCGTGCAGACACCTACAGCTAGTCTCTCATTGGTTCTCCCTATTCCTGTTCATCTTGTGCAGAAATTGCAAACTGTGCCAAACAGCAGGTTAAAGGCACTGACTCTCCAAGTGGGGAGAGTGTTAGTAAAGGGTCTGGAATTGTGAACAAGAGTAAAAGGGGACAAAAACTGAGATGCATTTGAAAAAGTTTCCCGGTCACATGGTGCAACATACTGTGGGTTTCCCATGCATGCTTTAGCTGAAGGAAGAATCACTTAAACCTGGAGAGTTGGGACCCATGGAATGGGTACCATGCAGTATGACTTCAAATGGTCTGCATTTGCTCATCGAACCTCACCAATGCTATCAGCCCGAAGTGTCCAACCTTATGTCTCACTCAGCTCTGGGTGTAGATGAGGTAAATCCAGGTTGCATCACAAGCCCTGAATGAATTATTTAAGAATTGCTCTCTATTTCACTGTCATTCTGTTTGGTTTTTGTAATTCATTTTGATAATGGGATTTATCGGATTTTCTCTGCTGCCTTCATGCAGCTGTACACACGCTTGATTCTCTTATGGAGACATATAAATCCATGGGTTTGAATATTCTTTCTAGTCCGGTGTATTCCTACACGTTGAATATAGGGTGTTTAGCCCATTTGGTTGAGCAAGGGGTAGGTGTTGACTATTACATATTTGACGAATGGAATGGTATCTGTGCTAATTTCTATCTCTGGTTTTATGCAGCACCCCAACTCACCTTTCCCCTTAAGCAAACATAAGTTGGTTTTCTAAATTTGAGACCCATTTCTGTTTTGTAATTCAGTTCATGTGTAGCCAAGATTACATTCCGTGTATTAGTGACATCTTATGATGTTTGATTTTCTGTGTGAGTTATTTCACTTAGAATCATCGTACCTGAATCCACTCATTATGCCACGACGGGCCAGATGACATAGATTTCATTGGTGAGTGATATTCCATTGTACGTACGTACCACAACTTCTTTATCCATTTCTCGCTTTCTGGGATATATAACTTGTACCGTAGACGAGGTTCTTGTACACAGAGCCGTCTGAAACTTTGGGGTGGCTGTGTGTTTTTGATTTTAATTTCCCTAAGCTATAGGACCATAAGTGGAAGTGCCGTAGGCTCCGTTGCTTTGTTTTTTAGGTGTTTCAGGAAACACCATACACTTCTCCAGAGTGGCTGTTGGCAATTTACATCCCACCCATCAGCATAACAAGGCTCCCTGTTCTCCATGGCCTGTGCTGCATTTCTGGATTTTACACTTTATTCAGATGGCCCTTTTGACCAGTGGGCAGTGAGACTTCATTGTAGTGCAGATTTCTTTAACATGCTTGCTTGGTTGGCCAAAAAGTGCGTATGCGTTTTTTCCTGAATATATTCAGGAAGAAACGCATACGCCCTTTTTGGCCAAGTGCATCATTGTTGACGTTCTGCCTCTTTTCCTATGCTTTAAATGCAATTCCAGTCTACACCCTAAAATCGTTTTCCTGCAATTCTGCCCCGCATTCAAGTCCTCTTCGCAGCCTTCCTTCAATACGTTTTTGGACGATAGCTGTCATTTATAACTCTGCAGGTTTGTGAATTACAGTGCCCCTGAGCTCCTTTCTTCAAATCGCTTTCTTGTGAGCTGGCCGCAAACCCGCAGGATTGCTTCAGGCCCTAATCTGGTTCCGGCTCGGCATGCTGAGCCTTTGGTTAATTCCTCTTCCTGGTTGGAAATGAGCGTTAAATTTGCCCGTGCAGAAACCTACAGCTAGTCTCTCATTGGTTCTCCCTATTCCTGTTCATCTTGCGCAGAAATTGCAAACTGTGCCAAACAGGAGTTTAAAGGCACTGACTCTCCAAGTGGGGAGAGTGTTAGTAAAGGGTCTGGAATTGTGAACCCGAGTAAAAGGGGACAAAAACTGAGATGCATTTGAAAAGGTTTCCCGGTCACATGGTGCACCATACAGTGGGTTTCCCATGCATGCTTTAGCTGAAGGAAGAATCACTTAAACCTGGAGACTTGGGACCCATGGAATGGGTACCATGCAGTATGACTTCAAATGGTCTGCATTTGCTCATCGAACCTCACCAATGCTATCAGCCCGAAGTGTCTAACCTTATGTCTCACTCAGCTCTGGGTTTTGATGAGGTAAATCCAGGTTGCATCACAAGCCCTGAATGAATTATTTAAGAATTGCTCTCTATTTCACTGTCATTGTGTTTTGTTTTTGTAATTCATTTTGATAATAAGATTTACCGGATTTTCTCTGCTGCCTTCATGCAGCTGTACACACGCTTGATTCTCTTATGGAGACATATAAATCCATGGGTTTGAAGATTCTTACTAGTCAGGTGTATTCCTAGGCGTTGAATATAGGGTCTTTAGCCCATTTCGTTGAGCAAGGGGTAGGTCTTGACTATTACGTATTTGACATATGGAATGGTATCTGTGCTAATTTCTAACTCTGGTTTTATGCAGCACCCCAACTCAACTTTTCCCTTACACAAACATAAGTTGGTTTTCTAAATTTGAGACCCTGTTCTGTTTTGTAATTCAGTTCATGTGTAGCCAAGATTACATTCGGTGTATTAGTGGTATCTTATGATGTTTCATTTTCTGTGTGACTTATTTCACTTAGAATCATCGTACCTGAATCCACTCATTATGCCACGACGGGCCAGATGACATAGATTTCATTGGTGAGTGATATTCATTTGTACGTACGTACCACAACTTCTTTATCCATTTTTCGCTTTCTGGGATATTTAACTTGTACCGTAGACGAGGTTCTTGTAAACAGAGCCGTCTGAAACTTTGGGGTGGCTGTGTGTTTTTGATTTTAATTTCCCTAAGCTATAGGACCATAAGTGGAAGTGCCGTAGGCTCCGTTGCTTTGTTTTTTAGGTGTTTCAGGAAACACCATACACTTCTCCAGAGTGGCTGCTGGCAATTTACATCCCACCCATCAGCATAACAAGGCTCCCTGTTCTCCATGGCCTGGGCTGCATTTCTGGATTTTACACTTTTTTCAGGTGGCCCTTTTGACCAGGGGCCAGTGAGACTTTATTGTAGTGCAGATTTCTTTAACATGCTTGCTTGGTTGGCCAAAAAGGGCGTATGCGTTTTTTCCTGAATATATTCGGGAAAAAACGCATACGCCCTTTTTGGCCAAGTGCATCATTGTCGACGTTCTGCCTCTTTTCCTATGCTTTAAATGCAATTCCAGTCTAACCCCTGAAATTGTTTTCCTGCAATTCTGCCCCGCTTTCAAGTCCTCTTCGCAGCCTTCCTTCAATATATTTTCGGACGATAGCTGTCATTTATAACTCTGCAAGTTTGTGAATTACAGTGCCCCTGAGCTCCTTTCTTCAAATCGCTTTCTTGTGAGCTGGCCGCAAACCCGCAGGATTGCTTCAGGCCCTAATCTGGTTCCTGCAAGGCATGCTGAGCCTTTCGTTTATTCCCCTTCCTGGTTGGAAATGAGCGTTAAATTTGCCCGTGCAGACACCTACAGCTAGTCTCTCATTGGTTCTCCCTATTCCTGTTCATCTTGCGCAGAAATTGCAAACTGTGCCAAACAGGAGGTTAAAGGCACTGACTCTCCAAGTGGGGAGAGTGTTAGTAAAGGGTCTGGAATTGTGAACCCGAGTAAAAGGGGACGAAAACTGAGATGCATTTGAAAACGTTTCCCGGTCACACGGTGCACCATACTGTGGGTTTCCCATGCATGCTTTAGCTGAAGGAAGAATCACTTAAACCTGGAGAGTTGGGACCCATGGAATGGGTACCATGCAGTATGACTTCAAAGGGTCTGCATTTGCTCATCGAACCTCACCAATGCTATCAGCCCGAAGTGTCCAACCTTATGTCTCACTCAGCTCTGGGTTTTGATGAGGTAAATCCAGGTTGCATCACAAGCCCTGAATGAATTATTTAAGAATTGCTCTCTATTTCACTGTCATTGTGTTTTGTTTTTGTAATTCATTTTGATAATTGGATTTATCGGATTTTCTCTGCTGCCTTCATGCAGCTGTACACACGCTTGATTCTCTTATGGAGACATATAAATCCATGGGTTTGAAGATTCTTTCTAGTCAGGTGTATTCCTAGGCGTTGAATATAGGGTGTTTAGCCCATTTCGTTGAGCAAGGGGTATGTCTTGACTATTACGTATTTGACATATGGAATGGTATCTGTGCTAATTTCTATCTCTGGTTTTATGCTGCACCCCAACTCACCTTTCCCCTTATGCAAACATAAGTTGGTTTTCTAAATTTGAGACCCTGTTCTGTTTTGTAATTCAGTTCATGTGTAGCCGAGATTACATTCCGTGTATTAGTGGTATCTTATGATGTTTCATTTTCTGTGTGACTTATTTCACTTAGAATCATCGTACCTGAATCCACTCATTATGCCACGACGGGCCAGATGACATAGATTTCATTGGTGAGTGATATTCCATTGTACGTACGTACCACAACTTCTTTATCCATTTTTCGATTTCTGGGATATTTAACTTGTACCGTAGACGAGGTTCTTGTAAACAGAGCCGTCTGAAACTTTGGGGTGGCTGTGTGTTTTTGATTTTAATTTCCCTAAGCTATAGGACCATAAGTGGAAGTGCCGTAGGCTCCGTTGCTTTGTTTTTTAGGTGTTTCAGGAAACACCATACACTTCTCCAGAGTGGCTGTTGACAATTTACATCCCACCCATCAGCATAACAAGGCTCCCTGTTCTCCATGGCCTGTGCTGCATTTCTGGATTTTACACTTTTTTCAGATGGCCCTTTTGACCGGGGGGCAGTGAGACTTCATTGTAGTGCAGATATCTTTAACATGCTTGCTTGGTTGGCCAAAAAGGGCGTAAACGCATACGCCCTTTTTGGCCAAGTGCATCATTGTCGACGTTCTGCCTCTTTTCCTATGCTTTAAATGCAATTCCAGTCTACCCCCTGAAATCGTTTTCCTGCAATTCTGCCCCGCTTTCAAGTCCTCTTCGCAGCCTTCCTCAATATATTTTCGGACGATAGCTGTCATTTATAACTCTGCAGGTTTGTGAGTTACAGTGCCCCTGAGCTCCTTTCTTCAACTCGCTATCTTGTGAGCTGGCCGCAAACCCGCTGGATTGCTTCAGGCCCTAATCTGGTTCCGGCAGGGCATGCTGAGCCTTTGGTTAATTCCTCTTCCTGGTGGGGAATGAGCGTTAAATTTGCCCGTGCAGACACCTACAGCTAATCTCTCATTGGTTCTCCCTCTTCCTGTTCTTCTTGAGCAGAAATTGCAAACTGTGCCCAACAGGAGGTTAAAGGCACTGACTCTCCAAGTAGGGAGAGTTTTAGTAAAGGGTCTGGAATTGTGAACCCGAGTAAAAGGGGACGAAAACTGCAATGCATTTGAAAATGTTTCCCGGTCACACGCTGCACCATACTGTGGGTTTCCCATGCATGTATTAGCTGAAGGAAGAATCCCTTAAACCTGGAGAGTTGGGACCCATGGAATGCGTACCATGCAGTATGCCTTCAAAGGGCCTGCATTTGTTCATCGAACCTCACCAATGCTATCAGCCCGAAGTCCCCAACCTTATGTCTCACTCAGCTCTGGATGTAGATGTGGTAAATCCAGGTTGCATCACAATCCCTGAATAAATTATTTAAGAATTGCTCCCTATTTCACTATCCTTGTGTTTTGTTTTTGTAATTCATTTTGATAATGGGATTTATCGGATTTTCTCTGCTGCATTCATGCCGCTGTACACACGCTTCATTCTCTTACGGAGACATATAAATCCATGGGTTTGAAGATTCTTACTACTCAGGTGTATTCCTAGGCGTTGAATATGGCGTGTTTTGTCCATTTCGTTGAGCAAGGGGTAGGTCTTGCCTATTACATATTTGACGAATGTAATGGTATCTGTGCTAATTTCTATCTCTGGTTTTATGCAGCACCCCAACTCACCTTTCCCCTTAAGCAAGCATAAGTTGGTTTTCTAAATTTGAGGCCCTGTTCTCTTTTGTAATTCAGTTCATGTGTAGCCAAGTTTACATTCAGTGTATTAGAGATATCTTATGATGTTTCATTTTCTGTGTGACTTATTTCAGTTAGAATCATGGTACCTGAATCCACTCATTATGCCGCGATGGGCCTGATGACATAGATTTCATTGCTCAGTGATATTCCATTGTACGTACGTACCACAACTTCTTTATCAATTTTCCCATTCTGGGATATTTAACTTGTACCGTAGACGAGGTTCTTGTAAACAGAGCCGTCCGAAATTTTGGGGTGGCAGTGAGTTTTTGATTTTAATTTCCCTAAGCTATAGGACCATAAGTGGAATTGCCGTAGGCTCCGTTGCTTTGTTTTTTAGGTGTTCCAGGAAATACCATACACTTCTCCAGAGTGGCTGTTAGTCATTTACATCCCGCCCATCAGCATAACAAGGCTCCCTGTTCTCCATGGCCTGTGCTGCCTTTCTGGATTTTACACTTTTTTCAGATGGCCGTCTTGACCGGGGGGCAGTGAGACTTCATTGTAGTGCAGATTTCTTTAAAATGCTTGCTTGGTTGGCCAAAAAGGGCGTATGCGTTTTTTCCTGAATATATTCAGAAAAAAACGCATACGCCCTTTTTGGCCAAGAGCATCATTGTCGACGTTCTGCCTCTTTTCCTATGCTTTAAATGCAATTCCCGTCTACCCCCTGAAATCATTTTCCTGCAATTCTGCCCCGCTTACAAGTTCTCTTCGCAGCCTTCCTTCAGTATATTTTTGGACGATAGCTGTCATTTATAACTCTGCAGGTTTGTGAGTTACAGTGTCCCTGAGCTCCTTTCTTCAACTCGCTATCTTGTGAGCTGGCCGCAAACCCGCTGGATTGCTTCAGGCCCTAATCTGGTTCAGGCAGGGCATGCTGAGCCTTTGGTTAATTCCTCTTCCTGGTGGGAAATGAGTGTTAAATTTGCCCGTGCAGACACCTACAGCTAGTCTCTCATTGGTTCTCCCTATTCCTGTTCATCTTGCGCAGAAATTGCAAACTGTGCCAAACAGGAGGTTAAAGGCACTGACTCTCCAAGTGGGGAGAGTGTTAGTAAAGGGTCTGGAATTGTGAACGCGAGTAAAAGGGGACGAAAACTGAGATGCATTTGAAAACGTTTCCCGGTCACACGGTGCACCATGCTCTGGGTTTCCCATGCATGTTTTAGCTGAAGGAAGAATCGCTTAAACCTGGAGAGTTGGGACCCATGGAAAGGTTACCATGCAGTATGACTTCAAAGGGTCTGCATTTGCTCATCGAACCTCACCAATGCTATCAGCCCGAACTGTCCAACCTTATGTCTCACTCAGCTCTGGGTGTAGATGAGGTAAATCCAGGTTGCATCACAAGGCCTGAATGAATTATTTAAGAATTGCTCTCTTTTTCACTGTCATTGTGTTTTGTTTTTGTAATTCATTTTGATAACGGGATTTATCGGATTTTCTCTGCTGCATTCATGCAGCTGTACACACGCTTGATTCTCTTATGGACACATATAAATCCATGGGTTTGAAGATTCTTATTAGTCAGGTGTATTCCTACGCGTTGAATATAGGGTGTTTAGTCCATCTCGTTGAGCAAGGGGTAGGTCTTGACTCTTATATATTTGACTTATTGAATGGTATCTGTGCTAATTTCTATGTCTGGTTTTATGCAGCACCCCAACTCACCTTTCCCCTAAAGCAAACATAAGTTGGTTTTCTAAATTTGAGACCCTGTTCTGTTTTGTAATTCAGTTCATGTGTAGCCAAGATTACATTCGGTGTATTAGTGATATCTTATGATGTTTCATTTTCTGTGTGACTTATTTCACTTAGAATCATCGTACCTGAATCCACTCATTATGCCGCGACAGGCCTGATGACATAGATTTCATTGGAGAGTGATATTCCATTGTACGTACGTACCACAACTTCTTTATCCATTTTTTGCTTTCTGCGATATTTAACTTGTACCGTAGACGAGGTTCTTGTAAACAGAGCCGTCTGAAACTTTGGGGTGGCTGTGCGTTTCTTATTTTAATTTCCCTAAGCTATAGGACCATAAGTGGAAGTGCCGTAGGCTCCGTTGCTTTGTTTTTTAGGTGTTTCAGGAAACACCATACACTTCTCCAGAGTGGCTGTTGGCAATTAACATCCCGCCCATCAGCATAACAAGGCTCCCTGTTCTCCATGGCCTGTGCTGCCTTTCTGGATTTTACACTTTTTTCAGATGGCCCTTTTGACCGGGGGGCAGTGAGACTTCACTGTTGTGCAGATTTCTTTAACATGCTTGCTAGGTTGGCCAAAAAGGGCGTATGCGTTTTTTCCTGAATATATTCAGGAAAAAACGCATACGCCCTTTTTGGCCAAGTGCATCATTGTCGACGTTCTGCCTCTTTTCCTATGCTTTAAATGCAATTCCAGTCTACCCCCTGAAATCGTTTTCCTGCAATTCTGCCTCGCTTTCAAGTCCTCTTCGCAGCCTTCCTTCAATATATTTTTGGAAGATAGCTGTCATTTATAACTCTGCTGGTTTGTGAATTACATTGCCCCTGAGCTCCTTTCTTCAAATCGCTTTCTTGTGAGCTGTCCGCAAACCCGCAGGATTGCTTCAGGCCCTAATCTTGTTCCGGCACTGCATGCTGAGCCTTTGGTTAATTCCTCTTCCTGGTGGGAAATGAGCTTTACATTTGCCCGTGCAGAAACCTACAGCTAGTCTCTCATTGGTTCTCCCTATTACTGTTCATCTTGCGCAGAAATTGCAAACTGTGCCAAACAGGAGGTTAAAGGCACTGACTCTCCAAGTGGGGAGAGTGTTAGTAAAGGGTCTTGAATTGTGAACCCGAGTAAAAGGGGACGAAAACTGAGATGCATTTGAAAACGTTTCCCGGTCACACGGTGCACCATACTGTGGGTTTCCCATGCATGCTTTAGCTGAAGGAAGAATCACTTAAACCTGGAGAGTTGGGACCCATGGAATGGGTACCATGCAGTATGACTTCAAATGGTCTGCATTTGCTCATCGAACCTCACCAATGCTATCAGCCCGAAGTGTCCAACCTTATGTCTCACTCAGCTCTGGGTGTAGATGAGGTAAATCCAGGTTGCATCACAAGCCCTGAATGAATTATTTAAGAATTGCTCTCTATTTCACTGTCATTCTGTTTGGTTTTTGTAATTCATTTTGATAATGGGATTTATCGGATTTTCTCTGCTGCCTTCATGCAGCTGTACACACGCTTGATTCTCTTATGGAGACATATAAATCCATGGGTTTGAATATTCTTTCTAGTCCGGTGTATTCCTACACGTTGAATATAGGGTGTTTAGCCCATTTGGTTGAGCAAGGGGTAGGTGTTGACTATTACATATTTGACGAATGGAATGTTATCTGTGCTAATTTCTATCTGTGGTTTTATGCAGCACCCCAACTCACCTTTCCCCTTAAGCAAACATAAGTTGGTTTTCTAAATTTGAGACCCTGTTCTGTTTTGTAATTCAGTTCATGTGTAGCCAAGATTACATTCCGTGTATTAGTGACATCTTATGATGTTTGATTTTCTGTGTGAGTTATTTCACTTAGAATCATCGTACCTGAATCCCCTCATTATGCCACGACGGGCCAGATGACATAGATTTCATTGGTGAGTGATATTCCATTGTACGTACGTACCACAACTTCTTTATCCAGTTCTCGCTTTCTGGGATATATAACTTGTACCGTAGACGAGGTTCTTGTACACAGAGCCGTCTGAAACTTTGGGGTGGCTGTGTGTTTTTGATTTTAATTTCCCTAAGCTATAGGACCATAAGTGGAAGTGCCGTAGGCTCCGTTGCTTTGTTTTTTAGCTGTTTCAGGAAACACCATAGACTTCTCCAGAGTGGCTGTTGGCAATTTACATCCCACCCATCAGCATAACAAGGCTCCCTGTTCTCCATGGCCTGTGCTGCATTTCTGGATTTTACACTTTATTCAGATGGCCCTTTTGACCAGTGGGCAGTGAGACTTCATTGTAGTGCAGATTTCTTTAACATGCTTGCTTGGTTGGCCAAAAAGTGCGTATGCGTTTTTTCCTGAATATATTCAGGAAGAAACGCATACGCCCTTTTTGGCCAAGTGCATCATTGTTGACGTTCTGCCTCTTTTCCTATGCTTTAAATGCAATTCCAGTCTACACCCTAAAATCGTTCTCCTGCAATTCTGCCCCGCATTCAAGTCCTCTTCGCAGCCTTCCTTCAATACGTTTTTGGACGATAGCTGTCATTTATAACTCTGCAGGTTTGTGAATTACAGTGCCCCTGAGCTCCTTTCTTCAAATCGCTTTCTTGTGAGCTGGCCGCAAACCCGCAGGATTGCTTCAGGCCCTAATCTGGTTCCGGCTCGGCATGTTGAGCCTTTGGTTAATTCCTCTACCTGGTTGGAAATGAGCGTTAAATTTGCCCGTGCAGAAACCTACAGCTAGTCTCTCATTGGTTCTCCCTATTCCTGTTCATCTTGCGCAGAAATTGCAAACTGTGCCAAACAGGAGTTTAAAGGCACTGACTCTCCAAGTGGGGAGAGTGTTAGTAAAGGGTCTGGAATTGTGAACCCGAGTAAAAGGGGACAAAAACTGAGATGCATTTGAAAAGGTTTCCCGGTCACATGGTGCACCATACAGTGGGTTTCCCATGCATGCTTTAGCTGAAGGAAGAATCACTTAAACCTGGAGACTTGGGACCCATGGAATGGGTACCATGCAGTATGACTTCAAATGGTCTGCATTTGCTCATCGAACCTCACCAATGCTATCAGCCTGAAGTGTCTAACCTTATGTCTCACTCAGCTCTGGGTTTTGATGAGGTAAATCCAGGTTGCATCACAAGCCCTGAATGAATTATTTAAGAATTGCTCTCTATTTCACTGTCATTGTGTTTTGTTTTTGTAATTCATTTTGATAATAAGATTTATCGGATTTTCTCTGCTGCCTTCATGCATCTGTACACACGCTTGATTCTCTTATGGAGACATATAAATCCATGGGTTTGAAGATTCTTACTAGTCAGGTGTATTCCTAGGCGTTGAATATAGGGTCTTTAGCCCATTTCGTTGAGCAAGGGGTAGGTCTTGACTATTACGTATTTGACATATGGAATGGTATCTGTGCTAATTTCTAACTCTGGTTTTATGCAGCACCCCAACTCAACTTTTCCCTTACACAAACATAAGTTGGTTTTCTAAATTTGAGACCCTGTTCTGTTTTGTAATTCAGTTCATGTGTAGCCAAGATTACATTCGGTGTATTAGTGGTATCTTATGATGTTTCATTTTCTGTGTGACTTATTTCACTTAGAATCATCGTACCTGAATCCACTCATTATGCCACGACGGGCCAGATGACATAGATTTCATTGGTGAGTGATATTCATTTGTACGTACGTACCACAACTTCTTTATCCATTTTTCGCTTTCTGGGATATTTAACTTGTACCGTAGACGAGGTTCTTGTAAACAGAGCCGTCTGAAACTTTGGGGTGGCTGTGTGTTTTTGATTTTAATTTCCCTAAGCTATAGGACCATAAGTGGAAGTGCCGTAGGCTCCGTTGCTTTGTTTTTTAGGTGTTTCAGGAAACACCATAGACTTCTCCAGAGTGGCTGCTGGCAATTTACATCCCACCCATCAGCATAACAAGGCTCCCTGTTCTCCGTGGCCTGTGCTGCATTTCTGGATTTTACACTTTTTTCAGATGGCCCTTTTGACCAGGGGCCAGTGAGACTTTATTGTAGTGCAGATTTCTTTAACATGCTTGCTTGGTTGGCCAAAAAGCGCGTATGCGTTTTTTCCTGAATATATTCGGGAAAAAACGCATACGCCCTTTTGGGCCAAGTGCATCATGGTCGACGTTCTGCCTCTTTTCCTATGCTTTAAATGCAATTCCAGTCTAACCCCTGAAATTGTTTTCCTGCAATTCTGCCCCGCTTTCAAGTCCTCTTCGCAGCCTTCCTTCAATATATTTTCGGACGATAGCTGTCATTTATAACTCTGCAAGTTTGTGAATTACAGTGCCCCTGAGCTCCTTTCTTCAAATCGCTTTCTTGTGAGCTGGCCGCAAACCCGCAGGATTGCTTCAGGCCCTAATCTGGTTCCTGCACGGCATGCTGAGCCTTTCGTTTATTCCCCTTCCTGGTTGGAAATGAGCGTTAAATTTGCCCGTGCAGACACCTACAGCTAGTCTCTCATTGGTTCTCCCTATTCCTGTTCATCTTGCGCAGAAATTGCAAACTGTGCCAAACAGGAGGTTAAAGGCACTGACTCTCCAAGTGGGGAGAGTGTTAGTAAAGTGTCTGGAATTGTGAACCCGAGTAAAAGGGCATGAAAACTGAGATGCATTTGAAAACGTTTCCCAGTCACACGGTGCACCATAATGTGGGTTTCCCATGCATGCTTTAGCTGAAGGAAGAATCGCTTAAACCTGGAGAGTTGGGAACCTTGGAATGGGTACCATGCAGTATGACTTCAAAGGGTCTGCATTTGCTCATCGAACCTCACCAATGCTATCAGTCCGAAGAGTCCAACCTTATGTCTCACTCAGCTCTGGGTTTTGATGAGGTAAATCCAGGTTGCATCACAAGCCCTGAATGAATTATTTAAGAATTGCTCTCTATTTCACTGTCATTGTGTTTTGTTTTTGTAATTCATTTTGATAATTGCATTTATCGGATTTCCTCTGCTGCCTTCATGCAGCTGTACACACGCTTGATTCTCTTATGGAGACATATAAATCCATGGGTTTGAAGATTCTTTCTAGTCAGGTGTATTCCTAGGCGTTGAATATAGGGTGTTTAGCCCATTTCGTTGAGCAAGGGGTATGTCTTGACTATTACGTATTTGACATATGGAATGGTATCTGTGCTAATTTCTATCTCTGGAGTTATACAGCACCCCAACTCACCTTTCCCCTTATGCAAACATAAATTGGTTTTCTAAATTTGAGACCCTGTTCTGTTTTGTAATTCAGTTCATGTGTAGCCGAGATTACATTCCGTGTTTTAGTGACATCTTATGATGTTTCATTTTCTGTGTGACTTATTTCACTTAGAATCATCGTACCTGAATCCACTCATTATGCCACGACGGGCCAGATGACATAGATTTCATTGGTGAGTGATATTCCATTGTACGTACGTACCACAACTTCTTTATCCATTTTTCGATTTCTGGGATATTTAACTTGTACCGCAGACGAGGTTCTTGTAAACAGATCCGTCTGAAACTTTGGGGTGGCTGTGTGTTTTTGATTTTAATTTCCCTAAGCTATAGGACCATAAGTGGAAGAGCCGTAGTCTCCGTTGCTTTGTTTTTTAGGTGTTTCAGGAAACACCATACACTTCTCCAGAGTGGCTGTTGACAATTTACATCCCACCCATCAGCATAACAAGGCTCCCTGTTCTCCATGGCCTGTGCTGCATTTCTGCATTTTACACTTTTTTCAGATGGCCCTTTTGACCGGTGGGCAGTGAGACTTCATTGTAGTGCAGATATCTTTAACATGCTTGCTTGGTTGGCCAAAAAGGGCGTAAACGCATACGCCCTTTTTGGCCAAGTGCATCATTGTCGACGTTCTGCCTCTTTTCCTATGCTTTAAATGCAATTCCAGTCTACCCCCTGAAATCGTTTTCCTGCAATTCTGCCCCGCTTTCAAGTCCTCTTCGCAGCCTTCCTCAATATATTTTCGGACGATAGCTGTCATTTATAACTCTGCAGGTTTGTGAGTTACAGTGCCCCTGAGCTCCTTTCTTCAACTCGCTATCTTGTGAGCTGGCCGCAAACCCGCTGGATTGCTTCAGGCCCTAATCTGGTTCCGGCAGGGCATGCTGAGCCTTTGGTTAATTCCTCTTCCTGGTGGGGAATGAGCGTTAAATTTGCCCGTGCAGACACCTACAGCTAATCTCTCATTGGTTCTCCCTCTTCCTGTTCTTCTTGAGCAGAAATTGCAAACTGTGCCCAACAGGAGGTTAAAGGCACTGACTCTCCAAGTAGGGAGAGTTTTAGTAAAGGGTCTGGAATTGTGAACCCGAGTAAAAGGGGACGAAAACTGCAATGCATTTGAAAATGTTTCCCGGTCACACGCTGCACCATACTGTGGGTTTCCCATGCATGTATTAGCTGAAGGAAGAATCCCTTAAACCTGGAGAGTTGGGACCCATGGAATGCGTACCATGCAGTATGCCTTCAAAGGGCCTGCATTTGTTCATCGAACCTCACCAATGCTATCAGCCCGAAGTCCCCAACCTTATGTCTCACTCAGCTCTGGATGTAGATGTGGTAAATCCAGGTTGCATCACAATCCCTGAATAAATTATTTAAGAATTGCTCCCTATTTCACTATCCTTGTGTTTTGTTTTTGTAATTCATTTTGATAATGGGATTTATCGGATTTTCTCTGCTGCATTCATGCCGCTGTACACACGCTTCATTCTCTTACGGAGACATATAAATCCATGGGTTTGAAGATTCTTACTACTCAGGTGTATTCCTAGGCGTTGAATATGGCGTGTTTTGTCCATTTCGTTGAGCAAGGGGTAGGTCTTGCCTATTACATATTTGACGAATGTAATGGTATCTGTGCTAATTTCTATCTCTGGTTTTATGCAGCACCCCAACTCACCTTTCCCCTTAAGCAAGCATAAGTTGGTTTTCTAAATTTGAGGCCCTGTTCTCTTTTGTAATTCAGTTCATGTGTAGCCAAGTTTACATTCAGTGTATTAGAGATATCTTATGATGTTTCATTTTCTGTGTGACTTATTTCAGTTAGAATCATGGTACCTGAATCCACTCATTATGCCGCGATGGGCCTGATGACATAGATTTCATTGCTCAGTGATATTCCATTGTACGTACGTACCACAACTTCTTTATCAATTTTCCCATTCTGGGATATTTAACTTGTACCGTAGACGAGGTTCTTGTAAACAGAGCCGTCCGAAATTTTGGGGTGGCTGTGAGTTTTTGATTTTAATTTCCCTAAGCTATAGGACCATAAGTGGAATTGCCGTAGGCTCCGTTGCTTTGTTTTTTAGGTGTTCCAGGAAATACCATACACTTCTCCAGAGTGGCTGTTAGTCATTTACATCCCGCCCATCAGCATAACAAGGCTCCCTGTTCTCCATGGCCTGTGCTGCCTTTCTGGATTTTACACTTTTTTCAGATGGCCGTCTTGACCGGGGGGCAGTGAGACTTCATTGTAGTGCAGATTTCTTTAAAATGCTTGCTTGGTTGGCCAAAAAGGGCGTATGCGTTTTTTCCTGAATATATTCAGAAAAAAACGCATACGCCCTTTTTGGCCAAGAGCATCATTGTCGACGTTCTGCCTCTTTTCCTATGCTTTAAATGCAATTCCCGTCTACCCCCTGAAATCATTTTCCTGCAATTCTGCCCCGCTTACAAGTTCTCTTCGCAGCCTTCCTTCAGTATATTTTTGGACGATAGCTGTCATTTATAACTCTGCAGGTTTGTGAGTTACAGTGTCCCTGAGCTCCTTTCTTCAACTCGCTATCTTGTGAGCTGGCCGCAAACCCGCTGGATTGCTTCAGGCCCTAATCTGGTTCCGGCAGGGCATGCTGAGCCTTTGGTTAATTCCTCTTCCTGGTGGGAAATGAGTGTTAAATTTGCCCGTGCAGACACCTACAGCTAGTCTCTCATTGGTTCTCCCTATTCCTGTTCATCTTGCGCAGAAATTGCAAACTGTGCCAAACAGGAGGTTAAAGGCACTGACTCTCCAAGTGGGGAGAGTGTTAGTAAAGGGTCTGGAATTGTGAACGCGAGTAAAAGGGGACGAAAACTGAGATGCATTTGAAAACGTTTCCCGGTCACACGGTGCACCATGCTCTGGGTTTCCCATGCATGTTTTAGCTGAAGGAAGAATCGCTTAAACCTGGAGAGTTGGGACCCATGGAAAGGTTACCATGCAGTATGACTTCAAAGGGTCTGCATTTGCTCATCGAACCTCACCAATGCTATCAGCCCGAACTGTCCAACCTTATGTCTCACTCAGCTCTGGGTGTAGATGAGGTAAATCCAGGTTGCATCACAAGGCCTGAATGAATTATTTAAGAATTGCTCTCTTTTTCACTGTCATTGTGTTTTGTTTTTGTAATTCATTTTGATAACGGGATTTATCGGATTTTCTCTGCTGCATTCATGCAGCTGTACACACGCTTGATTCTCTTATGGACACATATAAATCCATGGGTTTGAAGATTCTTATTAGTCAGGTGTATTCCTACGCGTTGAATATAGGGTGTTTAGTCCATCTCGTTGAGCAAGGGGTAGGTCTTGACTCTTATATATTTGACTTATTGAATGGTATCTGTGCTAATTTCTATGTCTGGTTTTATGCAGCACCCCAACTCACCTTTCCCCTAAAGCAAACATAAGTTGGTTTTCTAAATTTGAGACCCTGTTCTGTTTTGTAATTCAGTTCATGTGTAGCCAAGATTACATTCGGTGTATTAGTGATATCTTATGATGTTTCATTTTCTGTGTGACTTATTTCACTTAGAATCATCGTACCTGAATCCACTCATTATGCCGCGACAGGCCTGATGACATAGATTTCATTGGAGAGTGATATTCCATTGTACGTACGTACCACAACTTCTTTATCCATTTTTTGCTTTCTGCGATATTTAACTTGTACCGTAGACGAGGTTCTTGTAAACAGAGCCGTCTGAAACTTTGGGGTGGCTGTGCGTTTCTTATTTTAATTTCCCTAAGCTATAGGACCATAAGTGGAAGTGCCGTAGGCTCCGTTGCTTTGTTTTTTAGGTGTTTCAGGAAACACCATACACTTCTCCAGAGTGGCTGTTGGCAATTAACATCCCGCCCATCAGCATAACAAGGCTCCCTGTTCTCCATGGCCTGTGCTGCCTTTCTGGATTTTACACTTTTTTCAGATGGCCCTTTTGACCGGGGGGCAGTGAGACTTCACTGTTGTGCAGATTTCTTTAACATGCTTGCTAGGTTGGCCAAAAAGGGCGTATGCGTTTTTTCCTGAATATATTCAGGAAAAAACGCATACGCCCTTTTTGGCCAAGTGCATCATTGTCGACGTTCTGCCTCTTTTCCTATGCTTTAAATGCAATTCCAGTCTACCCCCTGAAATCGTTTTCCTGCAATTCTGCCTCGCTTTCAAGTCCTCTTCGCAGCCTTCCTTCAATATATTTTTGGAAGATAGCTGTCATTTATAACTCTGCTGGTTTGTGAATTACATTGCCCCTGAGCTCCTTTCTTCAAATCGCTTTCTTGTGAGCTGTCCGCAAACCCGCAGGATTGCTTCAGGCCCTAATCTTGTTCCGGCACTGCATGCTGAGCCTTTGGTTAATTCCTCTTCCTGGTGGGAAATGAGCTTTACATTTGCCCGTGCAGAAACCTACAGCTAGTCTCTCATTGGTTCTCCCTATTACTGTTCATCTTGCGCAGAAATTGCAAACTGTGCCAAACAGGAGGTTAAAGGCACTGACTCTCCAAGTGGGGAGAGTGTTAGTAAAGGGTCTTGAATTGTGAACCCGAGTAAAAGGGGACGAAAACTGAGATGCATTTGAAAACGTTTCCCGGTCACACGGTGCACCATACTGTGGGTTTCCCATGCATGTTTTAGCTGAAGGAAGAATCCCTTAAACCTGGAGTGTTGGGACCCATGGAATGGGTACCATGCAGTATGACTTCAAAGGGTCTGCATTTGCTCATCGAACCTCACCAAATCTATCAGCCTGAAGTGTCCAACCTTATGTCTCACTCAGCTCTGGGTGTAGATGAGGTAAATCCAGGTTGCATTCCAGGCCCTGAATGAATTATTTAAGAATTGCTCTCTATTTCACTGTCATTGTGTTTTGTTTTTGTAATTCATTTTGATAATGGGATTTATCGGATTTTCTCTGCTGCATACATGCAGCTGTACACACGCTTGGTTCTCTTACGGAGACATATAAATCCATGGGTTTTAAGATTCTTACTAGTCAGGTATATTCCTAGGCGTTGAATAACGGGTGTTGAGTCCATTTCGATGAGCAATGTGTAGGTCTTGTCTATTACATATTTGGCTTATGGAAAGGTATCTGTCCTAATTTCAATCTCTTGTTTTATGCAGCACCACAACTCACCTTTCCCCATAAACAAGCATAAGTTGGTTTTCTAAATTTAAGACCCTGTTCTGTTTTGTAATTCAGTTCATGTGTAGCCAAGTTTACATTCCGTGTATTAGTGATATCTTATGACGTTTCTTTTTCTGTGTGACTTATTTCACGTAGAATCATCGTACCTGAATGCACTCATAATGCCGCTACGGGCCTGATGACATAGATTTCATTGCTGAGTGATATTCCATTGTACGTATGTACCACAACTTCTTTATCCATTTTTCGCTTTCTGGGATATTTAACTAGTACTGTAGACGAGGTTCTTGTAAACAGAGCCGTCCCAAACTTTGGGGTGGATGTGTGTTTTTGATTTTAATGTCCCTAAGCTACATGACCATAAGTGGATGTGCCATAGGCTGTGTTGCTTTGTTTCCTACGTGTTTCAGGAAACGCCATACACTTCTCCAGAGTGGCTCTTGGCAATTTACATCCCGCCCATCAGTATGACAAGGCTCCCTGTTCTCTATGGCTTGTCCTGTCTTTCTGGATTTTACACTTTTTTCAGATGGCCCTGTTGACTGGGGGGCAGTGAGACTTCCCTTGTAGTGCAGATTTCCTTTACACGCTTGCTTGGTTGGCCAGAAAGGGCGTATGTGTTTTTTCCTGCAGGAAAAAACCCATACGCCCTTTTTGGCCAAGTGCATCACTGTTGACATTCTGCCTCTTTTCCTATGCTTTAAGTGCAATTCCAGTCTACCCCCTGAAATCGTTTTCCTGAAATTCTGCCTCTCTTTCAAGTCCTCTTCGCTCACTTAGTGCAATATATTTTTGGACGATAGCTGTCATTCATAACTCTGCAGGTTTGTGAATTACAGTGCCCGTGAGCTCCTTTCTTCAACTCGTTTTCTTGTGAGCTGGCAGCAAACCCGCAGGATTACTTTAGGCCCTAATCTCTTTCTGGCAGGGCACCCTGAGCCTTTGGTTAATTCCTCTTCCTGGTGGGAAATTAGCGTTACATTTGCCCGTGCAGACACCTACAGCTAGTCTCTCATTGGTTCTCCCTATTCCTGTTCATCTTGCGCAGAAATTGCAAACTGTGCCAAAGAGGAGGTTAAAGGCACTGACTCTCCAAGTGGGGAGAGTGTTAGTAAAGCGTCTGGAATGGTGAACCCGAGTACCAGGGGACGAAAACTGAGATGCATTTCAAAACGTTTCCCAATCACACGGTGGACCTTACTCTGGGTTTGCCATGCATGGTTTAGTTGAAGGAAGAATCCCTTAAACCTGCAGTGTTGGGACCCATGGAATGGGTACCATACAGTATGACTTCAAAGGGTCTGCATTTGCTCACCGAACCTCACCAATGCTATGAGCCCGAAGTGTCCAGCCTTATGTCTCACCCAGGTCTGGTTGTAGATGTGGTAAATCCAGATTGCATCACAAGCCCTGAATGAATTATTTAAGAATTGCTCTCTATTTCACTGTCATTGTGTTTTTTTTTTGAAATTTATTTTGATAATGGGATTTATCGGATTTTCACTGCTGCGTTTAGGCCGCTGTACACACGCTTGATTTCCTTATGGAGACATATAAATCCATGGGTTGTAAGATTCTTACTTCTCAGGTATATTCCAAGGCGTTGAATTTGGGGTGTTGAGTCCATTTCGTTGAGCAAGGCGTAGGTCTTTTCTATTATATATTTGGCTTATGGAACGGTATCTGTGCTAATTTCAATCTCTGGTTTTATGCAGAACCCCAACACACCTTTCCCCATAAGCAAGCATAAGTTGGTTTTCTAAATTTGAGACCCTGTTCTGTTTTGTAATTCAGTTCATGTGTAGCCAAGTTTACATTCCGTGTATTAGTGATATCTTATGATGTTTGTTTTTCTGTGTGACTTATTTCTCGTAGAATCATCGTACCTGAATCCACTCATTATTCCGCTACGGGCCTGATGACGTAGATTTCATTGCTGAGTGATATTCCATTGTACGTACGTACAACAACTTCTTTATTCATTTTTTGCTTTCTCGGATATTTAACTTGCATCGTAGACGAGGTTCTTGTAAACAGAGCCGTCCCAAAATTTGGGGTGGCTGTGTGTGTTTGATTTTAATTTCCCTAAGCTATACGACCATAAGTGGAAGTGCCATAGGCTGTGTTTCTTTGTTTCCTACGTGTTTCAGGAAACACCATACACTTCTCCAGAGTGGCTGTTGGCAATTTACATCCCGCCCATCAGCATAACAAGGCTCCCTGTTCTCCATGGCCTGTGCTGCCTTTCTGGATTTTACGCTTTTTACAGATGGCCCTTTTCACCTGGGGGCAGTGAGACTTAATTGTAGTGCAGATTTCTTTAACATGCTTGCTTGGTTGGCCAAAAAGTGCGTATGCGTTTTTTCCTGAATATATTCAGGAAAAAACGCATACGCCCTTTTTGGCCAAGAGCATCACTGTCGACGTTCTGCCTCTTTTCCTATGCTTTAAATGCAGTTCCCGTCTACCCCCTGAAATTGTTTTCCTGAAATTCTGCCCCGCTTTCAAGTCCTCTTCGAAGACTAACTTCAATATATTTTTGGACGATAGCTCTCATTCATAACTCTGCAGGTTTGTGAATTACAGTGCCCCTGAGCTCCTTTCTTCATCTCGTTTTCTTGTGAGCTGGCCGCAAAACCGCAGGATTGCTTCAGGCCCTAATCTTTTTCCAGCAGGCACGCTGAGCCTTTGGTTAATTCCTCTTCCTGGTGGGAAATGAGCGTTCCATTTGCCCGTGCAGACACCTACAGCTAGTCTCTCATTGGTTCTCCTTATTCCTGATCATCTTGCGCAGAAATTGCAAACTGTGCCAAACAGGAGGTTAAAGGCACTGACTCTCCAAGTGGGGAGAGTGTTAGTAAGGCGTCAGGAACGGTGACCCCGAGTACCAGGGGACGAAAACTAAGATGCTTTTGAAAACGTTTCCCAATCACACGGTGGACCATACTCTGGGTTTCCCATGCATGTTTTAGCTGAAGGAAGAATCCCTTAAACCTGGAGAGTTGGGACCCAAGGAATGGGTACCATGCAGTATGACTCCAAAGGGCCTGCGTTTGCTCACCGAACCTCACCAATGCTATCAGCCCGAAGTGTCCAGCCTTATGTCTCACCCAGCTCTGGGTGTAGATGTGGAAATCAAGGTTGCATCACAAGCCCTGAATGAATTATGTAAGAATTGCTCTCTATTTCACTGTCATTGTGTTTTGTTTTTGAAATTTATTTTGGTAATGGGATTTACCGGATTTTCACTGCTGCGTTTAGGCCACTGTACACACGCTTGATTCTCTTATGGAGACATAAAAATCCATGGGTTTTAAGATTCTTACTTGTCAGGTATATTCCCAGGCGTTGAATATGGGGTGTTGAGTCCATTTCGTTGAGCAAGGAGTAGGTCTTCTCTATTATATATTTGGCCTATGGAACGGTATCTGTGTTAGTTTCAGTCTCTGGTTTTATGCAGCACCCCAACTCACCTTTCCCCATAAGAAAGCATAAGTTGGTTTTCTAAATTTGAGACCCTGTTCTGTTTTGTAATTCAGTTCATGTGTAGCCAAGTTTACATTCCGTGTATTAGTGATACCTTATGATGTTTCTTTTTCTGTGTGACTTATTTCACTTAGAATCCTCCTACCTGAATCCACTCATTATGCCGCTATGGGCCTGATGACATAGATTTCATTGCTGAGTGATATTACATTGTACGTACGTACCACAACTTCTTTATCCATTTTTGCATTCTGGGATATTTAACTTGTACCGTAGACGAGGTTCTTGTAAACAGTGCCATCCAAAACTTTGGGGTGGCTGTGTGTTTTTGATTTTAATTTCCCTAAGGTATAGGACCATAAGTGGTAGTGCCGTACGCACCGTTACTTTGTTTTTTAGGTGTTTCAGGAAACACCATACACTTCTCCAGAGTGGCTGTTGGCAATTTACATCCCGCCCATCAGCATAACAAGGCTCCATGTTCTCCATGGCCTGTGCTGACTTTTTGGATTTTACACTTTTTTCAGATAGCCTTTTTGACTGGGGGGCAGTGAGACTTCATTGTAGTGCAGATTTTTTAACGTGCATGCTAGGTTGGCCAAAAAGTGCATATGCATTTTTTCCTGAATATATTCAGGAGAAACGCATACGCCCATTTTGGCCAAGTGCATCATTGTCAAGGTTCTGCCTCTTTTCCTATGCTTTAAATGCAATTCCAGTCTACCCCCTGAAATCGTTTTCCTGCAATTCTGCCCCGCTTTCAAGTCCTGTTCCAAGACTTACTTCAATATATTTTTGGACGGTAGCTGTCATTTATAACTCTGCAGGTTTGTGAATTACAGTGTCCCTGAGCTCCTTACTTCAACTCGCTTTCTTGTGAGCTGGCCGCAAACCCGCAGGATTGCTTCAGGCCCTAATCTGGTTCCGGCATGGCATGCTGAGCCTTTCGTTAATTCCTCTTCCTGGTGGGAAATGAGCGTTCCCTTTGCCCCTGCAGACACCAACAGCTAGTCTCTCATTGGTTCTCCCTATTCCTGTTCATCTTGCGCAGAAATTGCAAACTGTGCCAAACAGGAGTTTAAAGGCACTGACTCTCCAAGTGGGGAGAGTGTTAGTAAAGGTTCTGGAATGGTGAACCCGAGTAAAAGGGGACGAAATCTGAGATGCATTTGAAAACGTTTCCCGGTCACACGGTGCACCATACTGTGGGTTTCCCATGCATGTTTTAGCTGAAGGAAGAATCCCTTAACCCTGGAGATTTGGGACCCATGGAAAGGGTACCATAGAGTATGACTTCAAAGGGTCTGCATTTGCTCATCGAACCACACCAATGCTATCAGCCCGAAGTGCCCAACATTATGTCTCATTCAGCTCTGGGTGTAGATGTGGTAAATCCAGGTTGCATCACAAGCCGTGAATGAATTATTTAAGAATTGCTCTCTATTTCACTGTCCTAGTGTTTTGTTTTTGTAATTCATTTTGATAATGGGATTTATCAGATATTCTCTGCTGCATTCATGACACTGTACACACGCTTCATTCTCTTACGGAGACATATAAATCCATGGGTTTGAAGATTCTTACTAGTCAGGTGTATTCCTAGGCGTTGAATATGGGGTGTTTAGTCCATTTCGTTGAGCAAGGAGTAGGTCTTGACTATTACATATTTGGCTTATGGAAAGGTATCTGTGCTAATTTCTATCTCTGGTTTTATGCAGCACCCCAACTCACCTTTCCCCTTAAGCAAGCATAAGTTGGTTT
Source organism: Delphinapterus leucas (assembly GCF_059928025.1). NCBI lineage: Eukaryota > Metazoa > Chordata > Mammalia > Artiodactyla > Monodontidae > Delphinapterus > Delphinapterus leucas. Next base: position 11,555,431 of record NW_028322233.1, on the reverse strand, counting down.
TCTAAATTTGAGACCCTGTTCTGTTTTGTAATTCAGTTCATGTGTAGCCAAGTTTACATTCAGTGTATTAGTGATATCTTATGATGTTTCATTTTCTGTGTGACTTATTTCACTTAGAATCATCGTACCTGAATCCATGCATTGTGCCGCGACGGGCCTGATGACTTAGATTTCATTGCTGAGTGATATTCCATTGTACGTACGTACCACAACTTCTTTATCCATTTTTCACATTCTGGGATATTTAACTTGTACCGTAGATGAGGTTCTTGTAAACAGAGCCGTCCGACACTTTGGGGTGGCTGTGTGTTTTTGATTTTAATTTCCCTAAGCTATAGGACCATAAGTGGAAGTGCCGTAGGCTCCGTTGCTTTGTTTTTATGGTGTTCCGGGAAACACCATACACTTCTCCAGTGTGGCTGTTGGCAATTTACATCCCGCCCATCAGCATAACAAGGCTCCCTGTTCTCCATGGCCTGTGCTGCCTTTCTGGATTTTACGCTTTTTACAGATGGCCCTTTTCACCTGGGGGCAGTGAGACTTCATTGTAATGCAGATTTCTTTAACATGCTTGCTTGGTTGGCCAAAAAGGACGTATGCGTTTTTTCCTGAATATATTCAGGAAAAAACGCATACGCACTTTTTGGCCAAGAGCAACATTGTCGACGTTCTGCCTCTTTTCCTATGCTTTAAATGCAATTCCCGTCTACCCCCTGAAATCGTTTCCTGCAATTCTGCCCCGCTTACAATCGTCTTCGCAGCCTTCCTTCAATATATTTTTGGACTATAGCTGTCATATATAACTCTGCATGTTTGTGAGTTACAGTGCCCCTGAGCTCCTTTCTTCAACTCGCTATCTTGTGAGCTGGCCGCAAACCCGCAGGATTGCTTCAGGCCCTAATCTGGTTCCGGCACGGCATGCTGAGCCTTTGGTTAATTCCTATTCCTGGTGGGAACTGAGCATTAAATTTGCCCGTGCAGACACCTACAGCTAGTCTCTCATTGGTTCTCCCTATTCCTGTTCATCTTGCGCAGAAATTGCAAACTGTGCCAAACAGGAGGTTAAAGGCACTGACTCTCCAAGTGGGGAGAGTGTTAGTAAAGGGTCTGGAATGGTGAAGCCGAGTAAAAGGGAATGAAAACTGAGATGCATTTGAAAACGTTTCCCGGTCACACGGTGCACCATACTGTGGGTTTCCCATGCATGTTTTAGCTGAAGGAAGAATCCCTTAAACCTGGAGAGTTGGGACCCATGGAATGGGTACCATGCAGTATGACTTCAAAGGGTCTGCATTTGCTCATCGAACCACACCAATGCTATCAACCCGAAGTGCCCAACCTTATGTCTCACTCAGCTCTGGTTGTAGATGTGGTAAATCCAGGTTGCATCACAGGCCCTGAATGAATTATTTAAGAATTGCTCTCTATTTCACTGTCATTGTGTTTTTTGTTTCTGTAATTTATTTTATAATGGGATTTATCGTATTTTCACTGCTGTGTTCATGCCTCTGTAGACACGCTTGATTCTCTTACGCAGACATATAAACCCATGGGTTTGAAGATTCTTACTAGTCAGGTATATTCCTAGGCGTTGTATATGGGGTGTTGAGTCCATTTTGTTGAGCAAGCAGTAGGTCTTGACTATTACATATTTGGCTTATTGACCAGTATCTGTGCTAATTTCAATCTCTGGTTTTATGCAGCACCCCAACTCACCTTTATGCTTAAGCAAGAATAAGTTGGTTTTCTATATTTGAGACCCTGTTCTGTTTCGTAATTCAGTTCATGTGTAGCCAAGATTACATTCCATGTATTAGTGATATAGTATGTCTTTTTCTTTTTGAATTCTGTGACTTTGAATGATCATACGTAACTCCTCTGGAGTTGTTTCAAGTGGCCATATTGCATTGATTTCCAGGCTGAGTCATATTCCACTCTACATAAGCACCACATCTGTATCCATTTTTTCCCTCCAGAGACATTTAAGTTATATCCTAGTCGAGGATCTTTTAAACAGTGAGGCGGTATACATTGGGGTGCCTGTGTCCTCTCGATATTTGTTTTGCCATGATATACGTCCATGAGTGCAAGCGCCCTGTGCTCTGTAGCTCATTTTTTAGATGCTTTAGTAAACACAGTACACTTCTCCAGAGTGACCGTTGGCAATATACATTTCCAGTATAAGCCTCACAGGGCTCCCTTTTCTCCTTGCCCTGTCCTGCATTTCTGGTGTTTACACTTTATGAGGACGGCTCTTCTGACTGATGCGAAGTGATATGTTTTGTAGTATTGATTTCCAGTGCCCACCTGTTTGGTTGGCTAAAAAAGTGTATGCCCTTTTCTTGAATATATACAGAAAATGACGCATACACCCTTTTTCGCCAACTGCAATGTTGGCAATGTTCAGCCCCTTTTCTTGTGCTTAATGGCGAGTTCTTTCTACCTCTTCCAATCCCTTTCCTGCCATTCTCCGTTGCTTACAAATCCTTTTCTCTGACTTTCCTCAAGACATTTTTCAGTGATAGATATTTTCAACTCTGCAGTTTCGTGAATTTTAGTGCCACTGAGCTCCATTTTTCAACTTGTGTTTATGGGAACTGGCCACAAAGCAGCGGGATTTCCTCAAGCCCTATTCTGTTTCCATGGGCAACCCTAGCCTTTGGTCAATTCGTCTTCCTGATTGGAAATTAGAGTGACATGTGTCTGTCCGAACACCTAGGACTTGTCTCTCATTGTTCCTCCTCCTTCTGCTTCATCCTCTGGACAAATTCCAAACTGTATGCAACAGGATGTTGACAGTGCTGACATCTCCAAGTGGGGAGACTGTTCGTAAAGACGCTGGAGGGGTGAACCCGAGCACCAGGAGATGAGGAGATGAGATGCCTTTTCCAAACTCTTCCCGATCAGACGGTATACCATCCTCTGGGTGTGACAGGCATGCTTTAGCTGTAGGAAGGGTCCCATTCATGTGAGGAGAACACCAGGGCTTTTTCAAAATCAGTGTCTCTCCGCAACCCAAAGTGGGGAATGTTTTAAGCTACGGCTACACATATGTTCATTAAGGGCCTTAGGAAGTAGGCAGAGTCCAAACTTTAGATGATTGAAGTCTTCAGGGTCAGAAGCACTCAACACCGGCTTCCCTTAGGTTCCATTTTAACTGTCATTAATAGATGATGTCAATAAAAATATCTATTCTTTTTCAGATTATTTCCCCTTATAGGTTATTGCAAAATATTGAGTGTAGTTCCCTGTGCTATACAGCAGTTCCTTGTTGATGATCGATTTTATACATAGCAGTGTGTATGTGTTAATCCCAAACTGTTAATTTATCCCTCCTCTCACCTTTCCCCTTTGGTAATAATAAATTATAAGACTTTATACTTCTCAGAAATGGGGGAGCTGAAAGAGAGGTATCATTGTCAATGGAAAAGCATTTAAAACAAGATTGAAGCTTTAACCAAGATTATTAGATGTACATCCTTGGAAAGAAGACACTTCGTTTCTCTAATATTGACCTGACAAATAAGACAAACCTTTTCACTGAACTTGCTTATAATAAAGTGATGGAAATACCAAATGGAAGTGTTAGAAACATCTTATTTTACCCGAGCCTTATACACTGTTCTATGTTAATTACAGTTTGGCTCACACATCTGTTCATTGAAGTTACAATGTTCTCAATTTCTGTTACTGATCCTCCAGAGTGGACCCCAAAAAGTGTCCCCCTGCCCAGGGTCATTGGAGCCAACAGATCGAGACTGAGTTTGGTTCAGAAGGAAAGGAAACTTTATATTTTGATCAGAGAATGGAGAGGTGAGAGCATGTGCTACCCCGTGGGCTGTGGGCTGGGCTGCTGTGTAGAGATCCTGTCAGAGTCAGTCAGAGGGAGGGGGCGGAGCTCTTGAGGGCCCGGCTGGCTGCAGCTCAGGCTCTATATCACGGAGTGTGCACTGTGCCCCAGGAGCTGAGGTGTCGACCCAGCCATTCTGCACTAGGAAATCTGGTCTGAAGTGCCGGGTGTGGAACCTCTGTATGCGGGACCCTAGGAGCACGTGTAATTAGACAAAGCACAAAGGATAAAAAAGGTTAGACTTTATTTTATTGCCCAGATTCTATGTTTCTCTCCCAGGGATTTTTAAGGGGCTTTGCCTCGGACAAACCCCTCTTCTGCCTTTTGTCCCCTTCCTCATTCTTGGAGTGCTGAGGGTGCAGACCCTTCTTCTGTAACTGCTGAGTGCTGAGTTAGGAGCCCTCATACCCGTGGGCGAGGGTCAGAACTTCTCCCCAGCAGCCTCCAGGTGACGTTGATTGTCCCCAGGTCTCCTGCCTCCCTGCTCGTCCGCCTGAGCACCAGTATTGGAAGTGTTATAGATTCTAATGACCTTTAAGGGTCCAGGAAGGAGATGTGCAGTGACGCTGTGAGGTCCAGTTTCACCCCGCCCCTCATTTGTTCGGCCACCCTAGGCTGACTGTTTCTGCCAGTGTAGATGCTCTGACCAGTAGTCTGCGCTTTCTTCAGTTAGGCCCCTGAATTAACGTAAAAACAGCACCAGGTGTCAGGACCCTGTCCGCTCAACTCCCAGACAGTCCAGGGTCAGTGGTGATGAAGGACCATGATGGCCACTGAGTCAACAGCCTTTTGAAGTAAACAGGAGTCCAGCCGGTCTTATTGGCCACCATTATCACAGTGTCTGTAGGCTTTTCTATGGTGACAGCATGATATACGGTTCCCCCACCAAGATTATTAGGTCCGATCTGGGGGCAGTAAGTCCTGCAAGCAGTAGTCTACTCTTTTGGGACACACTCTTGTTGTTTTAGGAGAGAAACTCCAGGTCAAGTGATGGTCACATGAGTCGTCATGGTGCCCCGTTGCCCCCGGTTATCTCTCTGGAGGTTGGAGTTGGAGGGCCTCCTCACTCGAGGTCAGTGTGCCCACGGAGCAAACCCTGCAACTTCAGGGCATGGTTGGGGGTTAGGATCACCACGTGGGACCCTTTTCCCTTATGAAGGAGGTGGCCTTTTGGGCTGCTGATTTCCAGGTTTTTAGATACTGCCAGTATCTTGGCCAGATGTGGCAGTGGGCCAAGCCCCTTGGTGACTGTAGTTTATCCTACCTGGATGGCATTTTTGCATTGTTCCATTTCAAGTGGTCCCAGTTTTTGCACTAATCCTCCAATGGCGATTCACTTTTCACCAGGAATGTAAAGATCAAAGGGTTTAGCTAAATTAGGGAGTTCCAGGGCAAGGGTCTGAATTGACTGCTCTTTCCATTCTTGAAAGGCCACTTCTGGATTCTATTCAAAAGGATCATCATCTTTTCCTTTCAGTGTTTCATATAGAGACCCAGCTAGTAGACTGTAGTTAGGGATCCAGAAGCAGCAAACCCTGGCCTCCCCAGGAACCCCTAAGCTGTCTTCTAGTTTTAGAAAGGGGTAAGGCTATAAATTGTTTCTTCCCTTTCCTGGGATGGGCTTCTCCGACCTTCTGTGAGAATGAAGCCCAGGCAGGTCGCCGTAGTCTGTGATATTTGAGCTTTTTCTTGGACAACTTGTATCCTTTATTGGCTTGGTAGTTCAGAGGCCCCCTTAGTAGGGCTGGTGATCAGAATGTCGTCTGCATATTGAAGGAGTGTTTCCTTTTCCAGTGGTAGAACTTTTAGGTCTTTAGCTGAGCTTTCCCCAAAGATGGTGTGGGAATTTTTGAACCCTTGGGGCAAGACGGCCCAGAAGTATTGTTTTAGTTGTATGTTGAGTCCTGCCACTCACAAGCCAAAATTTCTTGTGACTCTGACACTAATGGAATACAAAAGAAGGCATCATTGAAGACTAATACAGAATACCATGTCCTGGTGGTTGGTAGAATGACCAGCAGGGTGTAGGATTTAGGAACTACTGGAGGTATATCCTCGGTGGCTTCACTGACTGTCCTGACATCCTTTACCAGGGCTCCAGCAGCCCATGGGGCTCTCGAGATCAGGCCAATCCCAGGATATTTAGATCACCTGCGCAGGTACCCTACCCCCACCCCAGAACACGGGGCTCTCATGGTCAGGCCCCTCTCAGGATACAGAGCTACCCTTGCAGTTATGGTGGCAGGGCTGGGCACACAGGAATCGTGCACATCGCCCTCATTGCAGAGCACTCCCAGCTCACCTGTCACTCAGATCTGACACAGAGCACCTCAGAGCAGGACTTGAACTAAGAAACGGCAGCTCCGACAGGTCTGTGACCCTGGGCATCACTCTGTGTGGCCTCCCTCCACCTGGTCTTCCAGAGACTTCCACTGCACCCGGGGCACCAGGCCTCTGTCTCCACCCACCACCCACCCCTCCTCTCCCTGACTCCTGGGTTCCTCTCATTAGGAGAGGGTTTTCTTGAAGTTGTCTCCCACTCATGGGCCAGATAATATAATTAGAAAACAAGCCAGAGCTGCAGCCCCTTGTCTATCCTGACTCTCAGGAGCCCACACCTGTTCCTTGGACCTGGCCGATTCAGAAAGTTCCATTTTCTGCAACTGTGAGCCCCTGAGGGGTGATTATTGGCTGGCCTGGGAAGCCTGACCATGCCGGCCAGTCCTCCCCAGGTGTGCCTGGGTTGAGATCAATATAAACACCGCTCCAGGCAGCAAGAGCCCCTGCAGCTGTGCCTGACGCCATTTTCTCTGCCCAGTCAGCAGTGTCGGGGCTGGGCTGGTGGGAGGGAGTGAGAGGCCACGGCTTTGTGGGTGGCCAAGTGTGAGTGGGGCTCTGCTGGACTTTCTGCAGCAGTTGCCAAGATGCCACCTGCTAAAGAAGAGGATGTGTCACCCATACCTGCCGCTGGAATTTCTCCCTGGGCAGAGGTGAGTAAGGAAGAAAGCAGTGGGGGCCGGGACAGGAGGGGTATCTCAGGCAGGGAAATGGAAAGCTTCCAGAAGAGCACCCAGGGCCAGGACCATCCTGTCTGGCCTGCATGCACCAAGTCGGCTGGCATGCTGTCGCTCATGTGGCTCCATGGCCCTTCCTCTAGGCTTTCAAGTCCTTGTACATATTCAGGTGTTTTACCTGGGAAGGGTGGGAACATTTCAGCAGCAGCTGGCCTGGGGCTCGGCCCACGTTTACTCACAGATGCCTCGGCACGGGCCCCCAGCTTTGCAATGAGGACGCTTGTTGCGTGGGGCCTGCTGGCTGAATGGGAGATGATTCCCCACCACTGACCAACTTCAGAATTGTTTACAACTGGAGCAAGGGCCCTGATACGGTTTTCCTCTGTGTAACTGGTGGGTTCTTTTTTTTTTTTCTTTTTTTCGTTTTTGGTTCAAGGTAGATTTTATTCCTCTTTTTTGTATTTACAGATATAAGCATGGAAATAATTTATTCATATAAATACATGTATGTGAAGGGAAGAATATTTTTTCTGTTTTACTTTTTGTAATTTTGAATTTTATTTTATTTTTTTATACAGCAGCTTCTTTTTGGTTACCTATTTTATACATAGAAATGTATACATGTCAATCCCAATCTCTCAACTCCTTCCACCACCAGCCCCCTAACAGCTTTCCCCCCTTGGTGTCCATACGTTTGTTGTCTACATCTGTTGCTCTATTTCTGCCTTGCAAAACGGTTCATCTGTACAACTTTTCTAGTTTCCACATATATGCATTTATATACAGGATTTGTTTTTCTCTTTCTGACTTACTTCACTCTGTATGACAGTCTCTAGATCCATCAACGTCTCTACAAAGACCCAATTTCATTCCTTTTTATGGCTTAGTAATATTCCATTTTATATATGTACCTCATCTTTATGCATTCGTCTGTCTGTGGGCATTTAGGTTGCTTCCATTACCTGGATATTGTAAATAGTGATGCAATGAACATTGCGGTGAATGTCTCTTTTCGTTTTATGGTTTTGTCTGGGTATATGCCCAGTAGTGGGATTGCTGTATTATATGGTAATCCTATTCTTAGTTTTATAAGAAACTCCATAATGTTCTCCACAGTGACTGCATCAATTTACATTCCCAACAATAGTGGAAGAGGGTTCCTTATCTCCGCACCCTTTCCAGCATTTGTTGTTTGTAGATTTTCTGATGATGCCCATTCTAACAGGTGTGAGGTGATACACCATGGATGAGTCTATTTCGTTGAGCAAAGAGTAGGTCTTGTCTATTACATATTTGGCTTATGGAACGGTATGTGTGCTCATTTCAATCTCTGGTTTTATACAGCACCCCAACTCAACTTTCCCCTTAAGCAAGCATAAGTTTTTATCTAAATGTGAGACTCTGTTCGGTTTTGTAATTCAGTTTATGTGTAGCCAAGTTTACACTCCCTCTATTTGTGATATCTTATGATAATTATGTTTCTCTGTGTGACATATTTCTCTTAGAATCATCATACTTAAATCCACTCAATTTGCTGCTACAGGCCTGATGACACTGATTTCATTGCTGAGTGATATTCCGTTGTACGTAAGTAGGACAACTCCTTTATCCATTTTTTTCTTTCTGGGATATTTAGTTTGTACTGGACTCGAGGTTCTTGTAAACACAGCAGCCCTGGATATTGTGTTGGCTGTGTCTTGTTGATTTTAATTTTCCTAAGCTATAGGGCCAAAAGTGGAAGTGCCCTAGGGTCTGTAGCTTTGTTTGGCAGATGTTTCAGGATACACCATAAACATCTCCAGAGTGTCTGTTGGCAATTTACATCCCGCCCATCAGCATAACAAGGCTCCCTGTTCTCCATGGCCTGTCCTGTGTTTCTGGTTTTTACACTGTTTTCAGATGGCCCTTTTGACGAATGGGAAATGAGACTTCATTGTAGTGCAGATTTCCATTGCTCGAGTGCTTGGTTGGCCAAAAAGGGCATATGCATTTTTTCCTGAATATATTCAGGAAAAAATGTATATGCACTTTTGTCCAAGTGCATCACTGTCAAAGATCTGCCGCATTTCACATGCTTTAAATGCAATTCCAATCTTCCTCCTGAAATATGATTCCTGCAATTCTGCCTCGTTTTCAAGTCCTCTTTGCAGACTTACTTCAATATATTTTTGCCAATAGCTGTCATTTATAACTCTGCAGGTTTGTGAATTACAGTGCCCGTGATTTCCTTTCTTAACTCGTTTCCTTGAAAGCTGGCCACAGAACCGCAGGTTTGCTTCAGGCCATAATAAGGGTCCGGCATGGCACTCTGAGCCGTTGGTTAATTCCTCTTCCTGGTGGGATATTAGAGTTCAATGTGCCCCTCCAGACACCTGCCTCACTCCCAGCCCCTTGGTGATGTGTGTCCTCTGGTTTGAGGCCACATGTGCTGGATTCCTCACCTTTGGCTGATGTGGCCCCACTGGTGTGAGGACACTCCTGCTTGGTTCCCATCCCCTTGGTGATGTGGGCCCTCCGGTGAGAGTCTGATCCTGGTTGGGTTACTCACACTTCTGTGAGGTGGGCCCTCTTCTCTGAGGTCACTCCTGCCTGGCTGGCACACCCCGCCTTGGTGACGTCGGCCATCTGGTGGGAGTTGGTGCCTGCTGGGAGTCTCTTCCCCTCGGTAATGAGGGCCCTCTGGCGTCAGGCCCTAACTCCTGGGCTCCCAAAATTTTCGGATGTGCGCCCTGTGGTACGAGTACATTCCTGCCAAGTTCACAACCTCATGGGAATGTGGGCCTTCTGCTCTGTGGTCCCAACGGTGGGTTGCTCAGTTTCATGATGAGGGCCCTCTGGTGTGAGTTCACTCCGGCCTGGATCCCATAGCCACGCTGCTCCTGGCCACCTGCGGGGAGGTTATAACTGCGCGATTCCTCACCTTTTTTCTTCTATGGGCCCTCTGTTTTGAGACTCCTCCTGCCTGCCTCACTCCCAGCCCCTTGGTGATGTGTGTCCTCTGGTTTGAGGCCACGTGTGCTGGGTCCCTCACCTTTTGATGATGTGGCCCCACTGGTGTGAGGAAACTCCTGCCTGGTTCCTATCCCCTTGATGATGTGGGCCCTATGGTGAGAGTCTGATCATGGCTGGGTTCCTCACCCTTCTGTGAGGTGGGCCCTCTGCTGTGAGGTCACTCCTGCCTGGCTGGCACATCCCGCCTGGGCAACATCGGCCCTCTTGTGGCAGTTGTAGCCTGCTGGGAGCCTCCTCCCCTCAGTGATGAGGGCCCTCTTGCGTCAGGCCCTAACTGCTGGGTACCCACATTTTCTGATACGTGCTAAGTGGTGCGAGGACACTCCTGCAAAGTTCCCATCCCCATGGGGATGTGGGCCTTCTGCTCTTAGGTCCCAATGTCTGGGTTGCTCACAGTTTCATGATGTGGGCCCTCTGCTGTGAGTTTACTGCAGCCTGGATCGCATAGACTTGTGCTCTGGGCCACCTGCTGGGAGGTTCCCACTGCAAGATTCCTCAGCTTTTTTATTCTATGGGCCCTGTGTTGTGAGGCTCCTCCTGCCTACCTCACTCCGAGCCCCTTGGAGATGTGGGTCCTCTGGTTTAGGCCACATGTGCTGGGTTCCTCACCTTTCTGTGATGTGGCCACACAGGTGTGAAGACAGTCCTGCCTGGTTCAGATCCCATTGGTGATGTGGACCCTCTGGTGAGAGTCTTATCCTGGCTGGGTTCCTCACACTTCTGTGAGGTAGGCCCTCTGCTGTGAGGTCACTCCTGCCTGGCTGTCACATGTCACTTTGGCGACATGGGCCCTCAGTTGGGAGTTGGTGCCTGCTTGGAGTCTCCTCCCCTTGGTAATGAGGGCTCTCTGGCGTCAGGCGCTAACTTCTGGGCTTCCAAAATTCTCTGATGTGTGCCCTGTGGTGCGAGTACACTTATGCCATGTTCCCAACCACATGGGAATGTGGGCTTTCTGCTCTGAGGTCCCAACGGCTGGGTTGTTCACAGTTTCATGATGAGGGCCCTCTGTTTTGAGTTCAGTCAGGTCTGGATCCCATAGCCTCGCTGCTCCTGGCCGCCTGCTAGGATGTTCCAACTGCGAGATTCCTCACCATTTTTATTCTATGGTCCCTGTTTTGAGGCTCCTCCTGTCTGCCTCACTCCCAGCCCCTTGGTGATATGTGTCCTCTGGTTTGAAGCCATGTGTGCTGGGTCACTCACATTTCGGTGATGAGGCCCCACTGGTGTGAGGACACTCCAGCCTGGTGCCCATTCCCTTGGTGATGCGGACCCTGTGGTGAGAGTCTGATCCTGGCTGGGCTCCTTACCCTTCTGTGAGGTGGGCCCTCTGATGTGAGGTCACTCCTGCCTGGCTGGCTCACATCGCCTTGGCGATGTGGGCCCTCTGTTGGCCACGAAAGCATGCTGGGAGCCCTCTACCCTCTGTAATGAGGGCCCTGAAAAAACGCATACGCACTTTTTGACCAAGTGCATCATTGTCAAAGTTCTGCCTGTTTTCCTATGCTTTAAATGAATTCCAGTCTGCCCCCTGAAATCGTTTTCCTGCAATTCTGCCCCGCTTACAAATCCTCTTCACAGCCTTCCTTCAATATATTTTTGGACAATAGCTATCAGTTATAACTCTGCAGGTTTGTAAATTACAGTGCCCCTGAGCTCCTTTCTTCAACTCGCTTTCTTGTGAGCTGGCCGCAAACCCGCAGGATTGCTTCAGGCCCTAATCTTGTTCCGGCACGGCATGCTGAGCCTTTGGTTAATTCCTCTTCCTGGTTGGAAATGAGCGTTAAATTTGCCCGTGCAGACACCTACAGCTAGTCTCTCATTGGTTCTCCGTATTCCTGTTCATCTTGCGCAGAAATTGCAAACTGTGCCACACAGGAGGTTAAAGGCACTGACTCTCCAAGTGGGGAGAGTGTTAGTAAAGGGTCTGGAATTGTGAACCCGAGTAAAAGAGGACAAAAACTAAGATGCATTTGAAAACGTTTCCCGGTCACACAGTGCACCAAACTTTGGGTTTCCCATGCATGCTTTAGCTGAAGGAAGAATCGCTTAAACCTGGAGAGTTGGGACCCATGGAATGGGTACCATGCAGTATGACTTCAAATGGTCTGCATTTGCTCATCGAACCTCAGCAATGCTATCAGCCCGAAGTGTCCAACCTTATCTCTCACTCAGCTCTGGGTGTAGATGAGGTAAATCCAGGTTGCATCACAAGCCCTGAATGAATTATTTAAGAATTGCTCTCTATTTCACTGACTTTGTTTTTTGTTTTTGTAATTCATTTTGATAATGGGATTTATCGGATTTTCTCTGCTGCCTTCATGCAGCTGTACACACGCTTGATTCTCTTATGGAGACATATAAATCCATGGGTTTGAAGATTCTTACTAGTCAGGTGTATCCCTAGGCGTTGAATATAGGGTGTTTAGCCCATTTCGTTGAGCAAGGGGTAGGTCTTGACTGTTACATATTTGACGTATGGAATGGTTTCTGTGCTAATTTCTATCTCTGGTTTTATGCAGCACCCCAACTCACCTTTCCCCTTAAGCAAACATAAGTTGGTTTTCTAAATGTGAGACCCTGTTCTGTTTTGTAATTCAGTTCATGTGTAGCCAAGATTACATTCGGTGTATTAGTGATATCTTATGATGTTTCATTTTCTGTGTGACTTATTTCACTTAGAATCATCGTACCTGAATCCACTCATTATGCCACGACGGGCCAGATGTCATAGATTTCATTGGTGAGTGATATTACATTGTATGTACGTACCACAACTTCTTTATCCATTTTTCGCTTTCTGGGATATTTAACTTGTACTGTAGACGAGGTTCTTGTAAACAGAGCCGTCTGAAACTTTGGGGTGGCTGTGTGTTTTTGATTTTACTTTCCCTAAGCTATAGGACCATAAGTGGAAGTGCCGTTGGCTCCGTTGCTTTGTTTTTATGGTGTTCCGGGAAACACCATACACTTCTCCAGTGTGGCTGTTGGCAATTTACATCCCGCCCATCAGCATAACAAGGCTCCCTGTTCTCCATGGCCTGTGCTGCCTTTCTGGATTTTACACTTTTTACAGATGGCCCTTTTCACCTGGGGGCAGTGAGACTTAATTGTAGTGCAGATTTCTTTAACATGCTTGCTTGGTTGGCCAAAAAGGGCGTATGCGTTTTTTCCTGAATATATTCAGGAAAAAACGCATACGCCCTTTTTGGCCAAGAGCATCACTGTCGACGTTCTGCCTCTTTTCCTATGCTTTAAATGCAGTTCCCGTCTACCCCCTGAAATCGTTTTCCTGCAATTCTGCCCCACTTACAAGTCGTCTTCGCAGCCTTCCTTCAATATTTTTTTGGACGATAGCTGTCATTTATAACTCTGCATGTTTGTGAGATACAGTGCCCCTGAGCTCCTTTCTTCAACTCGCTATCCTGTGAGCTGTCCGCAAACCCGCAGGATTACTTCACGCCCTAATCTGGTTCCAGCAAGGCATGCTGAGCTTGTGGTTAATTCCTCTTCCTGGTGGGAAATGAGCGTTAAATTTGCCCGTGCAGACACCTACAGCTAGTCTCTCATTGGTTCTCCCTATTCCTGTTCATCTTGCGCAGAAATTGCAAACTGTGCCAAACAGGAGTTTAAAGGCACTGACTCTCCAAGTGGGGAGAGTGTTAGTAAAGGTTCTGGAATGGTGAACCCGAGTAAAAGGGGACGAAATCTGAGATGCATTTGAAAACGTTTCCTGGTCACACGGTGCACCATACTGTGGGTTTCCCATGCATGTTTTAGCTGAAGGAAGAATCCCTTAACCCTGGAGATTTGGGACCCATGGAAAGGGTACCATAGAGTATGACTTCAAAGGGTCTGCATTTGCTCATCGAACCACACCAATGCTATCAGCCCGAAGTGCCCAACATTATGTCTCATTCAGCTCTGGGTGTAGATGTGGTAAATCCAGGTTGCATCACAAGCCGTGAATGAATTATTTAAGAATTGCTCTCTATTTCACTGTCCTAGTGTTTTGTTTTTGTAATTCATTTTGATAATGGGATTTATCAGATATTCTCTGCTGCATTCATGACACTGTACACACGCTTCATTCTCTTACGGAGACATATAAATCCATGGGTTTGAAGATTCTTACTAGTCAGGTGTATTCCTAGGCGTTGAATATGGGGTGTTTAGTCCATTTCGTTGAGCAAGGGGTAGGTCTTGACTATTACATATTTGGCTTATGGAAAGGTATCTGTGCTAATTTCTATCTCTGGTTTTATGCAGCACCCCAACTCACCTTTCCTCTTAAGCAAGCATAAGTTGGTTTTCTAAATTTGAGACCCTGTTCTGTTTTGTAATTCAGTTCATGTGTAGCCACGTTTACATTCAGTGTATTAGTGATATCTTATGATGTTTCATTTTCTGTGTGACTTATTTCACTTAGAATCATCGTACCTGAATCCATGCATTGTGCCGCGATGGGCCTGATGAGTTAGATTTCATTGCTGAGTGATATTCCACTGTACGTACGTACCACAACTTCTTTATCCATTTTTCACATTCTGGGATATTTAACTTGTACCGTAGATGAGGTTCTTGTAAGCAGAGCCGTCCGACACTTTGGGGTGGCTGTGTGTTTTTGATTTTACTTTCCCTAAGCTATAGGACCATAAGTGGAAGTGCCGTAGGCTCCGTTGCTTTGTTTTTATGGTGTTCCGGGAAACACCATACACTTCTCCAGTGTGGCTGTTGGCAATTTACATCCCGCCCATCAGCATAACAAGGCTCCCTGTTCTCCATGGCCTGTGCTGCCTTTCTGGATTTTACACTTTTTACAGATGGCCCTTTTCACCTGGGGGCAGTGAGACTTAATTGTAGTGCAGATTTCTTTAACATGCTTGCTTGGTTGGCCAAAAAGGGCGTATGCGTTTTTTCCTGAATATATTCAGGAAAAAACGCATACGCCCTTTTTGGCCAAGAGCATCACTGTCGACGTTCTGCCTCTTTTCCTATGCTTTAAAGGCAGTTCCCGTCTACCCCCTGAAATCGTTTTCCTGCAATTCTGCCCCACTTACAAGTCGTCTTCGCAGCCTTCCTTCAATATTTTTTTGGACGATAGCTGTCATTTATAACTCTGCATGTTTGTGAGATACAGTGCCCCTGAGCTCCTTTCTTCAACTCGCTATCCTGTGAGCTGTCCGCAAACCCGCAGGATTACTTCAGGCCCTAATCTGGTTCCAGCAAGGCATGCTGAGCCTGTGGTTAATTCCTCTTCCTGGTGGGAAATGAGCGTTAAATTTGCCCGTGCAGACACCTACAGCTAGTCTCTCATTGGTTCTCCCTATTCCTGTTCATCTTGCGCAGAAATTGCAAACTGTGCCAAACAGGAGGTTAAAGGCACTGACTCTCCAAGTGGGGAGAGTGTGAGTAAAGGGTCTGGAATGGTGAACACGAGTAAAAGGGAACGAAAACTGAGATGCATTTAAAACGTTTTCTGGTCACACGGTGCACCATACTGTGGGTTTCCCATGCATGTTTTAGCTGAAGGAAGAATCCCTTAAACCTGGAGAGTTGGGACCCATGAAACGGGTACCATGCAGTATGACTTCAAAGGGTCTGCATTTGCTCATCGAACCTCACCAATGCTATCAGCCCGAAGTGCCCAACCTTATGTCTCACTCAGCTCTGGGTGTAGATGTGGTAAATCCAGGTTGCATCACAAGCCCTGAATGAATTATTTAAGAATTGCTCTCTATTTCACTGTCCTTGAGTTTTGTTTTTGTAATTCATTTTGATAATGGGATTTATCGGATTTTCTCTGCTGCATTCATGCCGCTGTACACACGCTTCATTCTCTTACGGAGACATATAAATCCATGTGTTTGATGATTTTTACTAGTCAGATGTATTCCTAGGCGTTGAATATGGGGTGTTTAGTCCATTTCGTTGAGCAAGGGGTAGGTCTTGACTATTACATATTTGGCTTATGGAAAGGTATCTGTGCTAATTTCTATCTCTGGTTTTATGCAGCACCCCAACTCACCTTTCCCCTTAAGTAAGCATAAGTTGGTGTTCTAAATTTGAGACCCTGTTCTGTTTTGCAATTCAGGTCATGTGTAGCCAAGTTTACATTCCTTGTATTAATGATATCTTATGATGTTTCATTTTCTGTGTGACTTATTTCACTTAGAATCATCGTACCTGAATCCACTCATTATGCCGCGACGGGCCTGATGACATAGATTTCATTGCTGAGTGATATTCCATTGTACGTACGTACCACAACTTCTTTATCCATTTTTCACATTCTGGGATATTTAACTTGTACAGTAGACGAGGTTCTTGTAAACAGAGCCGTCCGACACTTTGGGGTGGCTGTGTGTTTTTGATTTTAATTTCCCTAAGCTATAGGACCATAAGTGGAAATGCCGTAGGCTTCGTTGCTTTTTTTTTTAGGTGTTCCAGGAAACACCATACACTTCTCCAGAGCGGCTCTTGGCAATTTACATCCCGCCCATCAGCATAACAAGGCTCCCAGTTCTCCATGGCCTGTGCTGCCTTTCTGGATTTTACACTTTTTTCAGATGGCCCTTTTGACCGGGGGGCAGTGAGACTTCATTGTAGTGCAGATTTCTTTAACATGCTTGCTTGGTTGGCCAAAAAGGGCGTATGCGTTTTTTCCTGAATATATTCAGGAAAAAACGCATACGCCCTTTTTGGCCAAGAGCATCATTGTCGACGTTCTGCCTCTTTTCCTATGCTTTAAATGCAATTCCCGTCTACCCCCTGAAATCGTTTTCCTGCAATTCTGCCCCACTTACAAGTCGTCTTCGCAGCCTTCCTTCAATATTTTTTTGGACGATAGCTGTCATTTATAACTCTGCATGTTTGTGAGTTACAGTGCCCCTGAGCTCCTTTCTTCAACTCGCTATCTTGTGAGCTGGCCGCAAACCCGCAGGATTACTTCAGGCCCTAATCTGGTTCCGGCATGGCATGCTGAGCCTGTGGTTAATTCCTCTTCCTGGTGGGAAATGAGTGTTAAATTTGCCCGTGCAGACACCTACAGCTAGTCTCTCATTGGTTCTCCCTATTCCTGTTCATGTTGCGCAGAAATTGCAAACTGTGCCAAACAGGAGGTTAAAGGCACTGACTCTCCATGTGGGGACAGTGTGAGTAAAGGGTCTGGAATCGTGAACCCGAGTAAAAGGGGACGAAAACTGAGATACATTAAAAACGTTTCCCGGTCACACGGTGCACCGTACTGTGGTTTTCCGATGCATGTTTTAGCTGAAGGAAGAATCCCTTAAACCTGGAGAGTTGGGACCCATGGCACGGGTACCATGCAGTATGACTTCAAAGGGTCTGCATTTGCTCATCGAACCTCACCAATGCTATCAGCCCGAAGTGCCCAACCTTATGTCTCACTCAGCTCTGGGTGTAGATGTGGTAAATCCAGGTTGCATCACAAGCCCTGAATGAATTATTTAAGAATTGCTCTCTATTTCACTGTCCTTGTGTTTTGTTTTTGTAATTCATTTTGATAATGGGATTTATCGGATTTTCTCTGCTGCATTCATGCAGCTGTACACACGCTTGATTCTCTTATGGAGACATATAAATCCATGGGTTTGAAGATTCTTACTTGTCAGGTATATTCCCAGGTGTTGAATATGTGGTGTCGAGTCCATTTCGTTGAGCAAGGAGTAGGTCTTTTCTATTATATATTTGGCTTATGGAACGGTATCTGTGCTAATTTCAATCTCTGGTTTTATGCAGCACCCCAACACACCTTTCCCCTTAAGCAAGCATAAGTTGATTTTCTAAATTTGAGACCCTGTTCTGTTTTGTAATTCAGTTCATGTGTAGCCAAGTTTACATTCCGTGTATTAGTGATATCTTACGATGTTTCTTTTTCTGTGTGACTTATTTCTCGTAGAATCGTCCTACCTGAATCCACTCATTATGCCGCTATGGGCCTGATGACATAGATTTCATTGCTGTGTGATATTACATTGTACGTACGTACCACAACTTCTTTATCCATTTTTCGCTTTCTGGGATATTTAACTTGTACCATAGACGAGGTTCTTGTATACAGAGTCGTCTGAAATTTTGGGTTGGCTGTGTGTTTTTGATTTTACTTTCCCTAAGCTACAGGACCATAAGTGGAAGTGCCATAGGCTGCGTTGCTTTGTTTCCTATGTGTTTCAGGAAACGCCATACACTTCTCCAGTTTGGCTGTTGGCAATTTACGTCCCGCCCATCTGCATAACAAGGCTCCCTTTTCTCCATGGCCTGTCCTGCTTTTCTGATTTTTATACTTTTTTCAGATCGCCCTTTTGACCGGGGGTCAATGAGACTTCATTGTAGTGCAGATTTCTTTACACGCTTGCTTGGTTGGCCAAAAAGTGCGTATGCGTTTATTCCTGAATATATTCAGGAAAAAACGCATACGCCCTTTTTGGCCAAGTGCATCATTTTCGACATTCTGCTATTTTCCTAAGCTTTAGGTGGATTTCCTGTCTACCCCCTGAAATCGTTTTCCTGTAATTCTGCCCCGCTTTCAAGTCCTCTTCGAAGACTTACTTCAGTACATTTTTGGACGATAGCTGTCATTCATAACTCTGCAGGTTTGTGAATTACAGTGCCCCTGAGCTCCTTTCTTCAACTCGCTTTCTTGTGAGCTGGCCACAAAACTGCAGGATTGCTTCAGGCCCTAATCTGTTTCAGGCAGGGCACGCTGAGCCTTTGGTTAATTCCTCTTCCTGGTGGGAAATGAGCGTTCCATTTGCCCGTGCAGACACTTACAGCTAGTCTCTCATTGGTTCTCCCTATTCCTGTTCATCTTGCGCAGAAATTGCAAACTGTGCCAAAGAGGAGGTTAAAGGCACTGACTCTCCAAGTGGGGAGAGTGTTAGTAAAGCGTCTGGAATGGTGAACCCGAGTACCAGGGGACGAAAACTGAGATGCATTTCAAAACGTTTCCCAATCACACGGTGGACCTTACTCTGGGTTTGCCATGCATGGTTTAGTTGAAGGAAGAATCCCTTAAACCTGCAGAGTTGGGACCCATGGAATGGGTACCATACAGTATGACTTCAAAGGGTCTGCATTTGCTCACCGAACCTCACCAATGCTATGAGCCCGAAGTGTCCAGCCTTATGTCTCACCCAGGTCTGGTTGTAGATGTGGTAAATCCAGATTGCATCACAAGCCCTGAATGAATTATTTAAGAATTGCTCTCTATTTCACTGTCATTGTGTTTTTTTTTGAAATTTATTTTGATAATGGGATTTATCGGATTTTCACTGCTGCGTTTAGGCCGCTGTACACACGCTTGATTTCCTTATGGAGACATATAAATCCATGGGTTGTAAGATTCTTACTTCTCAGGTATATTCCAAGGCGTTGAATATGGGGTGTTGAGTCCATTTCGTTGAGCAAGGCGTAGGTCTTTTCTATTATATATTTGGCTTATGGAACGGTATCTGTGCTAATTTCAATCTCTGGTTTTATGCAGAACCCCAACACACCTTTCCCCATAAGCAAGCATAAGTTGGTTTTCTAAATTTGAGACCCTGTTCTGTTTTGTAATTCAGTTCATGTGTAGCCAAGTTTACATTCCGTGTATTAGTGATATCTTATGATGTTTGTTTTTCTGTGTGACTTATTTCTCGTAGAATCATCGTACCTGAATCCACTCATTATTCCGCTACGGGCCTGATGACGTAGATTTCATTGCTGAGTGATATTCCATTGTACGTACGTACAACAACTTCTTTATTCATTTTTTGCTTTCTCGGATATTTAACTTGCATCGTAGACGAGGTTCTTGTAAACAGAGCCGTCCCAAAATTTGGGGTGGCTGTGTGTGTTTGATTTTAATTTCCCTAAGCTATACGACCATAAGTGGAAGTGCCATAGGCTGTGTTTCTTTGTTTCCTACGTGTTTCAGGAAACACCATACACTTCTCCAGAGTGGCTGTTGGCAATTTACATCCCGCCCATCAGCATAACAAGGCTCCCTGTTCTCCATGCCCTGTCCTGCCTTTCTGGATTTTACACATTTTTCAGATGGCCCTTTTCACCGGGGGGCAGTGAGACTTCATTGTAGTGCAGATTTCCTTTACACGCTTGCTTGGTTGGCCAAAAAGTGCGTATGCGTTTTTTCCTGAATATATTCAGGAAAAGAACGCATACGACCTTTTTGGCCAAGTGCATCCTTGTCGACATTCTGCCTCTTTTCCTATGCTTTAAGTGCAATTCCAGTCTACCCCCTGAAATCGTTTTCCTGAAATTCTGCCCCGCTTTCAAGTCCTCTTCGAAGACTAACTTCAATATATTTTTGGACGATAGCTCTCATTCATAACTCTGCAGGTTTGTGAATTACAGTGCCCCTGAGCTCCTTTCTTCAACTCGCTTTCTTGTGAGCTGGCCGCAAAACCGCAGGATTGCTTCAGGCCCTAATCTTTTTCCAGCAGGCACGCTGAGCCTTTGGTTAATTCCTCTTCCTGGTGGGAAATGAGCGTTCCATTTGCCCGTGCAGACACCTACAGCTAGTCTCTCATTGGTTCTCCTTATTCCTGATCATCTTGCGCAGAAATTGCAAACTGTGCCAAACAGGAGGTTAAAGGCACTGACTCTCCAAGTGGGGAGAGTGTTAGTAAGGCGTCAGGAACGGTGACCCCGAGTACCAGGGGACGAAAACTAAGATGCTTTTGAAAACGTTTCCCAATCACACGGTGGACCATACTCTGGGTTTCCCATGCATGTTTTAGCTGAAGGAAGAATCCCTTAAACCTGGAGAGTTGGGACCCATGGAATGGGTACCATGCAGTATGACTCCAAAGGGCCTGCGTTTGCTCACCGAACCTCACCAATGCTATCAGCCCGAAGTGTCCAGCCTTATGTCTCACCCAGCTCTGGGTGTAGATGTGGAAATCAAGGTTGCATCACAAGCCCTGAATGAATTATGTAAGAATTGCTCTCTATTTCACTGTCATTGTGTTTTGTTTTTGAAATTTATTTTGGTAATGGGATTTATCGGATTTTCACTGCTGCGTTTAGGCCGCTGTACACACGCTTGATTTCCTTATGGAGACATATAAATCCATGGGTTTTAAGATTCTTACTTGTCAGGTATATTCCCAGGCGTTGAATATGGGGTGTTGAGTCCATTTCGTTGAGCAAGGAGTAGGTCTTCTCTATTATATATTTGGCCTATGGAACGCTATCTGTGTTAATTTCAATCTCGGGTTTTATGCAGCACCCCAACTCACCTTTCCCCATAAGCAAGCATAAGTTGGTTTTCTAAATTTGAGACCCTGTTCTGTTTTGTAATTCAGTTCATGTGTAGCCAAGTTTACATTCCGTGTATTAGTGATACCTTATGATGTTTCTTTTTCTGTGTGACTTATTTCACTTAGAATCCTCCTACCTGAATCCACTCATTATGCCGCTATGGGCCTGATGACATAGATTTCATTGCTGAGTGATATTACATTGTATGTACGTACCACAACTTCTTTATCCATTTTTGCATTCTGGGATATTTAACTTGTACCGTAGACGAGGTTCTTGTAAACAGTGCCGTCCAAAACTTTGGGGTGGCTGTGTGTTTTTGATTTTAATTTCCCTAAGGTATAGGACCATAAGTGGTAGTGCCGTACGCACCGTTACTTTGTTTTTTAGGTGTTTCAGGAAACACCATACACTTCTCCAGAGTGGCTGTTGGCAATTTACATCCCGCCCATCAGCATAACAAAGCTCCATGTTCTCCATGGCCTGTGCTGACTTTTTGGATTTTACACTTTTTTCAGATGGCCCTTTTGACTGGGGGGCAGTGAGACTTCATTGTAGTGCAGATTTCTTTAACGTGCATGCTAGGTTGGCCAAAAAGTGCATATGCATTTTTTCCTGAATATATTCAGGAGAAACGCATACGCCCATTTTGGCCAAGTGCATCGTTGTCAAGGTTCTGCCTCTTTTCCTATGCTTTAAATGCAATTCCAGTCTACCCCCTGAAATCGTTTTCCTGCAATTCTGCCCCGCTTTCAAGTCCTGTTCCAAGACTTACTTCAATATATTTTTGGACGGTAGCTGTCATTTATAACTCTGCAGGTTTGTGAATTACAGTGTCCCTGAGCTCCTTTCTTCAACTCGCTTTCTTGTGAGCTGGCCGCAAACCCGCAGGATTGCTTCAGGCCCTAATCTGGTTCCGGCATGGCATGCTGAGCCTTTCGTTAATTCCTCTTCCTGGTGGGAAATGAGCGTTCCCTTTGCCCCTGCAGACACCTACAGCTAGTCTCTCATTGGTTCTCCCTATTCCTGTTCATCTTGCGCAGAAATTGCAAACTGTGCCAAACAGGAGTTTAAAGGCACTGACTCTCCAAGTGGGGAGAGTGTTAGTAAAGGTTCTGGAATGGTGAACCCGAGTAAAAGGGGACGAAATCTGAGATGCATTTGAAAACGTTTCCTGGTCACACGGTGCACCATACTGTGGGTTTCCCATGCATGTTTTAGCTGAAGGAAGAATCCCTTAACCCTGGAGATTTGGGACCCATGGAAAGGGTACCATAGAGTATGACTTCAAAGGGTCTGCATTTGCTCATCGAACCACACCAATGCTATCAGCCCGAAGTGCCCAACATTATGTCTCATTCAGCTCTGGGTGTAGATGTGGTAAATCCAGGTTGCATCACAAGCCGTGAATGAATTATTTAAGAATTGCTCTCTATTTCACTGTCCTAGTGTTTTGTTTTTGTAATTCATTTTGATAATGGGATTTATCAGATATTCTCTGCTGCATTCATGACACTGTACACACGCTTCATTCTCTTACGGAGACATATAAATCCATGGGTTTGAAGATTCTTACTAGTCAGGTGTATTCCTAGGCGTTGAATATGGGGTGTTTAGTCCATTTCGTTGAGCAAGGGGTAGGTCTTGACTCTTACATATTTGGCTTATGGAAAGGTATCTGTGCTAATTTCTATCTCTGGTTTTATGCAGCACCCCAACTCACCTTTCCCCTTAAGCAAGCATAAGTTGGTTTTCTAAATTTGAGACCCTGTTCTGTTTTGTAATTCAGTTCATGTGTAGCCACGTTTACATTCAGTGTATTAGTGATATCTTATGATGTTTCATTTTCTGTGTGACTTATTTCACTTAGAATCATCGTACCTGAATCCATGCATTGTGCCGCGATGGGCCTGATGAGTTAGATTTCATTGCTGAGTGATATTCCATTGTACGTACGTACCACAACTTCTTTATCCATTTTTCACATTCTGGGATATTTAACTTGTACCGTAGATGAGGTTCTTGTAAACAGAGCCGTCCGACACTTTGGGGTGGCTGTGTGTTTTTGATTTTACTTTCCCTAAGCTATAGGACCATAAGTGGAAGTGCCGTTGGCTCCGTTGCTTTGTTTTTATGGTGTTCCGGGAAACACCATACACTTCTCCAGTGTGGCTGTTGGCAATTTACATCCCGCCCATCAGCATAACAAGGCTCCCTGTTCTCCATGGCCTGTGCTGCCTTTCTGGATTTTACACTTTTTACAGATGGCCCTTTTCACCTGGGGGCAGTGAGACTTAATTGTAGTGCAGATTTCTTTAACATGCTTGCTTGGTTGGCCAAAAAGGGCGTATGCGTTTTTTCCTGAATATATTCAGGAAAAAACGCATACGCCCTTTTTGGCCAAGAGCATCACTGTCGACGTTCTGCCTCTTTTCCTATGCTTTAAATGCAGTTCCCGTCTACCCCCTGAAATCGTTTTCCTGCAATTCTGCCCCACTTACAAGTCGTCTTCGCAGCCTTCCTTCAATATTTTTTGGACGATAGCTGTCATTTATAACTCTGCATGTTTGTGAGATACAGTGCCCCTGAGCTCCTTTCTTCAACTCGCTATCCTGTGAGCTGTCCGCAAACCCGCAGGATTACTTCAGGCCCTAATCTTGTTCCAGCAAGGCATGCTGAGCCTGTGGTTAATTCCTCTTCCTGGTGGGAAATGAGCGTTAAATTTGCCCGTGCAGACACCTACAGCTAGTCTCTCATTGGTTCTCCCTATTCCTGTTCATCTTGCGCAGAAATTGCAAACTGTGCCAAACAGGAGGTTAAAGGCACTGACTCTCCAAGTGGGGAGAGTGTGAGTAAAGGGTCTGGAATGGTGAACACGAGTAAAAGGGAACGAAAACTGAGATGCATTTAAAACGTTTTCTGGTCACACGGTGCACCATACTGTGGGTTTCCCATGCATGTTTTAGCTGAAGGAAGAATCCCTTAAACCTGGAGAGTTGGGACCCATGAAACGGGTACCATGCAGTATGACTTCAAAGGGTCTGCATTTGCTCATCGAACCTCACCAATGCTATCAGCCCGAAGTGCCCAACCTTATGTCTCACTCAGCTCTGGGTGTAGATGTGGTAAATCCAGGTTGCATCACAAGCCCTGAATGAATTATTTAAGAATTGCTCTCTATTTCACTGTCCTTGAGTTTTGTTTTTGTAATTCATTTTGATAATGGGATTTATCGGATTTTCTCTGCTGCATTCATGCCGCTGTACACACGCTTCATTCTCTTACGGAGACATATAAATCCATGTGTTTGATGATTTTTACTAGTCAGATGTATTCCTAGGCGTTGAATATGGGGTGTTTAGTCCATTTCGTTGAGCAAGGGGTAGGTCTTGACTATTACATATTTGGCTTATGGAAAGGTATCTGTGCTAATTTCTATCTCTGGTTTTATGCAGCACCCCAACTCACCTTTCCCCTTAAGTAAGCATAAGTTGGTGTTCTAAATTTGAGACCCTGTTCTGTTTTGCAATTCAGGTCATGTGTAGCCAAGTTTACATTCCTTGTATTAATGATATCTTATGATGTTTCATTTTCTGTCTGACTTATTTCACTTAGAATCATCGTACCTGAATCCACTCATTATGCCGCGACGGGCCTGATGACATAGATTTCATTGCTGAGTGATATTCCATTGTACGTACGTACCACAACTTCTTTATCCATTTTTCACATTCTGGGATATTTAACTTGTACAGTAGACGAGGTTCTTGTAAACAGAGCCGTCCGACACTTTGGGGTGGCTGTGTGTTTTTGATTTTAATTTCCCTAAGCTATAGGACCATAAGTGGAAATGCCGTAGGCTTCGTTGCTTTTTTTTTTAGGTGTTCCAGGAAACACCATACACTTCTCCAGAGCGGCTCTTGGCAATTTACATCCCGCCCATCAGCATAACAAGGCTCCCAGTTCTCCATGGCCTGTGCTGCCTTTCTGGATTTTACACTTTTTTCAGATGGCCCTTTTGACCGGGGGGCAGTGAGACTTCATTGTAGTGCAGATTTCTTTAACATGCTTGCTTGGTTGGCCAAAAAGGGCGTATGCGTTTTTTCCTGAATATATTCAGGAAAAAACGCATACGCCCTTTTTGGCCAAGAGCATCATTGTCGACGTTCTGCCTCTTTTCCTATGCTTTAAATGCAATTCCCGTCTACCCCCTGAAATCGTTTTCCTGCAATTCTGCCCCACTTACAAGTCGTCTTCGCAGCCTTCCTTCAATATTTTTTTGGACGATAGCTGTCATTTATAACTCTGCATGTTTGTGAGTTACAGTGCCCCTGAGCTCCTTTCTTCAACTCGCTATCTTGTGAGCTGGCCGCAAACCCGCAGGATTGCTTCAGGCCCTAATCTGGTTCCAGCAAAGCATGCTGAGCCTGTGGTTAATTCCTCTTCCTGGTGGGAAATGAGCGTTAAATTTGCCCGTGCAGACACCTACAGCTAGTCTCTCATTGGTTCTCCCTATTCCTGTTCATGTTGCGCGGAAATTGCAAACTGTGCCAAACAGGAGGTTAAAGGCACTGACTCTCCATGTGGGGACAGTGTGAGTAAAGGGTCTGGAATGGTGAACCCGAGTAAAAGGGGACGAAAACTGAAATACATTTAAAAGGTTTCCCGGTCACACGGTGCACCGTACTGTGGTTTTCCGATGCATGTTTTAGCTGAAGGAAGAATCCCTTAAACCTGGAGAGTTGGGACCCATGGCACGGGTACCATGCAGTATGACTTCAAAGGGTCTGCATTTGCTCATCGAACCTCACCAATGCTATCAGCCCGAAGTGCCCAACCTTATGTCTCACTCAGCTCTGGGTGTAGATGTGGTAAATCCAGGTTGCATCACAAGCCCTGAATGAATTATTTAAGAATTGCTCTCTATTTCACTGTCCTTGTGTTTTGTTTTTGTAATTCATTTTGATAATGGGATTTATCGGATTTTCTCTGCTGCATTCATGCAGCTGTACACACGCTTGATTCTCTTATGGAGACATATAAATCCATGGGTTTGAAGATTCTTACTTGTCAGGTATATTCCCAGGTGTTGAATATGTGGTGTCGAGTCCATTTCGTTGAGCAAGGAGTAGGTCTTTTCTATTATATATTTGGCTTATGGAACGGTATCTGTGCTAATTTCAATCTCTGGTTTTATGCAGCACCCCAACACACCTTTCCCCTTAAGCAAGCATAAGTTGATTTTCTAAATTTGAGACCCTGTTCTGTTTTGTAATTCAGTTCATGTGTAGCCAA
Organism: Delphinapterus leucas; assembly: GCF_059928025.1. Taxonomy (NCBI): domain Eukaryota; kingdom Metazoa; phylum Chordata; class Mammalia; order Artiodactyla; family Monodontidae; genus Delphinapterus; species Delphinapterus leucas. The sequence goes on along the minus strand of NW_028322233.1, from coordinate 11,528,977 downwards.
GTTTACATTCCGTGTATTAGTGATATCTTATGATGTTTCTTTTTCTGTGTGACTTATTTCTCGTAGAATCGTCCTACCTGAATCCACTCATTATGCCGCTATGGGCCTGATGACGTAGATTTCATTGCTGTGTGATATTACATTGTACGTACGTACCACAACTTCTTTATCCATTTTTCGCTTTCTGGGATATTTAACTTGTACCATAGACGAGGTTCTTGTATACAGAGTCGTCTGAAATTTTGGGTTGGCTGTGTGTTTTTGATTTTACTTTCCCTAAGCTACAGGACCATAAGTGGAAGTGCCATAGGCTGCGTTGCTTTGTTTCCTATGTGTTTCAGGAAACGCCATACACTTCTCCAGTTTGGCTGTTGGTAATTTACGTCCCGCCCATCTGCATAACAAGGCTCCCTTTTCTCCATGGCCTGTCCTGCTTTTCTGATTTTTATACTTTTTTCAGATCGCCCTTTTGACCGGGGGTCAATGAGACTTCATTGTAGTGCAGATTTCTTTACACGCTTGCTTGGTTGGCCAAAAAGTGCGTATGCGTTTATTCCTGAATATATTCAGGAAAAAACGCATACGCCCTTTTTGGCCAAGTGCATCATTTTCGACATTCTGCTATTTTCCTAAGCTTTAGGTGGATTTCCTGTCTACCCCCTGAAATCGTTTTCCTGCAATTCTGCCCCGCTTTCAAGTCCTCTTCGAAGACTTACTTCAGTACATTTTTGGACGATAGCTGTCATTCATAACTCTGCAGGTTTGTGAATTACAGTGCCCCTGAGCTCCTTTCTTCAACTCGCTTTCTTGTGAGCTGGCCACAAAACTGCAGGATTGCTTCAGGCCCTAATCTGTTTCAGGCAGGGCACGCTGAGCCTTTGGTTAATTCCTCTTCCTGGTGGGAAATGAGCGTTCCATTTGCCCGTGCAGACACTTACAGCTAGTCTCTCATTGGTTCTCCCTATTCCTGTTCATCTTGCGCAGAAATTGCAAACTGTGCCAAAGAGGAGGTTAAAGGCACTGACTCTCCAAGTGGGGAGAGTGTTAGTAAAGCGTCTGGAATGGTGAACCCGAGTACCAGGGGACGAAAACTGAGATGCATTTCAAAACGTTTCCCAATCACACGGTGGACCTTACTCTGGGTTTGCCATGCATGGTTTAGTTGAAGGAAGAATCCCTTAAACCTGCAGAGTTGGGACCCATGGAATGGGTACCATACAGTATGACTTCAAAGGGTCTGCATTTGCTCACCGAACCTCACCAATGCTATGAGCCCGAAGTGTCCAGCCTTATGTCTCACCCAGGTCTGGTTGTAGATGTGGTAAATCCAGATTGCATCACAAGCCCTGAATGAATTATTTAAGAATTGCTCTCTATTTCACTGTCATTGTGTTTTTTTTTGAAATTTATTTTGATAATGGGATTTATCGGATTTTCACTGCTGCGTTTAGGCCGCTGTACACACGCTTGATTTCCTTATGGAGACATATAAATCCATGGGTTGTAAGATTCTTACTTCTCAGGTATATTCCAAGGCGTTGAATATGGGGTGTTGAGTCCATTTCGTTGAGCAAGGCGTAGGTCTTTTCTATTATATATTTGGCTTATGGAACGGTATCTGTGCTAATTTCAATCTCTGGTTTTATGCAGAACCCCAACACACCTTTCCCCATAAGCAAGCATAAGTTGGTTTTCTAAATTTGAGACCCTGTTCTGTTTTGTAATTCAGTTCATGTGTAGCCAAGTTTACATTCCGTGTATTAGTGATATCTTATGATGTTTGTTTTTCTGTGTGACTTATTTCTCGTAGAATCATCGTACCTGAATCCACTCATTATTCCGCTACGGGCCTGATGACGTAGATTTCATTGCTGAGTGATATTCCATTGTACGTACGTACAACAACTTCTTTATTCATTTTTTGCTTTCTCGGATATTTAACTTGCATCGTAGACGAGGTTCTTGTAAACAGAGCCGTCCCAAAATTTGGGGTGGCTGTGTGTGTTTGATTTTAATTTCCCTAAGCTATACGACCATAAGTGGAAGTGCCATAGGCTGTGTTTCTTTGTTTCCTACGTGTTTCAGGAAACACCATACACTTCTCCAGAGTGGCTGTTGGCAATTTACATCCCGCCCATCAGCATAACAAGGCTCCCTGTTCTCCATGCCCTGTCCTGCCTTTCTGGATTTTACACATTTTTCAGATGGCCCTTTTCACCGGGGGGCAGTGAGACTTCATTGTAGTGCAGATTTCCTTTACACGCTTGCTTGGTTGGCCAAAAAGTGCGTATGCGTTCTTTTCCTGAATATATTCAGGAAAAGAACGCATACGACCTTTTTGGCCAAGTGCATCCTTGTCGACATTCTGCCTCTTTTCCTATGCTTTAAGTGCAATTCCAGTCTACCCCCTGAAATCGTTTTCCTGAAATTCTGCCCCGCTTTCAAGTCCTCTTCGAAGACTAACTTCAATATATTTTTGGACGATAGCTCTCATTCATAACTCTGCAGGTTTGTGAATTACAGTGCCCCTGAGCTCCTTTCTTCAACTCGCTTTCTTGTGAGCTGGCCGCAAAACCGCAGGATTGCTTCAGGCCCTAATCTTTTTCCAGCAGGCACGCTGAGCCTTTGGTTAATTCCTCTTCCTGGTGGGAAATGAGCGTTCCATTTGCCCGTGCAGACACCTACAGCTAGTCTCTCATTGGTTCTCCTTATTCCTGATCATCTTGCGCAGAAATTGCAAACTGTGCCAAACAGGAGGTTAAAGGCACTGACTCTCCAAGTGGGGAGAGAGTTAGTAAGGCGTCAGGAACGGTGACCCCGAGTACCAGGGGACGAAAACTAAGATGCTATTGAAAACGTTTCCCAATCACACGGTGGACCATACTCTGGGTTTCCCATGCATGTTTTAGCTGAAGGAAGAATCCCTTAAACCTGGAGAGTTGGGACCCATGGAATGGGTACCATGCAGTATGACTCCAAAGGGCCTGCGTTTGCTCACCGAACCTCACCAATGCTATCAGCCCGAAGTGTCCAGCCTTATGTCTCACCCAGCTCTGGGTGTAGATGTGGAAATCAAGGTTGCATCACAAGCCCTGAATGAATTATGTAAGAATTGCTCTCTATTTCACTGTCATTGTGTTTTGTTTTTGAAATTTATTTTGGTAATGGGATTTATCGGATTTTCACTGCTGCGTTTAGGCCGCTGTACACACGCTTGATTTCCTTATGGAGACATATAAATCCATGGGTTTTAAGATTCTTACTTCTCAGGTATATTCCAAGGCGTTGAATATGGGGTGTTGAGTCCATTTCGTTGAGCAAGGAGTAGGTCTTCTCTATTATATATTTGGCCTATGGAACGCTATCTGTGTTAATTTCAATCTCTGGTTTTATGCAGCACCCCAACTCACCTTTCCCCATAAGCAAGCATAAGTTGGTTTTCTAAATTTGAGACCCTGTTCTGTTTTGTAATTCAGTTCATGTGTAGCCAAGTTTACATTCCGTGTATTAGTGATACCTTATGATGTTTCTTTTTCTGTGTGACTTATTTCACTTAGAATCCTCCTACCTGAATCCACTCATTATGCCGCTATGGGCCTGATGACATAGATTTCATTGCTGAGTGATATTACATTGTACGTACGTACCACAACTTCTTTATCCATTTTTGCATTCTGGGATATTTAACTTGTACCGTAGACGAGGTTCTTGTAAACAGTGCCGTCCAAAACTTTGGGGTGGCTGTGTGTTTTTGATTTTAATTTCCCTAAGGTATAGGACCATAAGTGGTAGTGCCGTACGCACCGTTACTTTGTTTTTTAGGTGTTTCAGGAAACACCATACACTTCTCCAGAGTGGCTGTTGGCAATTTAAATCCCGCCCATCAGCATAACAAGGCTCCATGTTCTCCATGGCCTGTGCTGACTTTTTGGATTTTACACTTTTTTCAGATGGCCCTTTTGACTGGGGGGCAGTGAGACTTCATTGTAGTGCAGATTTCTTTAACGTGCATGCTAGGTTGGCCAAAAAGTGCATATGCATTTTTTCCTGAATATATTCAGGAGAAACGCATACGCCCATTTTGGCCAAGTGCATCGTTGTCAAGGTTCTGCCTCTTTTCCTATGCTTTAAATGCAGTTCCCGTCTACCCCCTGAAATCGTTTTCCTGCAATTCTGCCCCACTTACAAGTCGTCTTCGCAGCCTTCCTTCAATATTTTTTTGGACGATAGCTGTCATTTATAACTCTGCATGTTTGTGAGATACAGTGCCCCTGAGCTCCTTTCTTCAACTCGCTATCCTGTGAGCTGTCCGCAAACCCGCAGGATTACTTCACGCCCTAATCTGGTTCCAGCAAGGCATGCTGAGCCTGTGGTTAATTCCTCTTCCTGGTGGGAAATGAGCGTTAAATTTGCCCGTGCAGACACCTACAGCTAGTCTCTCATTGGTTCTCCCTATTCCTGTTCATCTTGCGCAGAAATTGCAAACTGTGCCAAACAGGAGTTTAAAGGCACTGACTCTCCAAGTGGGGAGAGTGTTAGTAAAGGTTCTGGAATGGTGAACCCGAGTAAAAGGGGACGAAATCTGAGATGCATTTGAAAACGTTTCCTGGTCACACGGTGCACCATACTGTGGGTTTCCCATGCATGTTTTAGCTGAAGGAAGAATCCCTTAACCCTGGAGATTTGGGACCCATGGAAAGGGTACCATAGAGTATGACTTCAAAGGGTCTGCATTTGCTCATCGAACCACACCAATGCTATCAGCCCGAAGTGCCCAACATTATGTCTCATTCAGCTCTGGGTGTAGATGTGGTAAATCCAGGTTGCATCACAAGCCGTGAATGAATTATTTAAGAATTGCTCTCTATTTCACTGTCCTAGTGTTTTGTTTTTGTAATTCATTTTGATAATGGGATTTATCAGATATTCTCTGTTGCATTCATGACACTGTACACACGCTTCATTCTCTTATGGAGACATATAAATCCATGGGTTTGAAGATTCTTACTAGTCAGGTGTATTCCTAGGCGTTGAATATGGGGTGTTTAGTCCATTTCGTTGAGCAAGGGGTAGGTCTTGACTATTACATATTTGGCTTATGGAAAGGTATCTGTGCTAATTTCTATCTCTGGTTTTATGCAGCACCCCAACTCACCTTTCCCCTCAAGCAAGCATAAGTTGGTTTTCTAAATTTGAGACCCTGTTCTGTTTTGTAATTCAGTTCATGTGTAGCCACGTTTACATTCAGTGTATTAGTGATATCTTATGATGTTTCATTTTCTGTGTGACTTATTTCACTTAGAATCATCGTACCTGAATCCATGCATTGTGCCGCGATGGGCCTGATGACTTAGATTTCATTGCTGAGTGATATTCCATTGTACGTACGTACCACAACTTCTTTATCCATTTTTCACATTCTGGGATATTTAACTTGTACCGTAGATGAGGTTCTTGTAAACAGAGCCGTCCGACACTTTGGGGTGGCTGTGTGTTTTTGATTTTACTTTCCCTAAGCTATAGGACCATAAGTGGAAGTGCCGTTGGCTCCGTTGCTTTGTTTTTATGGTGTTCCGGGAAACACCATACACTTCTCCAGTGTGGCTGTTGGCAATTTACATCCCGCCCATCAGCATAACAAGGCTCCCTGTTCTCCATGGCCTGTGCTGCCTTTCTGGATTTTACACTTTTTACAGATGGCCCTTTTCACCTGGGGGCAGTGAGACTTAATTGTAGTGCAGATTTCTTTAACATGCTTGCTTGGTTGGCCAAAAAGGGCGTATGCGTTTTTTCCTGAATATATTCAGGAAAAAACGCATACGCCCTTTTTGGCCAAGAGCATCACTGTCGACGTTCTGCCTCTTTTCCTATGCTTTAAAGGCAGTTCCCGTCTACCCCCTGAAATCGTTTTCCTGCAATTCTGCCCCACTTACAAGTCGTCTTCGCAGCCTTCCTTCAATATTTTTTTGGACGATAGCTGTCATTTATAACTCTGCATGTTTGTGAGATACAGTGCCCCTGAGCTCCTTTCTTCAACTCGCTATCCTGTGAGCTGTCCGCAAACCCGCAGGATTACTTCAGGCCCTAATCTGGTTCCAGCAAGGCATGCTGAGCCTGTGGTTAATTCCTCTTCCTGGTGGGAAATGAGCGTTAAATTTGCCCGTGCAGACACCTACAGCTAGTCTCTCATTGGTTCTCCCTATTCCTGTTCATCTTGCGCAGAAATTGCAAACTGTGCCAAACAGGAGGTTAAAGGCACTGACTCTCCAAGTGGGGAGAGTGTGAGTAAAGGGTCTGGAATGGTGAACACGAGTAAAAGGGAACGAAAACTGAGATGCATTTAAAACGTTTTCTGGTCACACGGTGCACCATACTGTGGGTTTCCCATGCATGTTTTAGCTGAAGGAAGAATCCCTTAAACCTGGAGAGTTGGGACCCATGAAACGGGTACCATGCAGTATGACTTCAAAGGGTCTGCATTTGCTCATCGAACCTCACCAATGCTATCAGCCCGAAGTGCCCAACCTTATGTCTCACTCAGCTCTGGGTGTAGATGTGGTAAATCCAGGTTGCATCACAAGCCCTGAATGAATTATTTAAGAATTGCTCTCTATTTCACTGTCCTTGAGTTTTGTTTTTGTAATTCATTTTGATAATGGGATTTATCGGATTTTCTCTGCTGCATTCATGCCGCTGTACACACGCTTCATTCTCTTACGGAGACATATAAATCCATGTGTTTGATGATTTTTACTAGTCAGATGTATTCCTAGGCGTTGAATATGGGGTGTTTAGTCCATTTCGTTGAGCAAGGGGTAGGTCTTGACTATTACATATTTGGCTTATGGAAAGGTATCTGTGCTAATTTCTATCTCTGGTTTTATGCAGCACCCCAACTCACCTTTCCCCTTAAGTAAGCATAAGTTGGTGTTCTAAATTTGAGACCCTGTTCTGTTTTGCAATTCAGGTCATGTGTAGCCAAGTTTACATTCCTTGTATTAATGATATCTTATGATGTTTCATTTTCTGTGTGACTTATTTCACTTAGAATCATCGTACCTGAATCCACTCATTATGCCGCGACGGGCCTGATGACATAGATTTCATTGCTGAGTGATATTCCATTGTACGTACGTACCACAACTTCTTTATCCATTTTTCACATTCTGGGATATTTAACTTGTACAGTAGACGAGGTTCTTGTAAACAGAGCCGTCCGACACTTTGGGGTGGCTGTGTGTTTTTGATTTTAATTTCCCTAAGCTATAGGACCATAAGTGGAAATGCCGTAGGCTTCGTTGCTTTTTTTTTTAGGTGTTCCAGGAAACACCATACACTTCTCCAGAGCGGCTCTTGGCAATTTACATCCCGCCCATCAGCATAACAAGGCTCCCTGTTCTCCATGGCCTGTGCTGCCTTTCTGGATTTTACACTTTTTTCAGATGGCCCTTTTGACCGGGGGGCAGTGAGACTTCATTGTAGTGCAGATTTCTTTAACATGCTTGCTTGGTTGGCCAAAAAGGGCGTATGCGTTTTTTCCTGAATATATTCAGGAAAAAACGCATACGCCCTTTTTGGCCAAGAGCATCATTGTCGACGTTCTGCCTCTTTTCCTATGCTTTAAATGCAATTCCCGTCTACCCCCTGAAATCGTTTTCCTGCAATTCTGCCCCACTTACAAGTCGTCTTCGCAGCCTTCCTTCAATATTTTTTTGGACGATAGCTGTCATTTATAACTCTGCATGTTTGTGAGTTACAGTGCCCCTGAGCTCCTTTCTTCAACTCGCTATCTTGTGAGCTGGCCGCAAACCCGCAGGATTACTTCAGGCCCTAATCTGGTTCCGGCATGGCATGCTGAGCCTGTGGTTAATTCCTCTTCCTGGTGGGAAATGAGTGTTAAATTTGCCCGTGCAGACACCTACAGCTAGTCTCTCATTGGTTCTCCCTATTCCTGTTCATGTTGCGCAGAAATTGCAAACTGTGCCAAACAGGAGGTTAAAGGCACTGACTCTCCATGTGGGGACAGTGTGAGTAAAGGGTCTGGAATGGTGAACCCGAGTAAAAGGGGACGAAAACTGAGATACATTTAAAAGGTTTCCCGGTCACACGGTGCACCGTACTGTGGTTTTCCGATGCATGTTTTAGCTGAAGGAAGAATCCCTTAAACCTGGAGAGTTGGGACCCATGGCACGGGTACCATGCAGTATGACTTCAAAGGGTCTGCATTTGCTCATCGAACCTCACCAATGCTATCAGCCCGAAGTGCCCAACCTTATGTCTCACTCAGCTCTGGGTGTAGATGTGGTAAATCCAGGTTGCATCACAAGCCCTGAATGAATTATTTAAGAATTGCTCTCTATTTCACTGTCCTTGTGTTTTGTTTTTGTAATTCATTTTGATAATGGGATTTATCGGATTTTCTCTGCTGCATTCATGCAGCTGTACACACGCTTGATTCTCTTATGGAGACATATAAATCCATGGGTTTGAAGATTCTTACTTGTCAGGTATATTCCCAGGTGTTGAATATGTGGTGTCGAGTCCATTTCGTTGAGCAAGGAGTAGGTCTTTTCTATTATATATTTGGCTTATGGAACGGTATCTGTGCTAATTTCAATCTCTGGTTTTATGCAGCACCCCAACATACCTTTCCCCTTAAGCAAGCATAAGTTGATTTTCTAAATTTGAGACCCTGTTCTGTTTTGTAATTCAGTTCATGTGTAGCCAAGTTTACATTCCGTGTATTAGTGATATCTTATGATGTTTCTTTTTCTGTGTGACTTATTTCTCGTAGAATCGTCCTACCTGAATCCACTCATTATGCCGCTATGGGCCTGATGACGTAGATTTCATTGCTGTGTGATATTACATTGTACGTACGTACCACAACTTCTTTATCCATTTTTCGCTTTCTGGGATATTTAACTTGTACCATAGACGAGGTTCTTGTATACAGAGTCGTCTGAAATTTTGGGTTGGCTGTGTGTTTTTGATTTTACTTTCCCTAAGCTACAGGACCATAAGTGGAAGTGCCATAGGCTGCGTTGCTTTGTTTCCTATGTGTTTCAGGAAACGCCATACACTTCTCCAGTTTGGCTGTTGGTAATTTACGTCCCGCCCATCTGCATAACAAGGCTCCCTTTTCTCCATGGCCTGTCCTGCTTTTCTGATTTTTATACTTTTTTCAGATCGCCCTTTTGACCGGGGGTCAATGAGACTTCATTGTAGTGCAGATTTCTTTACACGCTTGCTTGGTTGGCCAAAAAGTGCGTATGCGTTTATTCCTGAATATATTCAGGAAAAAACGCATACGCCCTTTTTGGCCAAGTGCATCATTTTCGACATTCTGCTATTTTCCTAAGCTTTAGGTGGATTTCCTGTCTACCCCCTGAAATCGTTTTCCTGCAATTCTGCCCCGCTTTCAAGTCCTCTTCGAAGACTTACTTCAGTACATTTTTGGACGATAGCTGTCATTCATAACTCTGCAGGTTTGTGAATTACAGTGCCCCTGAGCTCCTTTCTTCAACTCGCTTTCTTGTGAGCTGGCCACAAAACTGCAGGATTGCTTCAGGCCCTAATCTGTTTCAGGCAGGGCACGCTGAGCCTTTGGTTAATTCCTCTTCCTGGTGGGAAATGAGCGTTCCATTTGCCCGTGCAGACACTTACAGCTAGTCTCTCATTGGTTCTCCCTATTCCTGTTCATCTTGCGCAGAAATTGCAAACTGTGCCAAAGAGGAGGTTAAAGGCACTGACTCTCCAAGTGGGGAGAGTGTTAGTAAAGCGTCTGGAATGGTGAACCCGAGTACCAGGGGACGAAAACTGAGATGCATTTCAAAACGTTTCCCAATCACACGGTGGACCTTACTCTGGGTTTGCCATGCATGGTTTAGTTGAAGGAAGAATCCCTTAAACCTGCAGAGTTGGGACCCATGGAATGGGTACCATACAGTATGACTTCAAAGGGTCTGCATTTGCTCACCGAACCTCACCAATGCTATGAGCCCGAAGTGTCCAGCCTTATGTCTCACCCAGGTCTGGTTGTAGATGTGGTAAATCCAGATTGCATCACAAGCCCTGAATGAATTATTTAAGAATTGCTCTCTATTTCACTGTCATTGTGTTTTTTTTTGAAATTTATTTTGATAATGGGATTTATCGGATTTTCACTGCTGCGTTTAGGCCGCTGTACACACGCTTGATTTCCTTATGGAGACATATAAATCCATGAGTTGTAAGATTCTTACTTCTCAGGTATATTCCAAGGCGTTGAATATGGGGTGTTGAGTCCATTTCGTTGAGCAAGGCGTAGGTCTTTTCTATTATATATTTGGCTTATGGAACGGTATCTGTGCTAATTTCAATCTCTGGTTTTATGCAGAACCCCAACACACCTTTCCCCATAAGCAAGCATAAGTTGGTTTTCTAAATTTGAGACCCCGTTCTGTTTTGTAATTCAGTTCATGTGTAGCCAAGTTTACATTCCGTGTATTAGTGATATCTTATGATGTTTGTTTTTCTGTGTGACTTATTTCTCGTAGAATCATCGTACCTGAATCCACTCATTATTCCGCTACGGGCCTGATGACGTAGATTTCATTGCTGAGTGATATTCCATTGTACGTACGTACAACAACTTCTTTATTCATTTTTTGCTTTCTCGGATATTTAACTTGCATCGTAGACGAGGTTCTTGTAAACAGAGCCGTCCCAAAATTTGGGGTGGCTGTGTGTGTTTGATTTTAATTTCCCTAAGCTATACGACCATAAGTGGAAGTGCCATAGGCTGTGTTTCTTTGTTTCCTACGTGTTTCAGGAAACACCATACACTTCTCCAGAGTGGCTGTTGGCAATTTACATCCCGCCCATCAGCATAACAAGGCTCCCTGTTCTCCATGCCCTGTCCTGCCTTTCTGGATTTTACACATTTTTCAGATGGCCCTTTTCACCGGGGGGCAGTGAGACTTCATTGTAGTGCAGATTTCCTTTACACGCTTGCTTGGTTGGCCAAAAAGTGCGTATGCGTTTTTTCCTGAATATATTCAGGAAAAGAACGCATACGACCTTTTTGGCCAAGTGCATCCTTGTCGACATTCTGCCTCTTTTCCTATGCTTTAAGTGCAATTCCAGTCTACCCCCTGAAATCGTTTTCCTGAAATTCTGCCCCGCTTTCAAGTCCTCTTCGAAGACTAACTTCAATATATTTTTGGACGATAGCTCTCATTCATAACTCTGCAGGTTTGTGAATTACAGTGCCCCTGAGCTCCTTTCTTCAACTCGCTTTCTTGTGAGCTGGCCGCAAAACCGCAGGATTGCTTCAGGCCCTAATCTTTTTCCAGCAGGCACGCTGAGCCTTTGGTTAATTCCTCTTCCTGGTGGGAAATGAGCGTTCCATTTGCCCGTGCAGACACCTACAGCTAGTCTCTCATTGGTTCTCCTTATTCCTGATCATCTTGCGCAGAAATTGCAAACTGTGCCAAACAGGAGGTTAAAGGCACTGACTCTCCAAGTGGGGAGAGTGTTAGTAAGGCGTCAGGAACGGTGACCCCGAGTACCAGGGGACGAAAACTAAGATGCTTTTGAAAACGTTTCCCAATCACACGGTGGACCATACTCTGGGTTTCCCATGCATGTTTTAGCTGAAGGAAGAATCCCTTAAACCTGGAGAGTTGGGACCCATGGAATGGGTACCATGCAGTATGACTCCAAAGGGCCTGCGTTTGCTCACCGAACCTCACCAATGCTATCAGCCCGAAGTGTCCAGCCTTATGTCTCACCCAGCTCTGGGTGTAGATGTGGAAATCAAGGTTGCATCACAAGCCCTGAATGAATTATGTAAGAATTGCTCTCTATTTCACTGTCATTGTGTTTTGTTTTTGAAATTTATTTTGGTAATGGGATTTATCGGATTTTCACTGCTGCGTTTAGGCTGCTGTACACACGCTTGATTTCCTTATGGAGACATATAAATCCATGGGTTTTAAGATTCTTACTTGTCAGTTATATTCCCAGGCGTTGAATATGGGGTGTTGAGTCCATTTCGTTGAGCAAGGAGTAGGTCTTCTCTATTATATATTTGGCCTATGGAACGCTATCTGTGTTAATTTCAATCTCTGGTTTTATGCAGCACCCCAACTCACCTTTCCCCATAAGCAAGCATAAGTTGGTTTTCTAAATTTGAGACCCTGTTCTGTTTTGTAATTCAGTTCATGTGTAGCCAAGTTTACATTCCGTGTATTAGTGATACCTTATGATGTTTCTTTTTCTGTGTGACTTATTTCACTTAGAATCCTCCTACCTGAATCCACTCATTATGCCGCTATGGGCCTGATGACATAGATTTCATTGCTGAGTGATATTACATTGTATGTACGTACCACAACTTCTTTATCCATTTTTGCATTCTGGGATATTTAACTTGTACCGTAGACGAGGTTCTTGTAAACAGTGCCGTCGAAAACTTTGGGGTGGCTGTGTGTTTTTGATTTTAATTTCCCTAAGGTATAGGACCATAAGTGGTAGTGCCGTACGCACCGTTACTTTGTTTTTTAGGTGTTTCAGGAAACACCATACACTTCTCCAGAGTGGCTGTTGGCAATTTACATCCCACCCATCAGCATAACAAGGCTCCATGTTCTCCATGGCCTGTGCTGACTTTTTGGATTTTACACTTTTTTCAGATGGCCCTTTTGACTGGGGGGCAGTGAGACTTCATTGTAGTGCAGATTTCTTTAACGTGCATGCTAGGTTGGCCAAAAAGTGCATATGCATTTTTTCCTGAATATATTCAGGAGAAACGCATACGCCCATTTTGGCCAAGTGCATCGTTGTCAAGGTTCTGCCTCTTTTCCTATGCTTTAAATGCAGTTCCCGTCTACCCCCTGAAATCGTTTTCCTGCAATTCTGCCCCACTTACAAGTCGTCTTCGCAGCCTTCCTTCAATATTTTCTTGGACGATAGCTGTCATTTATAACTCTGCATGTTTGTGAGATACAGTGCCCCTGAGCTCCTTTCTTCAACTCGCTATCCTGTGAGCTGTCCGCAAACCCGCAGGATTACTTCACGCCCTAATCTGGTTCCAGCAAGGCATGCTGAGCCTGTGGTTAATTCCTCTTCCTGGTGGGAAATGAGCGTTAAATTTGCCCGTGCAGACACCTACAGCTAGTCTCTCATTGGTTCTCCCTATTCCTGTTCATCTTGCGCAGAAATTGCAAACTGTGCCAAACAGGAGTTTAAAGGCACTGACTCTCCAAGTGGGGAGAGTGTTAGTAAAGGTTCTGGAATGGTGAACCCGAGTAAAAGGGGACGAAATCTGAGATGCATTTGAAAACGTTTCCTGGTCACACGGTGCACCATACTGTGGGTTTCCCATGCATGTTTTAGCTGAAGGAAGAATCCCTTAACCCTGGAGATTTGGGACCCATGGAAAGGGTACCATAGAGTATGACTTCAAAGGGTCTGCATTTGCTCATCGAACCACACCAATGCTATCAGCCCGAAGTGCCCAACATTATGTCTCATTCAGCTCTGGGTGTAGATGTGGTAAATCCAGGTTGCATCACAAGCCGTGAATGAATTATTTAAGAATTGCTCTCTATTTCACTGTCCTAGTGTTTTGTTTTTGTAATTCATTTTGATAATGGGATTTATCAGATATTCTCTGCTGCATTCATGACACTGTACACACGCTTCATTCTCTTACGGAGACATATAAATCCATGGGTTTGAAGATTCTTACTAGTCAGGTGTATTCCTAGGCGTTGAATATGGGGTGTTTAGTCCATTTCGTTGAGCAAGGGGTAGGTCTTGACTCTTACATATTTGGCTTA